>NC_048599.1:1727066-2021690 GCF_003668045.3 Cricetulus griseus
GGGTATCTCCCTGCCCCCACCCCCCAGGGAAGTGGACAATGACCTCAGTACTGGCAGCCCATGAATAGGCCTGTGCCTCTACCCTGGGAGAGGTTGTGTGTGGCCCTACCCTTTATCCCAGCAAGGACAGCACTCAGATTGTGTCTGGGGGTCCTGGTACACTGCCTGCTTAGGGTCTGGGGAGCTTGGAGCTCCCCAGGACTAGAGCCCCAAAGGTCTGTTTCTGCCCGAGGCACCGTGGGGCTTCAGGATGACTCAAAATGTGTGCTGCTTAATTTTTGTGAACTCGACATGAATGCATCTATTCCCAGGGCATATATTCTGTCCCTCTCTTTTCTTTCAAGACAGGGTTTTTCTCTGAGAAGCCCTGGCTGTCTTGGAACTAGCTCTGTTCCAGGCTGGCCTTGAATTCAGAGATGTACCTGCCTCTGCCTCCCTGTTGCTAGGATTTTGAAGGTGTGCGCCACCGCTGCCCATCTGTGGGAGGGGTTCTCAGCTGAAGAATTGCCTCCCTCAGACTGGCCTGTGAGCCATTGTCTTGATTAATGACTGGTGTGGGAGGGTCCAGCCCACTGTGGGTGGTGCTGTCCCTGGACAGGTTATTTAAGAAAGGCAGCTGGGGGGGGGGCGGCGTGGTGGAGGGATGGCTCAGAGGTTAAGAGCACTAGATGCTCTTCCAGAGGTCCTGGGTTCAATTCCCAGCAATCACATGACAGCTTATAAATATCTCTAATTCCCATTCCAAGACATCCAGCACCCTCACACAGACATATGTGCAAGCAAAACACCAGTGCACATAAAAATAAAGAAAAAAGAAAGGTAGCCACACCTGGGGAGGGAGGGAGGGGAGGGAGGGGAGGGATGATGGGGGGGGCATGCCAGGAAACAGCATTCCTCTATGGTCTCTGCTTCAGGCCCTGCTTTGAGTCAGTTTTAGTTTTATCACAATGACAGAAAGCAATCTGACAGAGCCTGGAACAGGGGTCCCCTTGCCGGGGAGTGTTCCTGCAGACTTCAGCCTGATGGGTCCACCTGCTACTGGTGAGAAACTGGAGTAGCAGATACTAAGAGGGACCTGTCCCTGTGCAAGCCAAGTCCAGTCTGCTCACACCGTGGCCCCCTTAGCTCTAGCTCTTGGAGCAGATCCTAGCCTGGACGAGGACGATAGGCTTCTCTCCTCTACATCTTGCTCCCGTCTCCAGGACTTGTGGGGGTGCACTCTTCTCACCTTTAGACTCGTGGACAGGCAGGCTGTAGAAACCACTCCCTTCCCTTCCTCAGCATAGGAGAGGCCAAGCCTGGAGTGGGTGCTGATGCATATGAGGAGAAGGGAGTGTAGGGCTGGTCTGCCAGCGCTGTGGGCTGAGCTGGGGCATGCAGACAGCAGGTGAGATCGAACTTCTAGGTGCTGCCCAAGAGCGAATGGGGAGTGTTTGGATGTGTGTTTCTTGGGCTGGATCCAAGGCTTCATGTTCTCATTTCTTCTTTATTTGTTTACTTACCTACTTATTTATTGATTCTTTTTTTTTTTTTTTTTTTTCCAAGACAGGGTTTCTCTGTGTAGCTCTGGCTGTCCTGTAACTCACTTCGTAGACCAGGCTGGCCTCGAACTCGCAGAGATCTGCCTGTCTCTGTCTCCCAAGTGCTGGGATAAAAAGGTGTGCATCACTATGTCCTTTGACATTCTGAAATAAGGAATGGGACCAAAGCAAAAGGCCAGACATTAAATCCTGTAGCTATGTGCTCAACCTTTAAGACATGTGGTAGCATCTCTGAGCTCTAGGCAGGTTGCTCCATCCAAATGGCTTGCCGTTTGTAGACCACATGGCCTCTCTGGAGACAATGCCACTTGGTGCCTGCAGCTTTTCTATATAGATCTTCCAAGTTTCCGGCATTACCAGTATCTGGGGTTTTGCTGTAGCTTAGGCTTCATTTGGAACCTGACTCTTACGCATTGTGTTTCCCGATGGGTTTTTCTTGGAAATCTTGGTAGAAGCCTCCATGACCGTATAACTTTTGTATTCTGCACCCCAGCAAATTTAGATGATTTGCAGAGTTCTGTCACCAGCCTGAGCAATAGATGGGCTCCTTGTACTGTAGCTGTAGTGGCTTGAATCTGTGGGGATACGTCCCTAGTTAGCCTTCTGCTGGTAGGCAGCAGTGCCCTTATAAAGTCTCTCAGAAGATTTGTAGTTTTCATTACCATGGAGCCTGCTGGAGGCACCTCACTTCATCAGAGGCCTTTAGGGATCTTTCTTATTTTCCAGCTGCTAATTACGTAACTTCTAATTAAAGTTACTAATCTCTTAATTATATTTAAACAAGCTGCCTTACTTGTATACAGTATTTTTTTTTTTTTTTTTTTTTTTTTTTTTGGTTTTTCGAGACAGGGTTTCTCTGTAGCTTTGGAGGCTGTACTGGAACTAGCTCTTGTAGACCAGGCTGCTCTCAACTCACAGAGATCCACCTGCCTATGCCTCCCGAGTGCTGGGATTAAAGGCGTGCACCACCAATGCCCGGCTGAGCTGCCTTACTTGTATACAGTATATTTTTCATGTCTTTGCTTTGTTTTTCCTTCTTGACTCTGATTGTAAATCTGGCTAAAAGAAACCAGCAATAACCATGGCACAGCCTGAATGCTACACTGTCTTGAAATTTACTCCACAAAATTATTTAGTCCATCACTTTTGAATTTAGCCTCACTCATATTTTCAGGGCATAGGCAAAGTATAGACAGTTTCCTTGCCAGAATTAACACACTGACCCCAATCTGGTTTCTAAGGGGTAATTGTTCCAGTCTGAAACCTCATGAACCTAGCCTTCATGGTCCACAATTTTATTTTATTTTTTTTCCTGATACAGGATTTCTCTATGTAGCCAATCTGTCTGTCTGTCCTGGAACTCACTTTGTAGACCAGGCTGGCCTTGAACTCACAGAGATTTGCCTGCCTCTGCCTCCCAGGTGCTGGGATTAAAGGCATGTGCCACCAACGCCCAGCTGTACATTAAAAAAAAAAATTTAAGATGTTTATTTTATGTGTATAGGTGTTTTGTCTGCATGTATGTCTATGTACCACATAAATTCCTGGTGCCCATGGGAGCTGGAAGAGGGTGTTGAATCTGCTGGGACTAGAGTTACAAACACCTGAGTTGCTGTGTGTGCTGGGAATAAATGAAAGCTGGGTTCTCTGGAAGAGCAGCTAATGCTTTTAACTGCTAAGACATCTCTAGCCCTATCCATATTTCTTCTATTATGTTGTTGTTATTGTTGTATGTTATTATTATATGTTTTTGGTTTTGGGTCTCTTTTTTTGGTTTTTCGAGACAGGGTTTCTTTTTTCTTTTCTTTTTTTATGCCTACCATGCAACAAAACCTTTATTAACATTTTTTAACAGAGGTTCAGCTATTACTGAAACTTGGATTTTCTAAACTTAAATTGGAGCAAATATCTACAGTGCAGAGTAATGCCATCATTGCCCACTGGGAATGCAGACTGAAGAATTAGTAGGGTGATGGTATTGCCGGTCAGAGTCTTCACGAAGATTTGCATTTTGACCTGTTAACGAATGTGATGAGACCACAAACCGCCGAGCTGGTAGAAATACCTAGACGCACTGAGCTCCAAAGCCGACAAAGCCTGTCATCACTCTTGAGACAGGGTTTCTCTGTGTAGCTTTGGGACCTGTCCTGGAACTAGCTCTGTAGACCAGGCTGGCCTTGAACTCACAGAGATCTGCCTGCCTCTGCTTCCTGAGTACAGAGACTAAAGGCGTGCGCCACCACCGCCTGGCTTATGTGTATTTATTTCCATGCATGCCATGGGACACACAGTGTGGAAGTTAGTCCTCTCCTTCCATCTTTATGTTGGGTTCTGGAAATGAAACTCCAGTTTTCAGGTTGTTGGGTGGGAAGTGTTTTATCCATCATCTCCTTGCTGGCCTCATTGTCCGTATTTCTCCTGGGATTCTGGTTTTTCATACTTGGTCATCATGGCTGTTCTTCCAGCTTCTGGACTTTTCTAATCTACGTTTTCCACATCAGACACATTCTTCCTTCAAACCCATTCCAGAGGCCCCAAAACCAAGCGATTAGGTTTAGTGACAACAGTGACCCAGTTGCCTTGGTAACAGATTCCTTTGTAGGTTACTTTTGCTGTGCTGTGCCTATCATACGTAACTGAAACGAGGAGGCAAAGATTTATTTTGGCTCACGGTTTCAATCTGTCCTGGTGGAGAAGTTGAGGTAGTACAACAGAGTTCATGGTGACAGGAACATGCTGACAAACGCTGTTCAAGTCACAGCGCTGGGGAACTATGTTGTCCAGGCTCCTGAAGATCCACTTCTGCCTTCTGAAGGCTCTGCACCTCCCCAGCATTCACAACACCAGCCTGGAGAAGACATGTCATACTCAGACCTGAAGAATTCTCACAGACATTTGCCTCTGCATCACCTGCTGTATACACCTCACGCCTGAGAGCGTGGGAAGGTACATGGTGGGGCCCAGTGCCTGACATTGATATCGTTGTCCCCCTGCAGGTGTTCCATGTGGCCTACGTGCTCATCAAGTTTGCCAACTCACCTCGGCCTGACCTCTGGGTGCTGGAGCGGTCCACGGACTTTGGCCACACTTACCAGCCATGGCAGTTCTTTGCCTGTGAGTGTCCTGAGCCGCAGGCCTGGGGCATCTGCAATGGGGCTATAGCTGCCTCAAGGCCTCTGATGCCAAGCCCCGCCCTTCTGATGGCCTCTTTGTGGTTCATTACTGCCAGTGCCACCTTGGGTAGATGGGAGCTTATTGAAGTCCATGCTTGGCACTGGACATGGCTGGTGTCACACTGGTGGTACCAGGACTCTTGGGGCCGTCTTACTGTTCCTCTAGATCAGCTTTGGCTCAGGCAGCTCCCATGGTAACAAAGCAGCCCTGGCAGCTGTGGGCCTGTTTCCTGCCAGCTTTATTGGCTGTCCTGGCCACATGTCATCCTGACCAATCATGTTGGCAGGGTAGGGATGCTGATTAAACAGGCCTGCCTAGTGACGAGTCCCCCAAAACTCCCTGGCTGGGACAGGTTGTTGAAGGCTGCCTAGGAAGAGGTTAAGGAATGTTTGTTCTCTGGCATGACCCAAGGAGAAGCCTGGGGAAATGGAGTACAGAAGGCTCTGCAGCCCAGCCTGGCCTGGCTTCCTGGGGCAAGGACTCTGCCTTGAGCCAGGGTTTTGCTCTCTCTTCAGTAACTTCTGCTGGCCAATAGAACATGGGACAGCAATCCTGTATCACAGAATGAGGGAAGCACGGGGTGGGAGGCACTAGGTTGGGACCCAGGACTGGGTATATTTCTGGTGTCTGTTGCCCTCACCTTCTCATCCATTTCCTGTAGCCTCCAAGAGGGATTGTTTGGAGCGATTTGGACCTCGGACACTAGAGCGCATCACTCAGGATGATGATGTCATCTGCACCACAGAGTACTCTCGAATAGTGCCTTTGGAGAATGGCGAGGTGGGGGCGCACAGCTGTGCTGGGGGGGGGCGGTGGATCCTTGTGGCCAAACTGGGCCTCAGCTGCTGTGCCATCTGCAGATCGTAGTGTCCCTGGTGAACGGGCGCCCAGGAGCCATGAACTTCTCCTATTCACCTCTACTTCGGGACTTCACCAAGGCCACCAACATTCGCTTGCGGTTTCTGCGAACCAACACACTACTGGGCCATCTTATGGGCAAGGCGCTGCGGGACCCCACCGTCACCCGCAGGGTGAGCCCGTGGGTGGTGTGGTTGAGAGCTGAAGGAAGGGTGGCAGAGCCAGTTTCTCGTGGAGGCTCTGGGTAGTGGGGAGGTGCCGGTGGCATGTCTGTGGCAAGGCCCGGTCAGCGAGCATCTCGCCTGACACTCATGGCCTCCCCCGCAGTACTATTACAGCATCAAAGACATCAGCATTGGCGGTCGCTGTGTCTGTCATGGCCACGCAGATGTCTGTGACGCCAAGGACCCCTCGGATCCTTTCAGGTGAGACCTTTGGTTCTCCGTTTTCCCATCAGAAGAGGCAGTACTGTGTGACCCTCTCAGGGTGTCCTGGTCTTGGGTGGTGATTTCTCCAGAGGTGGGGGATCTAGACCCAGGGCCTTTGGGATGGACATCAGTGATAGACGTGATCCCTTGCCCCACAACTGTGTCATCCCTAGATGGGTATGTGCCGTTTGTTTAGGCAGCCCAAACCAGCTCCCCACCCCCACCCCGGCCCCCTTGACCTTTATCCCGTTAAGGCGCAAGTGTTCCCCCATCTCATGTGCCCAGTGCTCATGTAGCTAGGGCCAGACCAGCTTTGATTTCTTGCAAGTGTGTAGCACTTTAGCCTGGCCCTGGCCCTGATGCATACGAGCTCCCATAACCCACCCAGAGCCAGCCGATCAGGCAGGACCCAGAACCTACACCCACCAGCAGATACCATCACATAGTTTTGTACCTGAGTCTAGCTCCCCTGGTGGCTTGACCCCCCTAGTAAGCCCTTACCTAGATGGATGACTGGAACCTGGCCCTGGATAGGGCTCACCATGACCCTTATTCTGCCTAGAAGCTGATCTGAGGACACCGTCCGTCCGTCCATCCTTCCATCCTTCCATCTTTCCTTCCTTTCTTCCTTCCTTCCCCTCCCCCACAGCAGCTATACATTGAGCTCCCAACAGACAAGGCCCTGTTGGCATGAGCACACCTGCTCTGAGGAGATAGCCAGCATCTACCACTCCCCCACCTCCACCAGCCACAATTTAGAACAGCACAGGGACAGGACTGGATGGAGCTGCTTGGTGTCAGAGTTGGCAGCGGGTGGCCCATGGCCTGTGTCCTGACCGGTACTGCTTGACCAGGCAGCCCGCCCGAGCCCCACAACCTTCCCCAGATGTCAGCAGCCCACCTGCCACTCATCGCCTCAGAGTTCTTTGGTCCTAGTTTTCAGCTCAGTCTAGGGCCTTTTCTGGGGTCTTCCAGCTTCTAGAGGAAGTAGGTGAAGCCAAGACACTGGGAAGAGGCCTCAGCACCCCCACTCACACACCTACAAATCTGCCTCCTTCAGAGGTGCTGATGGGCCTCAAGCAGAGGTATGTCATGGCGACCCCAGCTGCAGGACAGGCCGGCTGTAGTCCTGGCCTTCAGAGTCCCCTGGCAGCGTAGCTCTGGGCACTGCTAATTGCCCTGGGAAATTAAATGCCAAGCGGAGTACAGCTCCCCTATGGCTGAGATGGATGGAGCCTATTAAGCCTATTAGAAACCACATTAGCCTCAGAGAAAACGGTGCCCCAGGATCTGGCTCTGTGCTTACCTGCTGGAGAAGTTCACCATTGTGCCTGCCTCACATGCTTGGGCCTGAACTGAGGCCAGCCCTGCCTTCAGGGTGTGAGGGGTGGTGTATGCTGGCATTTTCCCCATAGTCACAGACTTCAACAAAATATCACCACAGCTGCATCACTGCCGTGTTCTCAAACCAGCCTGTGCCTTCTCTCTCCACCCACTCATCACTCAGTGCCTCATCTCCAGAGTGGGGAGGCACTCTCTTCCTCCAGCTGGCTCTTCTCTGCCCGCTCCTAGCTCTCCTTCATCCTGCCATTCCAATGTTGGCCACACCCCCTACTTGTCCACACCATGGCTCCCACCTCTGGTGATGAAATTAAGTCAATCTTCCTGCCTTAGCCTCCAGAGTACCCGTGATTATAGGTGTCCCACGAGGCCTGGCGGCCTGTGCTTTGTCACACAGATGTAGAGAGATACTCTGGCACCTCCCCATATGACCTGGTCCTTTTATTCCCACCTGGGACATTTGTTCTCTCTGTGCCTGGGTCACCTTCTTGTTCCAAGATCCTTGTTCTCGTGGCCCCTCAGTTCCCTGGATCTCTTTCCTTTTCTCTGGAGTGCCGCTCTTGGCCATTTAGTGGGTGGCTGTCAGTCATCTTTAAATGTTTGCTTAGCCAGGCAGTGGTGGTGCATGCCTTTAATCCCAGAACTTGGGAGGCAGAGGCAGGCAGATCTCTGAGTTTGAGGCCAGCCTGGTTTACAAATTGAGTTTCAGGACAGGCCAGGGTTACACAGAGAAACCCTGTCTTGAACCCCCACCCCCAAGAAAAAGAAGATGGTTGCTTAACTAGAGTATAGCTGGCTTTGCTTCTTGCTTGATGACTGTGCCTTCAGACCTTTTCGGGGAGTTCTTCACCTGAAGTCCTCAGAGTCTAGGGTCTCTGCCATGTTTTCATCACCTCTGCTTGTATGCACTGTGGGTCTAGTTGGAAGTGTAGGGTGTGTGTCGGGGGGATGTTTCTTGGGCCTTTGCTTTCTGGTTCTGAGATGTAAGAATGTATGTATCTTTATTAATCAGATGGCCATGGCTCTTCTTGCCCTTTGAGTGTCCCCACCAGGTGAGGAGGGGTGCAACATACAGCTTCCTGAGAACAGCTCATGTTTTCCATTTGCTTGCCCGGTAGCGATCTCAGTTCCACTTTCCCTCAGAGAGCCTCCCATTGGCTATGTCTGCTCTGTCCTCTACCTAGTCCGTTGAGAATCTTTGTTTTCCTTTAAAATACTTTTTAAAATTTTCTATGTATGAATGAATGTTTTGCCAGAAGAAGGTGTCAGATCACCCGGAACTGGAGTTGCAGATGGTTGTGAGCCATAATGTGGATTCTAGGAATCAAACCTTGGTCTTGGAAGAGCAGCTGGTGCTCTTAACCACAGAGCCATCTCTCCAGCCCCAGTCTTGGCGCTTGGCTTGGATTTTTTTAAATTTCATAATTGCATTTTTTCAATTCTAGAAGTTCTGACTAGTCATTTTTCACATCTGCCTATTTTTAGGTTCCTTTGTTTATAGTCATCTGAAATGGCCTTTCACAGCATCTACCAGACTGTTCCATTAAACTGAGTTCTTGGGCCCAAGTCCACTCTGTGTGGCATCTGCTGCCCCCATTTTGTTGTTCCTTTGCCAGGCTTCCTTAGGGGCTCTGTCTGTGACTGGGAAGAAGCCTCCAGGGTAGATCTGTAAGGATTTTTACCAGTTGGCCAACCTTACACTACTTACTACCTATGTCTTCCCTTATTAGCTCAGGGGTGCCTTAACCATGTAGATCACTCGTTAGTAAGACACCCACTGCATACCTTTGGCTCTCCCTCTGCTAGGTTAGGCTAGATAGCTGCTGTTTATCTGTACTGATGAGTAGTTCGTTCCTCTACTGAGACTGAGGCTTTTCCAGAAGCCTTTGGGATGGGAGGGGCATCAGGGTTGACTCCCAAGGCCATGGGGCCCCCTGTTGGGGATCACTGGGAGTAGAACTTGGTATCTGAGGCTCTGAATTTCTGGTGTACACAGATGGGCTTCCGGCCCCCTGCTCAGGAAATGCACACGCTGCCCCTTGAGAGTGGGCTGGCTGTGACCCTGCCACGCGTTGGTAGGATGCAAGGAGGTGTTAGTTTATGCATAGCATATGCGTCAGCCTTGTTCTCAACTCCAACCAGCTGTCCCCCTGCCCACTGGGACAGCAGGCAGGCAGGCCTCCAGCCTTTGGAAAGCGGAAGTAGTTCTTGGCCACTTGCCCCTGGGGAGATGACCCAGATATACGGGGGTGTCTGACTGACAGGAGGATTTCACAGGCTGAATGAGATCCAGGTCTCTGTGGGGAACCAGCATGTCCCTCCCTAAGGACTGGATCAGGGTTTGTGGGCCCAGCAGCACTGGAAAGGCCAGGGTTACACCGGTGCTAAGCTCCTAGGCCTTGTCTACCATCAATATATACCCTTGCCTCTTCAGACTACCACAGAAGGCTGTCACAGAGATCCCCTCTCCTCTCTGCCAACACAGGGAGTCTTCCCGTCTCCCTTCTGTCTCCTGTGACCATTGTCTGATGCTCAAGCCATATGCAGAGCCACTGGGATGGGAATAGGGAGCCTGGACCACAGCTTACAGCATGACAGCTGGGGAACTGTGGGGAGGGGAGCCTGTGCCCACACAGCAGGCCGGCGATGCCCGGGCACGTACCGCCCACCCTGTCTCTGTCCCTCTGTCTCCTGTGGCTCCTGACCCTCTGTGTCCCTTCATAGGCTGCAGTGTGCCTGCCAACACAATACGTGTGGAGGCTCTTGTGACCGATGCTGTCCAGGCTTCAACCAGCAACCATGGAAGCCTGCTACCACTGATAATGCCAATGAATGCCAGTGTGAGTATCCTGTGCATATGTGCATTGCCGGCACCCATGTATGGCTCGGGTTCCAGGGACACGCAGGACAGTGCTAACCATCGGCTCTGACCTTACAGCCTGCAACTGCCATGGCCATGCCCATGACTGTTACTACGACCCTGAGGTGGACCGGCGTAATGCCAGCCAGAACCAGGACAATGTGTACCAGGGTGGGGGCGTCTGCCTCGATTGCCAGGTAGGCTAGGCAAGGGCTGGCCAGGTGTAGGTGGGCCTGTGTGATGGGAATGGGGACATGCCTGGACTGAGCAAGCTGTATGTTCCCTGTATCCCCAGCACCACACCACAGGCATCAACTGTGAGCGCTGCCTGCCTGGCTTCTACCGTGCCCCTGACCAGCCTCTGGACTCACCCTACGTCTGTCGCCGTGAGTAGACCGTGTTCCTAAACCATGGAGGCTGTGAGTTCCAGGAGAGCCTTAGTTTCCCAGACCTCCGCACCCCAGGAGGCAAGGCCATAACTCCCCATCTTTTCCTGACTTTTATCTCTGGCTGTCCTTCAGGCTGCAACTGTGAGTCAGACTTCACCGACGGGACGTGTGAAGATTTAACAGGCCGCTGTTACTGCAGACCCAACTTCACTGGAGAGCATTGTACCGCCTGTGCAGAGGGCTACACGGGTTTCCCACACTGCTACCGTGAGGACCTGCTGGGAGCTCGGGGTGGGGTTGATGGAAAGACCCAGGGTTGCTGCCTGAGGGGCCATCAGGGCTGAGGAAGGGTGGAGGACCCAGAGCCCTGGGGTGGTCAGAAAGCTCATCCAGCAGCCCTGGTTGACGTGTGTGATATTTACCCCCTCAGCTGTGCCCCACAACGACACCAGAGAACAAGTATCGCCTGCGGGACAGATTGTGAGTAAGTACCCTGAGGCGACGTCTCCAGGACCTACAGGAAGAAGTGTGCACAAAGGTTTTGTTATGCTAGTTACCTTCCATTTAGTCTCTTCAATTTTAAAATTAATTTTTACTCCATGTGTGTCTATGCACCACGTGCATGCCTGGTGAGGTGCTAGCCTCTCTCTCAGTCAGAGACAGGTATCCCCTTCTTAGTGTTTCTGGGTTTGTTTGTTTGTTTCCGAGACAGGGTTTCTCTGTGTATCCCTGGCTGTCCTAGAACTCATTCTATAGACCAGGCTGGCTTCAAACACAGATCCACCTGTCTCTTCCTCCCACGTGCTAGGATTAGAGGTCTGGGCAACCATATCCAGCCAGATGTTTTATTTTGTAGCACATCATTGTTTTCCTAAAGTACTAACTTTGGGAATTTTACTTTTCTTAGATTCTAATTTGTGTTGTGTAAATGTGTAAGAATATGACTTTGTGGAGAAGCGTTTTGTTGTTGTTTTTTTGTTTTGTTTTGTTTTGTTTTAAGAGGGAGGGTTGGGTTCTGCTGGTGTCTAAGCTTCCTGCTCCCACCTCCCTCCCAGACTGTGACTGCAATGCCGCAGGGACCCAGGGCAATGCCTGCCGGAAGGATCCACGGTTGGGACGCTGCGTGTGCAAACCCAACTTCCAGGGTAGCCACTGTGAGCTCTGTGCACCTGGATTCTATGGCCCTAACTGCCAATGTGAGTTCAGCCCCCTCCTTATCCACTTATGAAGTGCCCTGCACCAACTAAGCACTGACTGATCAGTTGGTCCTCTCTTTGCAGCATGCCAGTGCTCCAGCCCTGGGGTAGCCAGTGGCCTCTGTGACCCAGAGTCAGGCCAGTGCACGTGCCGTACAGGCTTTGAGGGGGACAAATGTGACCACTGTGCCCTTGGCTACTTCCACTTCCCTCTCTGTCAGTGTGAGTGGTGTCCCTTCATGTGGGTATAGGTGGTTGGGGGTCCCTGAGGGACAACCTGCCCCTGTCAGGATCCTCAGTAACACATCCCACTCTGCAGTGTGTGGCTGCAGCCCTGCAGGGACCCTGCCTGAAGGCTGTGATGAGGCCGGCCGTTGCCAGTGCCGACCTGGGTTTGATGGCCCTCACTGTGACCGCTGCCTCCCAGGCTACCATGGTTACCCTGACTGTCATGGTGAGCAGAGAATTAGGGCAAGAGAAGGGGTCAGCCATCCCCACAGGATCAGGATCTGATCCCCAACCCCACCTTCTGTGCCCATAGCTTGTGCCTGTGACCCTCAGGGGTCCCTGGATCAACTCTGTGGAGTGGGTGGTTCATGTCGCTGCCGTCCTGGCTACGCAGGCACCACTTGCCAGGAGTGCAGCCCTGGCTTCCATGGCTTCCCCAGCTGCATCCGTAAGTTTCTTAGAAGAATGGGAGGTGGGCAGTTCATAGCCCTCCTTGTACTCACTGACTTCACCCCACAGCCTGCCACTGCTCCGCCCATGGTTCCTTGCATACCAACTGTGACCCTACAACGGGGCAGTGTAGCTGCCGGCCCCGAGTGACAGGACTACGTTGTGATATGTGTGTGCCAGGTGCCTATAACTTCCCCTACTGTGAAGGTGAGCTGGGGTAATGCAGCAGAAGGCAGCCCCGTTTGTGTGATCTGAGCACTGTTCATGGGGTCCACTTGTTATGTACTTCCAGGGACTGTGTTCTGTAGCTGTGTCCACGTGCTGTTTTTTGTTGTTGTTGTTCTGTTTTGTTTTTTTGGTTTTTCGAGACAGGGTTTCTCTGTGTAGCTTTGGAGCCTATCCTGGAACTAGCTCTTGTAGACCAGGCTGGTCTCGAACTCACAGAGATCCGCCTGCCTCTGCCTCCTGAGTGCTGGGATTAAAGGCGTGCGCCACCAAGCCTGGCTTGTTTTTTTTTTTTTTTTTTTTTTTTTTTTAAGGATGTTCATGTGTTGTGTTTCTGTGTGCTATGTATGTTCCCATGCTTTGTGAGTGTTCATGCAGCTAGCTATTCATGTGTTTGCTCCGTATGCATGTTACATGTGTTCATTTGTGTGTATCTGATTGTTCATGTGTGTTCGTGCATGTATCCACGTGCTGTGGCCACTTGCCACATGGTGGAGGAGCATGTGTGCCCTTGTCACATTGGCAAGGGAGGTTCATGTTTCCACTCCTGTTTACAGCTACAAGAGGGACTTGGGTTCTGTTTGGGGCTGGTAAGCCATTGACCTTGGGGTCACTCACTGAGGAGTGATCAAAGCTTGGTTACCTCTCCCTAGCTGGCTCTTGTCATCCTGCTGGTCTGGCCCCGGCCAATCCTGCCCTTCCTGAGGTGAGCATAGGGTTGCCCTTGGTGTGCAGGATTAGGCAGGGGACCCAGCCTACTGCTTGTTTGCCATGCAACCATTTACTCCTTCTGCTTCTCCTTTATTCCCATCCTGGGTGGCTGCCAAGCATGGGGAAAGGGCAGGTGAGGGGTTTTGGCCCTCTTTTGTCCTTGACAGGACTCGAGGGCTTTTTGGAGAGGACCTCCACTGTGTCTCATAGTTTTATCCCCTCTCAGTCACAGGCTTCCTGTACATGTCGGGCTCACGTGGAGGGGCCAAGCTGTGATCGTTGTAAACCTGGGTACTGGGGCCTGAGCCCCAGCAACCCTGAAGGCTGCACGCGTGAGTCTGCCCGGGAGGGATAGTTAAGGGCTTGAAGGGTGGACCCCAGGCTCTCCTGTCCCCCAGGGCTCTCACTCCTGCTCTGCCCTCCCCAGGCTGTAGCTGTGACCCACGAGGCACACTGGGTGGAGTTACTGAGTGCCAGTTGGTGAGTCACTGTCAGGGTATTGGGTTCGGGTCTGTGGGATTAAAATCCTGCCTCTACCAAGTTTCACTCTCTGTTCCTTTCCAGGGCAATGGGCAGTGTTTCTGCAAAGCTCATGTGTGTGGCCAGGCCTGTGCAGCCTGCAAAGATGGCTTCTTTGGCCTGGATCATGCCGACTACTTTGGCTGCCGTGGTAAGTGCTCTCCCACAGCTGGCCCCCAGACTCTGTCCATGCTGTATCATGCAATGCACAGTGGGAGACTGAAGCCCAGGGAGGTGCAAATGGGTCAGGCAGGCAGGGGTCTCTGCCTGACCACTCTGCCAACAGCAAGAGGATCAGATATTCAACTGGCCCCCTGGCCAGCTCTGTCCTGGAGGTAGCTCTGGCGTGACACATGGCCATTTGCTCCATGCTGTGTTCGTAGCAGACATCACTAATCCATCCCAGGTCCCTTGCCACTGGACCCCCAAAAAACTCTAAGGGTTGATTTTCGTTTCTCTACTGAGAGTGTGTAGAGACCTGCCTGTGAGGCCTAACCTGGAGGGTTGTGAGAGGGACCCCTGACACAGCTAAGGCAGCCTCTGACCCTGTTCTTTCCCAACACAGGCTGCAGGTGTGATGTTGGCGGTGCCCTAGGCCAGGGCTGTGAACCAAGGACAGGTGCCTGTAGGTGCCGCCCTAACACCCAGGGCCCCACCTGCAGCGAGTAAGTACCTTCTGCTGGCTGGGCCTGGGTTGGGGAGGCCGCAGGTGTGGTTCCCGTTTGTTCTCATCAGGAGCCCACAGGGTGACCATCTACCCCTTGGAAGTCTGGGTGGCCATGTAGGGCCAGTGCATGTTCCACCCAGACACCTCTGCCATGGCAGGCCGACGAAGGACCACTACTTGCCAGACCTGCACCACATGCGGCTGGAACTGGAGGAGGCAGCCACTCCTCAGGGTCATGGTGTGCGCTTTGGCTTCAACCCCCTGGAGTTTGAGAACTTTAGCTGGAGAGGCTACGCCCACATGACGCCTATCCAGGTGGGCAGTGCTGCCCTCTCCTGGGGCTTGGTACAGAAATGGAACCAGATGGGTCCCCTGGCAAAGTGACCGGCAGCACCTCAGTCGCGGGGCCCAGGTCAGCAATGGCCAGAGAAGTGACCCTGTTGTCTCACACCCACCACAGCCCAGGATCGTGGCCAGGCTGACCGTGACCGCCCCTGACCTCTTTCGGCTGGTCTTCCGATATGTCAACCGTGGGCCCACAAGTGTGAACGGGCGTGTCTCTGTGCGTGAGGAGGGCAGGCTTTCCAGCTGTGTCAACTGTGAGTGGAGTCTGTTCATTCATTGCTTTTCCACCCCACACTGCACCTCCCAAGCCATGCAGGCGGTGGACCCAACCTGTGTCATCGTCTTCCTGGCTCTCCACCCCTTGGGAGATGTACATTGCACGGGGGAAGTACAACCCTGGGGAGGGGTAGCCCGAGGACTGAGCGCAGGCCTCTTACCCTCCGACTCCAGGCACAGAGCAAAGCCAGCCAGTAGCCTTCCCACCCAGCACAGAGCCTGCTTTCGTCACTGTGCCCCAGAGGGGCTTTGGGGAACCCTTTGTGCTGAATCCCGGCACCTGGACTTTGCTGGTGGAGGCAGAAGGTGTACTCCTGGTGAGGCAAGGGCCACAGCAGGGTGGGGGCAGTCCCTGGGCCCCCAGAGCCTTGGTACTTACCTCCCACCTCTCCCAGGACTATGTGGTGCTACTGCCGAGCACCTACTACGAGGCAGCTCTCCTACAGCATCGAGTAACCGAGGCCTGTACCTACCGGCCCTCAGCCGTGCACTCCACAGAGAAGTAAGGTCCCGTAGGATGGGTTGGGGCTGGATCCTGGGTGGACCTATGCTGACCTCAATCTCTGTTCCCCAGCTGCCTCCTCCATGCTCATCTACCCCTGGATGGCTTCCCTTCAGCAGCTGGAACTGAGGCCCTGTGTCTCCATGACAACAGTCTGCCCCAACCCTGCCCCACAGAGCAGCTCAGCCCTTCGCACCCACCACTGGTGACCTGCGTTGGCAGTGATGTGGGTATCTGAGGGTCTGTGGAGGGGTGGGTACTGTGGGCCTTGGTCTGGAGGAGGAGGGGCCTATCTCAATGGCAGAGTGTGTGCAAGGCAAGGCTGTGAGATGATGGAGCTGGCAGGCATGGCCCAGAGTGGCTTCTGCTGTCCCCAGGGGACACTGGGTATGAAGGGGGACTTACTTAGCTTTTCTGCTTCCTCCATGAACTGGATTGGCCTTCTTCTTGGAGATCCCCTGGGCACCAAGACCTAGCCAAAGGCATCTGTGGGATGGATGAGGACTGTAGGCCTCTGGTCACCCTGCCCTCCCACAGGTGGACATCCAGCTTGAGATGGCAGTGCCCCGGCCTGGCCGATATGCTCTGGTGGTGGAATATGTCAGTGAGGAGTCACACCAGGAGGTGGGCGTGGCTGTGCACACCCCTCAGAGAGCCCCCCAGCAAGGGATGCTCAACCTCCATCCCTGTCCATACAGGTAAGCTTAGAACAGGAAAGGGTTGATGGGAGGACCCTGCCCAGGGCTTTCTACTTAATAGTCTATCCTTCCCCACAGCTCCCTGTGCCGAGGTCTGGCTCTCGATACCCAGCATCACCTAGCTACCTTCCACCTGGACTCTGAGGCTAGCATCCGGCTCACGGCTGAGCAGGCTCACTTCTTCCTGGTAAAGCCCCTTGAGCCGTCAGCCCAGAGCAACTTCTTCCAGCATATTTTAAATATCTGTAAAAGAGAATAGAGCCTTCAGGTCCTGGAGCTCCTGTGGTGTGGTGTTGTACAGTGTAGCTTGTCCCTGCTTACTGCTGTTTGCTTATGAAGGGGCTTATGGAGATCTGGACCTGTTCTTGGCCTCTTGGCTGCGAGAGCCCAAGATAGAGACGGGGTGGATAGAGACAGAGTAGATTAATGGGGTACTATGAGGGTTGGGGAACAAGCCGTAGGAACTGTTACCAGTTCTGCATCCAAGTCTGGGCTCCAGGCAGAAAGCGGGAGTGGACTCCTGGGGTACAAACTATGTGACCAGCCACTCTGTCCCACTGCACCTCCTGTCCTCAGCTGTCCAGGGAACAACGTATCATCCTTCTGTCCACAGCACAGGGTCACCCTGGTACCTGTGGAGGAGTTCAGCACAGAGTTCGTGGAGCCCCGGGTCTTTTGTGTGAGCACTCATGGTACCTTCAACGCTAGCAGGTAGTGGTGCTGGGAGTGGCTAGGGTGGAGAGCAGGGACCCGTCAGCCACGAGAGTGTGCTCACTTCCGGGACCTTCCAGCTCTGCCTGTCTGCCCTCGCGCTTCCCGAAGCCGCCGCAGCCCATCATCCTTAAGGACTGCCAGGTCTTGCCGCTGCCTCCCGACCTCCCTCTGTCCCAGTCACAGGAGGTCACACCAGGTGCACCCCCAGCCGGACCACAACCTCGGCCCCCAACCATCGTGGACCCTAACGCAGAACCCACCTTGCTGCGCCACCCACAGGTGAGGCTCAGGCTAGATGGAAACCGCCACAGGGATGGGCGTGGGGCAAGTTGGGGCTCTGCATCCCTGTCCTCCACCACCCCATGGCAGATGCTGCAGACAGCAGTGGGGTCAGCTGTTACCTGCTCCAGCCACTCACTGGAGACTTTTCCTACAGGGCACTGTGGTCTTCACCACTCATGTACCTACCCTGGGTCGCTATGCCTTCCTGCTGCACAGCTACCAGCCGGTCCACCCCAAATTCCCTGTGGAGGTACTCATCAATGGTGGCCGTGTCTGGCAGGGTAAGTGGCCGAGTACATCACAGTAAGAGGGGAGCATAACTGGCTGCTGTCAGTTGTCAAGCTAAGTGCCCTAAGTGAGTGGCAGCCACACTTCATCTCCTCTCAGAAGCCTTATCCCAGAACCTCTCAGAAGCCTTATCCCAGAACCTGTCCCCTGTATTAGCGGGTCCCCGAGAGCTCCCATTTGTGTCACAAGTCGTGAAACAAATGTTTGTTTATAAGGTGATTGGAGGACCTGGTCACTTGTATGGCTATGGATGATTTACAAAGAACGAGGCCTGGTCTCAAAGGCTGCCTGTTGGTGCTCTCTGCCTGTGACGTGTCTTGTCTGTGCCCCTCATATCACAACTGTACCTTACACCCAGGACAGGGCGGCCATGCAGCTAGAGTGATGGGTGTTGGAGCCTGACTTTTGCATTTTGACCCCTGCCAGGCCACGCCAATGCCAGCTTCTGCCCCCATGGTTATGGCTGCCGTACCCTGGTGTTGTGTGAGGGTCAAACTATGCTGGATGTTACAGACAACGAACTCACTGTGACCGTGCGTGTGCCCGAAGGCCGATGGCTCTGGCTGGTGAGACCTAGGGCTGGTGTCTGACTTGGAGAGTAGTCTTCCCTGTATGCCTGTCACATATCTGAGGGTCTCCATCAGAGCATGTCACCTGTTTGCCAGGGTGTCCCCTATCACAACTGCATCATTTGAGGCTCTAGAGGGTCCCCGAGAGCTAAGCCACTAAGCCCCCCTGGTGGAGGGACCTCCCCAGATGAACCCAGGAGAGAGAAGAGGAGGACATGAGCGACCATGGCTTATGGTCTCTTCTCTGCCCTCTGTCTGTGACACACTGCCTTGCCGGGTAGCCATACCCTAGCCTTAGCCGGTGTGAGGGGGCTACCCCATCACCTGCTCCTGCCTATAGGCTCTGTCACCACGCCCCCAGCCAGGCCCTTTTGCAGGAGCTTTGCAAAGGTGATGAGGAATTGTTTCCTAGGACTACATACTCATCGTCCCTGAGGACGCTTACAGCTCCACTTACCTCCATGAGGAGCCCCTGGACAAATCCTATGACTTCATCAGCCACTGTGCCACCCAGGGCTACCACATCAGGTGGGCTGGATGAGGGCAGGGCTGGGGTCTTGGGGTTCAGGGGTCAGGCCAGGAACCAGCCTCACCACTGCTTCTCAATGCAGCCCCAGCAGCTCGTCTCTGTTCTGCCGGAATGCTGCTACCTCCCTGTCTCTCTTCTACAATAATGGGGCCCTACCTTGTGCTTGCCACGAGGTGGGTGCCATCAGCCCCACATGTGAACCCTTCGGGGGCCAGTGTCCCTGCCGGGGCCACGTCATTGGCCGTGACTGCTCCCGCTGCGCCACCGGCTACTGGGGCTTCCCCCACTGCAGGCGTGAGTAACCAGTGCTCAGAGGAACATCAGAGCCAGTGTGCTGAATCCCAAGGACTTCCGGGGGAAGGGGTGCACCAGGACCCAGAGGGCTCATCCTGGAACCTAGCCGACCAACCCCTTCACTTCCTGTCTGTGGCCAGTAGCCCCTGACAATAGCACATTGATTGTTCATGTGCAAGGAGCTATCTGAGATGCCGAGATATGAGGGAGGGGTAGAACTGGGGTGGTGTCCCTAGCTTTCCCTACCACATCCTTATGGGCTGCACCTGGGGCCTGAGTGGGGACAGAGGGGCAAACAGTGTTATCCACCCCAACAGCCTGTGACTGCGGTACCCGCTTGTGTGACGAGCTCACAGGTCAGTGCATCTGTCCGCCACGCACTGTCCCGCCTGACTGTCTGGTCTGCCAGCCACAGACCTTTGGTTGCCACCCCCTGGTTGGCTGTGAGGAGTGTAACTGTTCAGGGCCCGGTGTCCAGGAGCTGGCAGACCCCACCTGTGACATGGACAGTGGCCAGTGCAAGTGAGTCTAGATAGCATCCATTGTCTTGCGGGATCTCGGGTTGGGGAGAGCATTGCCCTCACCCAACCACGCACTCCTCTGCATCTCAGAAGATACTCTGGGGGCCTGGATCCTGGGGACTCTGGGTGACCCAGAGCTGAGGGTGGCTCACATTGCCTTTATCCATGTGCAGATGCAGGCCCAATGTAGCTGGGCGTCGCTGTGACACCTGTGCCCCGGGCTTCTATGGTTATCCTAGCTGTCGCCCCTGTGACTGCCATGAGGCAGGCACCGTGGCTAGCGTGTGTGACCCCTTCACAGGCCAGTGCCATTGCAAGGTGAGCAGGGGCTTGTGTCCTGGCCACTTCCTTCCCAGGCCCCCTCCTTCCCAGGCCCCCTTCCTGCGTCATCTGCTTCCGTCAAGATGCCCTCAGCAGTCTTTCTGGGCTGGTGGGGCTTCCTGGAAGCTTTCGGGGATGCGAGTATAAAACTGACCAATGGTCTATCCCTCAACACACAGCCAACTGACCTTCATTGCCCCCTGACCTTAGGAGAATGTTCAGGGCTCAAGATGTGACCAGTGTCGCTTGGGGACCTTCTCCTTGGACGCTGCTAACCCCAAGGGCTGTACCCGCTGCTTCTGTTTTGGGGCGACAGAGCGCTGTGGGAGCTCTAACCATGCCCGACATGAGGTACCCTGCCCTAGCCTGGGACTGAGATGGGAGCCACTAGAGGGGCCTGGAATGCAGGGCAAGGCCAAGTTTCCACTCCGTGTGACCCACCACGTGTGTGTTCGCAGTTCGTGGACATGGAGGGCTGGGTGCTGTTGGGCAGTGATCGGCAGGTTGTACCTCACCAGCATCGGCCTGAGATGGAGCTGCTCCATGCAGACCTGCGCCTCCTAGCTGACAGTTTCCCAGAGCTATACTGGCAGGCCCCACCCTCCTACCTGGGTGACAGGGTAAGCAGGGGCATTTGGTTTGAGGGGCCATACTTTGAGGGCAGAAGGGTTCTGGGGTACTGGGGAAAGTGGGTGCCAATGAGGGTACATCCAAGGGACCCTGGGGCTACATTGTAAAGGGAGTGTGGGAGGCCTGGATGAGGGTGCTGTAAGGAATGGATGTGGGGAAGATGAGGACTGTTCCCTCTGTGCTGGCTCCAGGTGTCATCCTACGGTGGGACCCTTCAGTATGAGCTGCACTCAGAGATCCAGCGAGGTGATGTCTTCATTTCCTATGAGAGCCGGCCGGACGTGGTGCTGCAGGTGGTTGAGTGGGGTGGGTGTGTCCGGCTGGGATAGCGGGCCAGCCCAGTTGCCAGCCCTTACCCTGGCGCATGTGTCTGGCTCTCAGGGCAACCAGATGAGCATTGCCTTCATGGAGCTGGCATACCCTCCACCCGGCCACGTTCACCGGAGACAGCTACAACTGGTAGAGGTGAGCAGAGCTGGCCTGGACCCCAGTGTTGCCCAGGAAGGGCCCAAAGGAGTCACTGTACTTGTTGCTCTCCATAACGGAAAGCAGCCACGTGGTAGGTAGGAGACAGTGGCCGGTGGGCTCCTTTGTGATCACCCGTGAGTGGTCATCTCTGGTTTTAAGACTTTGAACATAGTGGATGAGAGGCCCTGGGGCTGCTTGACCATCCGACCCACCTTTGTGACTTGTTGGGCTTTTTGCCTTTTAGAAAGCCACATTCTAGGCTATTAAAGCTGCCTTCCGTTTGTAGCTTGATCTTTTTGAGTTTACTGCGTTTTATTAATTGGGAATGTGTGTGTACGTGCATGCACACCCATGCAAGCATGTGGAATCAGAGGACAACTTAAAAGAGTTGTTGCTATTCACCCCCATGCGGGTCCCGTAGATTGAACTCTGCCTGTCAGGCCGAGGGCAGGCAGCCCGTTACTATGCATTGAACTGTCAAACTGGCCCTGTACCTTTTCTTTTTTTAAAAATGTCCTTTGTTGCATAGATTCTTGGAATATTCAAGTTTATTAGGTTTTGCGTTTGCTCAGTTTTTGTATCTTATTTGTGAAAATGTTTGTCTCTCTAATGTCAGAACAGACCCATCTATGTGTTTGTTTTTTCCACTAAAAACCTGAACTATTAGCTGGGTGGTGGTGGTGGCGGCGGCCCACCCCTTTAATCCCAGCACTCGGGAGGCAGGGCGGATCTCTGTGAGTTTGAAGCCAGCCTGGTTTACAAGAGCTAGTGCCAGGATAGGCTCCAAAGCTACACAGAGAAACCCTATCTCGAAAAACAAAAACAAAACAAAAAACAAAAAAACAAACTTGAACTATTTTCTTTGCATATTCAAATTCTCAATATCCCTGGGGTTGACTCTGGTGTGAGGCAGGGGCTACTCATCTCTTCACGGGCGGCTGCCGGAGCTCCCTACCCCTGCGATCTCTACGCACCTCTGTCCTCTAGGTGAGAGTCTTTCTGTGTTCCATGATCTATCTACCCCACCTGAAGTTCTGTCTCGGGCCCACAGGGGAACTTCCGGCACTTGGAGACTCACAACCCGGTGTCCCGTGAAGAAATTATGATGGTGCTGGCTGGCCTGGAGCAGCTGCAGATCCGTGCCCTCTTCTCACAGACCTCTGCCACGGTCTCCCTGCGCAGAGTGGTGCTAGAGGTAGCCAGTGAGGCTGGCAGGGGGCCTCCAGCCAGCAATGTGGAGCTTTGTATGTGCCCTGCCAACTACCGTGGGGACTCATGCCAGGTAAAGCAGTGAGGGTGGGGCTCTGCTCTGAAGGTGCCCCCGCCACGGGTCCTTCCCCGAGCGTACTTCTGCCTTCCACGCTATCCCATCTCTGCCCACGTGTGTCTTCCTCTCCACCACCCTGCCAGCCTTCTCTCTCAGTCAGCTGCTCCACTGTCACCTGTTTCCCCACCATTCATCACTGTCTACCCCTCCCTACACACAGCTGCTATCATCCACCCAGTACCCACACAACCAACGTCCCTGATCCACCCGGATTGCCAGCTGTCCCCCTCTCCTCCCTCATCGGTGTCTGTCTGCCTGTGGCTCTGGGTAGTCTAGCAAGGTACCTGGGGAAGGGTTGTGGGGTTGAAAGAAGACAGCTTTGGTTGCTAGCCACACAGCCTAGTCATTCCTGAGCCATGGCATCTACATCTGGCAGTGTGTTCACAGGTCCAGAGGCCCAACAGTCAGACAGGCTCCTGGACCCTGTGGTACACGGTGTGATATCCGTGCAGCCCCTGCTGGTGCATGAAGGTCCCTGGGGACTGGTCTGTGAGCTGCTGTCTGGTATGCCCAGCCTTGGCGCTGGCACCATGCAATCACTAATTCCCTGCCTGCCTTCCTCCAGGAATGCGCCCCTGGCTATTACAGGGACATCAAAGGTCTCTTCCTGGGCCGATGTGTCCCCTGTCAGTGCCATGGTCATTCAGACCGCTGCCTTCCTGGCTCTGGCACCTGTGTGGTGAGTATTCTGCAGAGCCTGGCCAGCCCAGGAAGACCCCAGAGCCTGGGGATGGGGGTGGGGGTAGGAGGATGTCTCTGCTTTCAGCACTGACTTTTCACTGTACCCCAGAGCTGCCAGCACAATACAGAAGGGGACCAGTGTGAGCGCTGCAGGGTGGGCTTTGTGAGGACCGACCCCAACGACCCTGCAGCTCCCTGTGTGAGCTGCCCTTGCCCCTTGGCAGTCCCTTCCAACAAGTAAGCAGCACCTAGTCCCTTATGTAGTCCTGAGCATCTAGGGTAGGCCCAGTAGGTGAAACCCAGCACCAGGTGCCTACCCCCGATGGAGAGGCACCGATGTATAGTGACTGCGTCTCCTCGTAGCTTTGCAGATGGCTGTGTCTTACGAAATGGCCGAACCCAGTGCCTCTGCAGACCAGGCTATGCCGGGGCCTCCTGTGAACGGTAATTAGGCGGGGTGAATCTATACAGACCCTAGGGTACCCTGAGTGGGTCCACTAGACCCTGACAACCCCCCCCCCCCTTTCCTTATCACCCATCCCCAGTTGTGCACCTGGCTTTTTTGGGAACCCTCTGGTGCTGGGCAGCTCTTGTCAGCCCTGTGACTGCAGTGGCAATGGAGACCCCAACATGATCTTCAGTGACTGTGACCCCCTGACAGGCGCTTGTCGCGGCTGCCTTCGTCACACCACTGGGCCCCATTGTGAAAGCTGTGCCCCAGGCTTCTATGGCAATGCCTTGTTGCCTGGCAACTGTACTCGTAAGCAGTGGGTGGGATCTTGGATGCACCCTAAGAACAGGTTATTTGCCAGTGTCACCAGGCTTCCTTCCCTGCACGGTCAGAGCCTCCTTGGTGACTGGTTTCATAGCCGGACCCTATCCTTGCCTCATCCCCTTTAGGGCAAGGCTGCAGGGAGGAGGCTAAACAGGGCCCGTGAGCTTGTGACCATGGGATGTGAGACGTAGACCAAATCACGGGAAAAGCTGTAGGAATAAGGGGCTAGGTTTGGAAGGACTGGGATGGGCGCCAGCACAGTTACCATAGCCGCCCCACCTCCCTTTATGCAGGGTGTGACTGTTCCCCATGCGGGACAGAAACCTGTGATCCCCAGAGTGGGCGCTGCCTGTGCAAGGCGGGCGTGACTGGACAACGCTGTGACCGATGTTTGGTAAGGCTGAGAGTAGGCCTGAGCATGGGGCAGGCTACAGGGAGGGACCAGGGCTGGGCAGACTGGTGACTGCAGGGTGTGTCACAGGAGGGACACTTCGGCTTTGAGCAGTGCCAGGGCTGCCGCCCTTGTACCTGTGGGCCAGCTGCCAAGGGCTCCAAGTGCCACCCTCAGAGCGGTCAGTGTCACTGCCAGCCAGGGACCACAGGACCCCAGTGCCGCGAGTGTGCCCCTGGCTACTGGGGGCTCCCAGAGAAGGGCTGCAGGCGTGAGTACAGAAGTGTGGGCAGGTAGGGTGGGGAGGCAGGCATCTTTGAACACCTATAGTTAGATCTCCCTACCCCTCTTGCTGCAGGTTGCCAGTGTCCACAAGGCCACTGTGACCCGCACACAGGCCGCTGCACCTGTCCCCCAGGGCTCAGTGGGGAGCGCTGTGACACCTGCAGCCAGCAGTACCAGGTGCCTGTACCAGGCGGGCCTGGGGGCCATGGCATACACTGTGAAGGTACGCCCCCACCGTACACTTCTCAATCTTTGCCCGTCCACTCTTCCTATCCTGCCTGGTGTATGGGGTTTCAGGCCTGTCATGATCTGGTGTTCCTTCCCTGTATTAAGTGGGACCTCCGCACCCCAGAGGGACCCCACCCGTCTGTCTCCATTTCCTGAGGGATTATCACAGGCCCATGCTAACCTGGTACCCACTCTCTTACTCCTAAGTTGGGGATGTAGTCGGGAAACTGGCCACTGCCCTGTCAGCAGACTTCAATGCCAGCATTTTCACCAAAAGAGTGCTCCATAGCCTTGGGTCAGCTCCCTCCTGACCAGATGAGGGTCTTCACTTGACCCTGGGATGCCCTTGCTGACTTTTTACCCCTATGACTTTGACTTAACCAGCATGGCTCCGTCTCTTATGACAACCTCTGGGACTTCTCTGACCCTGATCCTGTGCTGACCCTATTTTCCTGCCCTAGTCACTCCAGCTCCCATAACCCTGGTGCTGGCCTCTGACACTGACCTCGTGATGCTAACCCATTCTTTAGTTGGTCCTGCAATCCCTGGCTAACCCTAACTCTCTGTATCTCCCCTCACCCTGCCTGCAGTGTGTGACCACTGTGTGGTCCTGCTTCTGGATGACCTCGAGCAAGCTGGTGCCCTCCTTCCTGCCATCCGGGAGCAGCTGCGGGGCATCAATGCCAGCTCCACTGCCTGGGCCAGGCTGCACAGTCTGAATGCCTCCATTGCTGACCTGAAGGTATTTCCTGCCCACCTGCCTTCCTGCCCCCTGCGGCTGCCCCCGTGGTACTTACTTCTTGCCCCTAACAGAGTAAGCTCCGGAGCCCACTAGGACCCCGCTACCAGACAACACAGCAGCTTCAGACTCTAGAACAGCAGAGTGCAAGCCTTCAACAGGACATTGAGCAGCTAGGCAGTCAGGCAAGACCTGTGAAGCCCACCCCGGTGTCCTGCAGTGCCTTTCCTCAGGAAGCCGTCACTGGGGACCCCCCCTCCCCCTGTCCTTGACACCAAACCCACCTTCCCCCAGTTCTCTTAACTACTTCACCCCACATCCCCAGGGCCACCCTTTTTACCCTACTCATGCCCCAGTCATGTACCTACAAACACCACAGCTGAAGCAGACTGTACCCACAGGCCATAGGGGCCCAAGACCGGGCGGGCCAGCTGACGGACAACACAGAGGCCACACTGGGCCGGGCACAGACGTTGTTGGAGACTGTGCGTGCTGTGGACCGTGCCCTGAGGGGTAGGGTTGGCTGATGCATGGGTCTACTATAGGGTGGGCTGCTGGGGAGTAGGGATGGGCAGGACCTTCTGGAAGTCTCCCCTTAAGCTGGCTGGGCCTATGTGTTCATCTTCTGGGCAAGTGACTGGTTGGCCTGTGGGACTGTTGGCCATTGAACTGACCCTCACCCAGCTCCCCTAGGGAATATTTGCCAACGTCTTTAGTGGCCAACAGTCCAGTGACGGAGAAGAAACTGGGGCTCCCAAGCTTATGATAGGATCTGACACAGACAGAGGATGGAAGAAAACTGAACTTGCTGCTTAGGAAAGGCCAGGGAGGGAACTGAACCAGCGTGTCAGGAGTAGGAGGGGATGGGCATGGGAGATAAAGGCAGAGAACAGTGTCCTCTCAAGGCCACCAGTGTGCTATCGGGCTATGTGCCGGTGGCCTGCTGAAATGCCCTGGGCGGCTCTCAGGCTTGGAAGTGGATGAGTGGAGGCCACCCCCAGGCCCTGACGATCCTCTCCCTGTAGAGCTGGCATCTCGCATTGGCCAAGCGTCTCCAGACGGTGCCTCTGCACCGTCTGGTGAGCAGCTGCGCTGGGCACTGGCTGAAATGGAGCGGCTACTCCGGGATATGCGGACCCGTGACCTGGGGGCCCAGCGGGAAGTGGCAGAGGCTGAACTGGCAGAAGCCCGAAGGCGTGAGTGGGGATAGATCTTGTTAGGTGGGGCTGCTCAGGGTGTCACAGACTAGATGGGCGCCGGGTAGAGACTGGGGTTCATGAAGGGTCTGGGGACCAGTGTGACTGACCACTCTGCCCACTCTGGTGCTGGCCAGTGATGGCTCATGTGCAGGGCCAGCTGACCAACTTCTGGGAGGAGAACCAGTCGTTGGCCTCGCACATTCGGGACCAGCTGGCCCAGTTTGAGGCTGGCCTCATGGACCTCCGTGAGGCCCTGAACCACGCGGTCAATACTACCCGCGAGGCTGATGAACTCAACAGCCGTAACCAGGAGCGGCTGAAAGAAGCCCTGGTAAGTCCACTTGCTTCTTGCCCTCTGTTCCTGCCTTGTATGCACTCTTCCCATCCCCCCTCCCTGCCCTCTGCCCTCCTGTCTCCCTTTCTCTCTGCTCTCTCCTCCTCTCCCCTCCCCTTGCCCTCTTCCCTTTTCCTGGCTCCCAGTTCTCCCTCCCCCTCCTTCCTACCCGGTGACGCTCAGGGCCCCACTGCATACTTTATTCCCACTCTCCTAAAATTTCATCCCAAGCAATGGAAACAAGAGCTGTTCCGGGACAATGCCACTATAAAGGCTGCTCTGCAGGCTGCCAGACTCACCTTGGGCCGTGTTTCTGAGCTTCTACAGGGCATGGACCAGGCTAAGGAGGTAAATATAGCCCCACCATCTCACTCATTCCTGGCCTGTTCCTCCAAGATGTCTGGCTGCTGCCCGATTAGAGATGTCCTGGACTGGCTTGCATGCAGTCCCAAATTAGGAGGGTAATAAGCCTACCCCCCACCTCAGGACCTAGAGCACCTGGCGGCCAGTCTGGATGGAGCCTGGACACCCTTACTGAAGAAGATGCAAGCCTTCTCCCCTGCCAGCAGCAAGGTGGACTTGGTAGAGGCTGCTGAGACCCATGCTCAGAAGCTGCATCAGCTGGCAATCAACCTGTCTGGGTGTGTGGCACCCTCTAGGGTGCAGCCTGGGTGCCCATGGGTGCAGTTGACCCTAAGTAGGGTGACTGGTTTGGGAGGGCTCCTGGAGGGAGAAGTCATTATTCCAGAAGGATCCAGGCTTTCTGTAGCCTCTTGGGAAGAGTGGGGCCCAAATCTTGGTAGAAAAGAGCAGATCTAAAGGAGCAGATCTTAGACACAGATGTGGCCTGCCAAGCTGTGATCTCCAGCACACCCATCCACATATCCCATGATGCTCCTTTCCCTCCTGCAGCATCATCCTGGGCATCAATCAGGACCGTTTCATTCAGAGGGCTGTGGAAGCCTCCAGCGCTTACACCAGCATCCTGCAGGCCGTTCAGGCCGCTGAGGCCGCCGCAGGCCAGGCACTGCAGCAGGCCAGCCACACGTGGGAGGTGAGACCCTGAGCATCTGTGGCTCAGAGGAGCCCTGCTCCCCCCACCCCCCATTGGTGTGAACTGCCCCAAATGGTGTGAACAGCCCCTGTAAATAGCTCCTGATCTTCCACAGACAGTGGTGCAGCGGGGCCTAGCAGCCCGAGCTCAAAAGCTGCTAGCTAATAGCAGTGCCCTGGAGGAGACCATTCTTGGGCACCGGGAGAGGCTGGGTCGTGGTGAGTACTTGGATCCTTGGGCAGGGGTAAGGGGGTACACTGACCCCTGGGAAATGTCCATGTAGCTTTGGGATGGTTCCAATGTGGTTCAGTGTGAGAATCAATAGGCACTGGGCATGCCTGTCCTATGTGACTTCTGCCAGCTAGTTCTACTACAGGGGGCAGTGGGTGGTAATACTGTCTGCCTGTCTCGCTGGTATGCCGATGGACCACAGCCAGATAAGGATGAAGTTCCAAGGCCCCTGTCTTTGTTCTCGGTCCATCTATGGGCCAGGAGGGTTGGGTGGAACTCCTTGTCACTGAGGCTGCCTCCTCCACAGCTCAGGGCCGCTTGCAGGCTGCAGCGACTCAGCTGCATGACGTCCGGGCCAAGAAGGACCAGCTGGCGGCCCAGATCCGGGAGGCACAAGCCATGCTGGCCATGGACACAGGTTTGTGGTTTATCCCTGCTCTCGCCCATTTGTGCCCCATAGTGCCTTGTGAAAGTAAACACATTCACACTGGTGGCCGGTGAGTCACTGTGGTGGTCAGTGTCTGAAGATTCTCCCATGCTAACGTACACTCTGGGGTTGTACCTGTGACCTGAGGTACAGGTCACCAACACAGGCACTTGGCACAGATAAGCAGGTCGTAAGAGTGCTGGGTAGTGGTGAAGGCACGGGGGAGAGTGCACAGGGCAAGTTGCAGTGGCTAGATGCTGGCAGATGCAGGAGCGTGTCCAGCAGAAACTGTTGGCTCAGAAGAAGGGCATTCCTAGTAAAGACCATGTAACTATAGAGGTCGCAGTGGCCTTCATCTGGCTGCCTTTCCAAGAGGGCTCAGAGTTGAGAACAGCTTAGTCTGACGTAGTTGTCTAGGTTTCCCTGTGGTCACCAAAGCATCCCAGGCACACCTGGGTACAAACCTCAGAAGCTGGGCAAGACTTGGGAATTGATGATGGTCCTTGGTTGGGAGGATTTCAGGACCAAGAAAGGTGTCTGGGTAGAATTTTGAATGCATTGAGCTGCAGGTATGGAGCTTATGCTATCTATCCATGAGGCGGGCATCTAGGGTGGCCATCCTAGTGGGACCTAGGAACATGAAGTTGGCCCCTGCTGGGCATGACCTCCGTCTGCTGCAGGTGAGACCAGTGAGAAGATCGCTCATGCCAAGGCTGTGGCTGCCGAAGCCCAGGACACAGCCACCCATGTGCGGTCCCAGCTTGATAGCATGCAAAAGAATGTGGAACGATGGCAGAGCCAGTTGGGGGGCCTGCGAGGGCAGGACCTGGGCCAGGTGGAACGTGATGCAAGCACTTCAGGTGAGCTGACGGTCCGTGTCCTCCTGAGGGCCAAGGTACCAAAGACAAGGCTCTCAGCCCACCTTTCCTGCAGTGTCCACCCTGGAGAAGACATTGCCACAGCTGCTGGCCAAACTCAGCCGTCTGGAGAACCGTGGAGTGCATAATGCCAGCCTGGCCTTGTCAGCCAACATTGGTCGTGTGCGCAAGCTAATTGCCCAAGCCCGGGGTGCTGCCAACAAGGTGGGTGACTTCTCACCTTAAGGTTGTATGTAGGGACAGTGGGGCCTGGGAGGCTGGGTAGTAAACTGTCATGTGCTACACTCCAGGTCAAGGTGTCTATGAAGTTCAATGGGCATTCAGGGGTACAACTGCGTACCCCACGGAACCTCCCTGACCTCGCTGCCTACACTGCCCTCAAGTTCTACCTGCAGAGCCCAGTGCCCGCACCTGCACCAGGCGAGAACACCGGGGACCGCTTTGTTCTGTACATGGGCAGCCGCCAGGTACCAACCAAGCAGGAGCGGGAATGGTTCACAGTGGACTGCAGGTTAGAAATGGGTGGTGCTTGGTCCCCATCCTAACTGCATCGTCTTCTGGCCACCACCACAGCCCACTGGGGACTACATGGGAGTGTCTCTGCGTAATCAGAAGGTACACTGGGTGTACAAGCTAGGTGAGGCCGGCCACACCACGCTCAGCATTGACGAGAACATTGGGGAGCAGTTTGCAGCCATCAGCATTGACAGGTTCGGATAACTTGAAGAGAGGTTAGACACTTGTGGCTCCAGGTCCCTGTCTGTTTCTCACCCCTCACTTCTGCTCTTAGAACCCTCCAATTTGGCCACATGTCTGTCACGGTGGAGAAGCCGATGGTTCAGGAGATCAAGGGGGACACAGTGGCCCCAGGCTTGGAGGGGCTACTCAGCCTACAGCCTGATGACTTTGTCTTCTATGTGGGAGGATACCCCAAGAACTTCACGGTGAGCATGGCTCAGCCTCAGGGTAGTTCTAGAGCATGCTGACAGCCCTGTCTGTCTTGACCTGGGAGAAAATCCTGGTCTGGTTTTAGTCCACTCTCCTGCAGTCTGAGTGTCTGCAGGACACTCTAGGAAATAGGAAGGGTGCCCTGATCATGTACTTCACCCACAGCCCCCCGAGCCTCTCCGATTCCCTGGCTACCTGGGCTGCATTGAGATGGACACATTGAACGAGGAGGTGGTCAGTCTCTACAATTTTGAGCAGATCTTCAAGCTGGACACTGCAGTGGATAAGCCGTGTGCTCGGTAGGTGAGGCCCAGCACCACCCATTTCTAACCTGTAGTCCCCTTAACTGACCTGAGGCCTCTCATGTGCAGCTCCAAGGCCACTGGTGACCCATGGCTCACGGATGGCTCCTACCTGGATGGCAGCGGCTTTGCCCGCATCAGCTTTGAGAAGCAGTTCAGCAACACAAAGCGCTTTGACCAGGAGCTGCGACTTGTGTCCTACAATGGGATCATCTTCTTCCTCAAGCAAGAGGCATGGCTGGCCCTGTGCCCGACCCCCCACCTTCTCCCCATCCGGGCTCTGCCCTTCCTAATGCACCTGAGCTGACCTTGCTCTGCCCTGTTCCCGCAGAGCCAGTTCCTGTGCCTGGCAGTGCAGGAAGGCACCCTTGTGCTCCTTTATGACTTTGGTGAAGGCCTGAAGAGGGCCACGCCATTGCAGACCCCACACCCCTTGACAGCAGCCAGCAAGGCGGTAAGGCAGAGGGCCCGGGGATAGGAGGACCAGCAGGGACTTGGTTTTCCTGAAGCCCGCTACCCATTCCCTACATACAGATCCAGGTGTTTCTACTGGCTGGCAGCCGCAAACGTGTGCTGGTGCGTGTGGAGAGGGCCACTGTATTCAGTGTGGAGCAGGACAACATGCTGGAGATGGCCGATGCCTACTACCTAGGTGGGGTGCCACCCGAACAGCTGCCCCCAAGGTGAGCATGGACCCTGGGTGGGGCATGTGGGGTCCCAGTGCCAGCAGGGCAGCCACTCAAAATCTGACTGGTGCCCTGCAGCCTACGGCAGCTCTTCCCCTCCGGAGGCTCTGTCCGTGGCTGCATCAAAGGCATCAAGGCTCTGGGCAAGTATGTGGACCTCAAGCGACTGAACACCACGGGTATCAGCTTTGGCTGCACTGCTGACCTGCTAGTGGGACGTGCCATGACTTTCCACGGCCATGGCTTCCTGCCCCTGGCACTTCCCGACGTGGTGCCCATCACTGGCGAGGTCTACTCTGGCTTTGGCTTTCGTGGCACCCAGGAGGACAGCCTGCTCTACTATCGAACCTCCCCGGTGAGCAGATGGCAACCTGCTCCTGCTGCATGCAGCCATGGTCTGGGCTTGTGGGGGTTAGAGGGAATGAGTCTGGGATCCTGGCCCTGCCTGCTGACCTCGCCCCTGTCCCTAGGATGGGCCATACCAGGTATTCCTGAAGCAGGGCCATTTGACACTCCAGTTTATGGGAACAGCAGTGGAAACTCAGAGGGTCTTTGCCGACGGTGCCCCCCACTATGTAGCCTTCTACACCAATGGCACACGGTAGGCCCTACCTTGGCAGAGGGAAAGAGTATGGGTATGCTCTATGCAGGAGGGTCTGGGTGAGGCTGGCCAGGGGTAGGAAATCCTGCCTTCTCCTCAGGGTACAGCTGTTTGTGGATGACCAGCTACAACAGATAGAGTCCCTCCGGGAGCCACCCCCCACGTTCCAACCACAGCCTCAGCAGTCCCCACAACTTCTCCTAGGAGGCCTGCCTAAGTCTGGTACCTCCCACAACTTCAGTGGCTGCATCAGCAACGTTTTTGTGAAGCGGTGAGCTGGTTGGTATAGGGATGAGGTCCCAGCCACTCCCCATGCTAGTTACTGACAGGTACCCACCTCCCCTTCCCCACAGACTTCGGGGGCCACAGCGTGTGTTTGACCTACAGCAGAACATGGGCGGTGTCAACGTTAGCATAGGCTGCACACCACCCCAACTCATCCAGACTTCGAGGGCCATGCCTCAGAAGGTAGGGTATTCAAGGCGCTGTGTGGGCAGGGCTGGGACAGCTGGGAGGCTGCCTACCAAAACACTGGAACCCGCACTGTGGTCTGATCTGCGCCCTAGGTCTCCCGCCGCAGTCGCCAACCCGGCCAGGACCTTGCCTGCACACCACCCTGGCTCCAAGGGACTATTCAGGATGCATACCAGTTTGGAGGGCCTCTCCCCAGTTACCTGCAGTTTGTGGGTATCTCCCCATCCCGCAGAAATAGGTAAGTTTGGCCAGGCCGGGCTTGGGTGGGATTGGAGGTGCTGTGCTGTCCAGGCTGACACCATGTTTGGCTTCCAGGCTCCACCTCTCGATGCTTGTCCGCCCACATGATGCTTCCCAGGGCCTCTTGCTCTCTGCTGCCCCCCTGTCGAGCCTGGGTCCTTCACTGGTACTCTTTTTGAGCCATGGACACTTCGTTGCACAGACGGAAGGCCCTGGGCCCGGGCTCCGGGTCCAGAGCCACCAGCAGTCACGGGCTGACCAGTGGCACAGGGTGAGTTTGAGGAGAAAAGGATGGGGTAGCAGGGCACAGGGAATGCCCTCTGACAATGCTGACCAGGGTCCTTCCCACACCCAGGTGTCTGTGCGCTGGGGACTGCAGCAGATCCAGCTTGTAGTAGATGGCAGCCAGACGTGGAGCCAGAAGGCACCTCGCCATCGAGGCCACAGGGCAAAGGGCCCACAGTCCCATACCCTCTTTGTAGGAGGTCTCCCTGACAGCAGTTACAGCTCCAAGCTCCCTGTGAGAACCATACTGGTCTTGGCCTGGGTGTCCACCCTCAGTAGTCCCAGCCTGACACCAGCCATATGTTCCTACAGGTGTCTGTAGGGTTCAGTGGCTGTGTGAAGAATCTGCAGCTCGATAAGCAGCCCCTGAGGACTCCAACGCGAATGGTGGGGGTCATACCCTGTGTCTCAGGCCCCTTGGAGGACGGCTTGTTCTTCCCAGGCAGTGAGGGAATCATCACATTAGGTGTGTGAGGCAAGGAAGGTCCTGTGGGTATAGGGGCTCTAAGCAGGGGCCTGGACCTCTATCACGTCCCCTCCCCACAGAGCTCTCCAAGGCCAAGCTGCCCTATGTAAGCCTGGAGCTAGAGGTACGGCCCTTGGCAGCTGCTGGCCTCATCTTCCACCTGGGCCAGGCTGAGGCCACCCCCTACATTCAGCTGCAGATGTTGACAGAACAGGTGAGCAGGGCTGCAATGCTGGGTGAGTGATGTCTTCACCACTATGGCCTCTGGTGGACAGAACCTAATTGACCTTCACCTCAGGTTCTGCTGCGGGCAAATGATGGGGCAGGAGAGTTCTCCACGTGGGTGACCTACCCCAAGCTTTGTGATGGACAGTGGCACCGAGTGGCAGGTGAGGGGAACCTTTTCCTCTTCTGTAGAGCAGGGTGGAAGTGGCACTGCAGGTTGGCTGGCTAGGGGACACAAATGTTCTCCACAGTGATCAAGGGTAGGAACACGCTCAGGCTGGAGGTAGACACACAGAGCAACCACACCATGGGCACTTCACCAGTGACCTTGGCTGCCATTCCAGTACCTCTGCACCTTGGGGGCCTGCCCAGTAAGTATGGACTGCCCTGTGGGAGCTGGGATCCTCTCACCCTCCAGAAGGGCAGCAGAGGTCAGCAGTCCTCTCTGACCCCTGTGTTTTCAGAGGCAACAGCTGCTCAGCCAGAGCTTCCTGCCTATCGAGGGTGCATGAGGAAGCTGGTGGTCAACGGGGACCCAGTCACTGTGACTACTTCTGCACAAGTCCAGGGGACAGTGGGGGTGAGCGGCTGCCCCTCTGGGACTCTAGCCTCAGCTCACTCTGAAGCACCCCCCAGGCCCATGGGGAAGAGAAAGGCACCGGCACGGAGGCAGGTGGGGTCCAGTGGCCTTTGGCAGGCCAACCCCATTACCCTCCCCCTACTTCAGCGTTGAGGGTTCCCAGACACAGGTCTTTGCCTACACTTTTCTATGAGTAACAAGTCATTTCTGGTTTGAGAGGTCTTCATATGAAAAGACACCGCAGAACAGACTTTGTTACTCCTGCCTGACAACTTTTTTTAGTACTGAGATACCTAAAATCACTCACTGGATCCTTTGAAATTAAAAGCGACTTGTTTCACTTGGGTGTGTTGATTAAGACAGAGCAATGGCTGAGCATGTACAGACCTGATGGAGTGGGGTACAGAACCAATGTGGCAGGTAACACAAGGCCAAGACCAGTTTGCAGGTGTAAGAAAGGACTTTATTAGTGGGGGTGGGGCAGGAGAGGGGACAATGAATCACAATCGCCACTACAGAATCACACAGCTATGAATTCCAGCTCAGGAAGGACAGCGAATAATTTAGTCTAGACTCATATCCTCCTCTTCGTCTTTCTTGTCTTTTGCGTCGCCCTCCTTCGGCTCTGGTTTGGCATTATTCTGCATGGCTTTGGCAAATGCTTCCACATCTGAAATGGCCACAGCAGGGCTACTACCAAGCAGACAGCCTCCAGCACTCCACACAACAAAGGGCTAATGCTGGCCAAGACTGAGGGTCAGTACTCACCACCTTTGTTGGCGGCCTCCACAGCCTCTGCAGGAAGGCCGAACTGGCACATGAGGGGGCCAAGCTGTCCCGAGGCCAAGGCTGCACTGAACATACCCAGGGCCTACAACACAGAGCAGGCATGCATAGCTAGGTGCCTAGAAAACCAGGCCCACCATGCTAGAAGTTACAGGTACAGAGTGCCATGGACGTCCATACCTGCTGGAACTGGGGTGAGGTCAATGTGTTCTGGATCTCATCTGCAGTCTGGGGCAGAGATTCCCCAGAGGGCAGGTAGGGCAACAGGCGCTCCTGAACGTCTGCATTAGCGAGGATGGGAGCCATGATCTCTGGTGTCAGAACGCTGGCCAGATCCACTAGGGCACAAGCAACATGGCCATCAGTGGCCTGATGCCAGCCCAAGCAGGGGAAGGTGAGCAAGTGTGGCTTGTCACCATGGATACACCCAGGCTCCACACCTTAAAAAGCCATGGATTACATTGGCTGCAAGCAGACCTCCCCCCGAGAGTACAGGCAGCTCTTTACCTTGCTGGCTGCCTCCTGGCCCTGCAGGCACATTCATAGTGGCCAGAATGTTCTGGAGGTCACTCAGCTGGATGGGCTGGGTCGGGCTGGCTGCTGTGCTGGTTCCATTACCTGAGCTGGGTGCGGGACTTGGACTGGTGGTAGAGGCAGCTGCTGGGGCAGAAGGGGCTGGGGTGGCGCGAGCGGAAGAGGTGGTGGAGGATGGGGTGACGGCTGCCGACTGGCTCCGGGAGCTGGGGAAAGTGAGCAAGGGCTGGAACAGCTAGGCCCACTACTCCACCTCCCCTGGTACAAGCTCAGGTGTAACGGGGACCCCTCAAGCCCACCTCCTAAGTAAGGTCTTCAGAAAAGAGAATGCAATGGCTGGTGGTGGTGCCTGGTACCCATGTCAGACACTGGGGGCTCAGGGCTCACCTGGACGAAGAGCTGCTTGCCGGAGGCCCGCTGCTCCCCAGCAAGCTGGCCAGGCCTGGTCCAGTGAGGGCTCCAAGCCCACCTTAAGGAGTAAGGAAATGTGTGCTAAACACTTCAAGCCCACCTGAGAAGGCACTAATCCCGCCATGTCCTCAGACCCACACACGCAGGCCACAGGAAGCTAAAGTGATCTGAATTCTAAAACCTAGTCTACTGAGCCAGGCCGTTTCCACTCTATTCCCATTCGTGCTCAAGAATAGGCCACATCTTGGCCAGAACAGTGCTAAGTGTCTAGAGCATTTGCTATACCCACCCCAATGTGATCATCCCCTGGCTCTGCAAGATGAACTCTACACACAGGTGTCCAACCATCCCACCCACCCTGCTTATACTCAGCAGAGAAGCACCTTCCACAAAAGGAGGGATACAAGGAACATGTGGACACAGACATGCTGGGGAATATTATTTTCAGGTGTGTGGCTTTTATTTCTGCTGCATTTAACTCAGTGAAGTTGTGTTACTGTGCCTGCCTAACACACCTGGTGGTCCTGATAGAGAGCTGAATGGCCAATATCGAGGCAGAAACAAGGATAGGCGGGGCTGGCAGGCAGAGAGAATAGAGGAGCAGCAAGAGAACAAGGAGAGCAGGATGTCAGGGGCCAGCCAGCCAGCCATGGCGTAAGAAGGAAAGTAAAAGCCCACAGGGAAATGGTAGAAGGGTTAATTCAGAGTAAGAAAAGCTGGTTAGAAACCAGCCAAGGCTAGGCATTCATAACAAAGAATAAGCCTCCCTGTGTGAGCTGGGTGGCTGACCCCTCAAAAAGCCAAAAGAAAAAAAACACCTACAATGTAGTGGTGCCCAATGTGGGGCACCAATTTTTTAATTGCTGTTGTCTTTTAAGCTGTCCTATTCAGCAAATGTCACTCTGCTGAGGCCTCAAGAACTGAACTGACGCCTAAGGGATTCTGTTTCCTGAGGCACTGACTTTTTCAACTTACTTAAATCTCTGTCCCACTAAAGAACTCAGGATTCAAAGGTCCAGGTAGAGTCCTGCTTCCCAGAGAGGCTGAATAGCAAGGAGCTCACCTACCTCACTCCTTGTGTCTCCCAAGACATCTGCGTGTTTTCACTTGCCCCTCCTTATAAACTCTTTTCAACTGGTTCCTCCCTACAGCCTCCTGACAGCAGGTGAGTTTTATTTAATCAAACACATCTTTGCATCATTAAACTAATGTTCCAGAGCATAAACAAAGGTAACACACCTTGAAATAATATTCTACAATATAGATGTGGCTGCAAACCTAGCAAAAGGAGCTGGAAGGAAACTGTCTGCAAAGACAGCTTGTGGGAAAGCTAGGGACAGTGGGGCATTACCCAGTCCTCCAAGGCCCGCTGGTCCGATGAGCTGCATGAGCTGGCTATGACTCATGTTCCCCAACAGGCTCTGCAGTCCACCCTCACCTGCAGAACATAGGAATCAAGACATGGGCCGGCAGTGGCCATGGCCAGGTCACTACACATTGCTGACTACGGCAGATGCCTGGCCTTGGCCTCTGGAAGGAGGCATCAAGGACCAGGTGTATTTTGCCCAGTAAAGATGGAGTGAAGAAAATTAAGCAGGGCTCTGCCTTACACTCAATCTACCATTTCACCGAAGAACACTGCCCCCATAAGGACCAGGTGATCATTACCGCCCAGTGCTGAGAGCTCATGGCCACCACTCCCACTTGTTCCCAGTGCTCCAGGCATGGGGGGGTTGTTCAGACACTCGTTGACTTTCCGGCAATGCTCTTCATCTTGGTCAGTCTTGGGCTCCTGCCAGAGAGGATAAGCAAAGAGCCAAGGCTGAGCAGTCTGCACAAGGAAAGAGCTGGCTCATGCCTGCTGGCTTCCTAGCACCCCGCACGGCTAGCCATCCTGATCCAGCCTACACAGTGACTCGAAATGCAGTTACCTGCAAATGTCATACATAGCACCGGAGACAGAACCTAGCCTAAGCCCTTAAGAGACATTGAGTAATGGCAGCAGCAAGTATGGGCCCCAAAGCCAACGAGAAGCCTAGAGTGCCTTTAGAGATAACAAACTAGCCTGAGGGATGGGTGGCCCCAAAACTTCGGGATAGAGTGCTGTGTGGCCTCTATGCTTGTGGCAAAGGGGCAAGAAAGGCATCACAAGAGTGAAACTAGGAAGCATTAGTGACGTACGTGTGTGTGTGTGTGTGTGTGTGTGTGTGTGTGTGTGTGTGTGTCATTAACGTTCAGAACTGTGGATAAATGCTCTGCAGTGAACAACCCCTACTATCCTCAGCTGTGACCAGAACCCAGGCTGACAGGAAACCCCTGCCTTCCCGGCATTCTGGAGACACACAGCTGCTGCCCCTTTGGACAGGATGACAGTGGCGGTGACTGTCCACACTGAAAACATGTGCTCTGCCCCTGAACATCCCCCAGGGCTAGCTTCTGACCCTAGACTGTGCCCTTATACCCGAGAGAGAGCCCATGTCCCATACCAATGCAACACCGCATTAACAGCATAAGAAACACCAATGTCAGTGGCCTCCAACAGGGCAGAATGTAGAGACACCAAAAGGTCTCCAAATACACAGCGCAGGGGAGCTGTGGGGTGGGGTGGGGTGGGGGTGAAGAGGCGCTCAACTGCTGAGAGAACACCTAAAGGAAGACCTGAAGCTTGTGCCTGTAGATGACTCCACGGGCAGGGAGGGCTCATGTAACCATGAGCCACTCACATAGGTGGGAACGCAGCTCTGCCAAGCCCCCAGTCAGCACCTTCTGGTGTGGAGAGTAAGCTCAAGTGTATCACAAGGAAACAGAGTGGGCCACTCCACTCTCCTGCATACCTGCATCCAAAAGAAGAGCCTCTTGGACCCCGCCTTAAACTTGAGCACGTAGACCCTCCCGCTGGGGCACTGCGGCACCCGCTTGAACTCACAGTCATCAGGAAAGATAATCAAGTCCTGGGGACACAAGGGGGACAGTCAGCCACGCACATACCACCGAGGTTTACGCCCCCTGGAAACCTGCTGGACCTGAGTCTAACAGGGTGGGTCCACCAGGCTCAGACTCCAGAGAGGACAGGTGGAGGAGGGCCCAGGGTGGTGGGGGTGGACGGCGGTGAGGGCCTGACGACTTTTAACAAACACGTTCTGGAGCTGTGCTCCAAGAAGCAGAAGGTCAACCAAGTGTAACAAAGAACAGTGTAGTCTGACAAGACAAAGAACCTGAAGTGGCCTCTTGCAAGGGCTCACACTACCCCGCAGCTGTGGTGAAGGCCAGACCTGCACAACACTGGAAGTTTAAATGCAAGGCTGGGGCTGACTTTGTCATCCTGTCAGCAACCTGTCACTGCTAAAACCTTCAGGACCATGGTCACCATGGGGGGCATGGCTTCACAGAGCGGCTGGGCCCGACAGCCCCTACACCGACCAGTGGTCCCCACACTCCCCTCTTGCCCAGAGCCTCCGCCGGCCCGGCCCGGCCCGGCCCAGGACTCACATCCTCCACGGTCCCAGAGGTCCTGTCTTTCCAACAGAAGTGAATGAGGGAGTCGTCCGTCTGCTGGATGTACACGAGCCCTTTCCGTTTATCTGGGGTGACCGTGGTTCCTTTCAATGACATTTTCCCGGCCCGGAACTCCACCAGGTACTTGGTGGAGGATCCCCGAGAGCCGGGCACCAGGCTTGGGAACAGAGCGCCTGAAGTCGTCATCCTGGAAAAGCACAGCGAGCTCGGCCTGTCGTGCGGTGTCGCGTGCGCGGTGTCGCCCACCCCACCCCACCCCACCCCAAACCCGGGTCAGCCCCGGGGTCTGCCCGGGAGCAGGAGCGCGCCAGGCTAAGCGCGGGGCCGAGCGCAGCCCCGCGGCTCCCCGCTCCCGCGACGTCACTGCTCGCTCGCTCGCCCTCTCGCTCGCCCGCGCCTGCCCTCGCCGCGTCCGGGGCACCGGCCCAGGCTGCCTCGGGCCCGCGCTGTTGCCACGTCCCGTCCTCCCGCCGCCTGGCCCCGCGCGCTCCCACCTCGCCGCCGCCGGGCCCCTACCTGGCTGTGCTCACACTCGGCCTCAGGGGCGCCGTCCGGGCTCGCTCTTCCTCCTCGGCGCCTGCCGAGCCTCGCCGGAAGCCCGCGCTCGGCCCGCCCCGCCGCCGATTGAGTTCCGTCAGCCGCGCGGCCGGCCCTGGCCCAGCCCCGATTGGCCCTCGCCGCCGTCCATCGCGTCCGGCCCGCCTCCGCGCCGGCGGCCTGCTTCCGGCGGAAGCGCGGGCCAGAGCGGCCTCTATTGTTGCTGTGTCATAGGGGAGCGGCGGCGGCCCCTGGCGGCGGCGCCGGGAACAGCGGGCCGGCCTCGGCCGACGTGCAGAAGGTCCCCGCGGGCGGCGCTGCAGGGTCGAGGCCGGAGCGGGAGCGGGAGCGGGGGCGGGGGCGGGGGCGGCCGACGGTACACAAACGTGCCGTGGGCTCCGAGTGGAGCCCGCTGTCCACCCCGCACGACAGCCTGTTTGACGGGCATTACTCGGTGAGCGAGACGTTAGGGCCCGAGACATGAACAGTCACGCGGTTGAGAAGGTGGGAGGCAAGTGTCAGCTTCGTGTCACTTGGTGCTGAGGTGACATTCCTTACAGCAAAGTGCAGGAGGCTGCTCGCACGCTCGCTCGCTCGCTCGGGGCGGGGGGTGGCGGGCAGGAAGGCGGTCTGGGGGTTGCTCGACGCTGCAAGCGAGTCCCCGATGAGGGAGGGCAGCCGCCTTCCTTCAGGGCAGAGCTGCTTGTGACAGGCAGGGAAAGCCCCAGAGCCCCGCGGTTCCTCTAACGCAGCAGCGCTTGGCTTCATCGTTGAAGTTTTGAGGAAGTGAGCAGTAGTTGCTACTGGGTAGGCCCCAGGCCCATCCTGCCTCCCTCGCCAGCGTTGAGCAGTGCTGGATTTTTGGCTTCCCACGGCATGCTTCACAATTTACCATCTGTGGTATGTGTGAAACGTGTGGGGTCTTTAGCTTTTTCTGGAAGATAGAAAGGTGAAAAGTACTTTTTTTTTTTTTTTTCACTCAACAATACTTGTTTGACGCTGACACAAACGTGTTCCAGGCCAGCCTGAGCTAGAGGAAGACCTGCCACGGTGGTTCGCTCCTTTTACTTCCTGCCTGGAATTATGATGCAGCTGTCATCCTTTTGTCGGAATCTGTCCTGTGGAGGTCTAAGCACAGCGTTCAGTGTTTGGTCTCTTTCCACCGCGAGTTCCTGTGAGCAAACTTGGGTTATCAGTCTTGCCTAGCAAACAGTTTTACCAGCTGAGTCATCTCAATTTAAAAAAAAAAAAAAAAAGAAAGAAAACCTGTCACTTTAGCCAGGTGTAGTGGTTCATGCCTGTAATCCCAGCCCTCAAAAGGCTGAGGCAGGAAAACTGCCAAGTGTTCAAGACCAACTTAAAAGATTTAACTGGTGTTCCAGAAATGGTTTCTGTGGTTTAAAGCACGGGCTGCTCTTCCAGAGGCCCTGGGTTCACTTTCTAGCACCGATGTGGCAGCAGCTCACAGCTGTCTGTAACTCCAATTCCATGGCTCCGATGCCCTCTTCTGGTCTCTGTGGGTGCCAGGTACATATACGTTTTACAGACATGCATGCAGGCAGATTTATTATGTATACAGTGTTCTGCCTGCTTATATACTTGCACACCGGAAGAGGGCACCAGATCTCATTACAGATGACTGTGAGCCACCATGTGGTTGCTGGGAATTGAACTCAGGACCTCTGGAAGAGCAGTCAGTGCTCCCAACCTCTGAGCCATCTCTCCAGCCTTCAAGTATTTTTAATTAAAAGATGTAATTGACTTGGAAGGGCAGCTTGGGAAAGATAGCTGCCATTTCACTAATTTGTTCATAAAATGAAGGCTTAATTTTTGTTTGTTGCCATGCTAGGAATCTAACCCAGGACCCAAGTCACACTTCCGGCTCTAGTTTGTAGTTTTTATCTTACGTGTATGGGTATTTCGCCTACATATATGTGCAAAACACTCACATGCCTAGTGCCTGTGAAGCCCAGAAGGTATACAGAGAACCCACAAGAAATTGGAGTTACAGACAGTTGTGAGCCACTGTGTGGGTCCTGGGAACCTCACTGTCCTCTGGAAGAGCAGCCAGTGCTTTTTAAAGCCCACATAAACAGAAGCTTATTTGGAGCTGATTTTTTTTTTTCAAGACAGGGTTTTTTTTCTCTGTGTAGCTTTGGAGCCTATCCTGGCACTCGCTCTGGAGACCAGGCTGGCCTCGAACTCACAGAGATCCACCTGCCTCTGCCTCCCGAGTGCTGTGATTAAAGGCGTGCGCCACCTGTGTGGTGCTTGCCACTATACACCTTGAGGCCAACCTCATCATTTCTAAGAATCTAAGTTTCCAGAGGCCAGAATGGTGGAGTGAAGTAAACACGGGCTTGCTGACACTACAGTCCACTGGGCCATGAGACAGGAAAAGGAAATAGAAGAAAATCTAACCTGGCCTCTAGGCAAGTGACAGCAAGTAAATGTTACTTGTTCAAAGCTGTATGTCGGAGCTGCCACTGGGGGCCACGAAGAACCTTCATTTCACAACCAGAAGATCTGGACTTCTTCCAGGTCACAAATACTGAGTGCACTCACTGGATCCAGGATCTCATGAGCCAGGAGCCTTGGGGTGGTGCAGAAAGAGGCAGTTCTACACACAGACATACTTGGGACAGCATCTGCCATGCCTTCCATATGATATAAGCATTCTTCTGTGGGAAACACATTTCCCCAGCTGGGTGCTGTGCAGACTGTTGGTGTCTGCCCCACTTGAGGACACTGAGAAGGCAGCTGCAGATAGCCTGCAAAGATGCAGGTCCCCACAGTTACTGCAGCTCACAAATATGGCTCCTGGAGTGTGCAAGTCTGTAGTAGAACCCATGCAAGAGTCTAAGAGGAGATTGAGAAACACTGGGTAGGCTGCAGTAGTCACCTTGGCCTCTGACCTATGTGGACTACACTGTGGATGGTTTCTGTGTAGTTTTCAGCTTCCACCAGGGAAGTCAATTCTAGCAGTCCTGTGGGAAAAGAAGAAGCCCTGAGCTGGGGGTGTGACCCAGTGGCTGAGTGATCTCTAGCATTTTTAAACAAAAACAACAAAAGCCCCACTGTATAAAACAACCCAGAAACCCTATGAGTCTTTAATGGTGAGAGAATGCTGGCTCACAGCCCTGAGTACAACAACCAAGCCACACAGGTTTGACTATGCTCTTCACCTGGGGGAGGAAGAGAGAGGTTTTCCAGAGGGTAACAGCACCTGAAAATATGTCCACATCCTTATTTGCAAGGAAATGTAGATGAAAACTCACCTTTGAGAACAGGCACAGAGAAGAAGCAATGAGAGTACCAGGGCTGGAGGTCTTTAATACTAGGAATGTAAAATGGCACAGCCACTGGGGAGCTGACTTTGGCAGGTGTAACTTACTTCCATTTGTCTTATTAATAGACAATTCTTCAGAATAATTTCAGGTTCACAAGAGAACCGAGCAAAAAAGTACAGACAGTTCACACTCTCCTGCCGCCTGTACCAACTTCTAGGCTGCACCTTCCAGAGGTGGGTTTGTTGGAACCAGTAAGCTTTCCCCCACAACTCATGTTCCTCCAAGTCGACAGTGTATGGGGAATATGGCAGGGCACCTTCTCCAGAGGGCTTAGTCCCGCGCATGAGGGAAGCCCTCCCCCCATGCCTCCTCATCTCTTACAGGCCCTGCCTAGCAATGCTATCACATGGGTACCGCTAAACCATACCAACATGGTACAGTCTGTGTACTGCTGTTGAGACAGTCTCCACATACCCTAGACTGGACTCCAACAAATCTTCATCTTCCTTTGTAAGCTTTCCTGGATGTTTCCTGGAAGTTACCTGGGGTTACAGGTATCCCACTGTGCCTGGCACGCTCCCTATTTATACTGATATGCACACACCGTACCAGCACCAGAGCTCACAATTCACCTGCACCCCAAGCCCTTCCCTCTTGCTTTACCAAAAATCATGCTGTATTTTAGTGCACTGTGGCCCTATTTAAAGGAACTTCTCTCAAAGTTCCGCCCCTCCCCATAGGGTTTCTCTGTGTAACAGTTCTGGCTGTCCCGGAATTTACTCTGTAGCCCAGGCTGTCCTGAAACTTGAGATCCACCCACCTCTGCCTCCAGAGTGCTGGGATTAAAGGTGTACGCCACCACCACCTGGCATTTCTTTCCAAGTTTCAAAAAAATAATTTTTGAAAAATGTGTGTGGAATTTTGCCTGATGTATGTAGGTGCACCTTGTAACTGTAGTTCTACGTTCCTGTGAGCTGCTATGTAGGTGCTGGGAACCAAATTTTTGTCTACTGAACTGTCTCTCTCCAACTACCGCCCATTCAATGGTGTAACTATGCCAAGGCCTGTGTGTGGAAGTCAGAGCAACTGTCAGAAGTTCAGGAGTTAGTCTGTCTCTTCTTCCACCATGTGAATCCTGGGGATGGAACTCAGATCACAGGTCAGGGGGACAAATGCCTTTACCCACTGAGCCATCTCATGGACCTCCCCACATCATTTCATGGCTTGTAGTCTCCTCTCTAACACTAACATTTGGTGGTCTGGATGGATGTACTTCTGATCACTCACTTGCTGAAGATCATGGTTCTATTTTTTTTATTTTTTAATTATTTATTTATATTTTATGTGCGAGTGCTCTGCATGTACACCTGTACACCAGAAGACGGCACCAGCTCTCATTCCGGATGGTTGTGACCACCATGTGGTTGCTGGGAATTGGAACGCAGGACCTCTGGAAGAGTAGCCAGTGCTCTCAACCGCTGAGCCATCTCTCAAGCTCGAGATCATGGTTTCTAACAAATACTTGTCATTACGATTCCAGCTACTGTAAGAATCTATGTGCAAGCTTGTCTGGATGTAATGCTGTTTAGGTAAATACAAAAGCCTGGTTGTCAGGTTGCTGTGGTAGGGTTGTATTTAGTTGGGGTTTGTTCTTGTTGAGACAGGGTCTCACTGTGTTAACTACACTGGCCTTGAACACAAGACTGTCCTGCTTTCCCCTTCATACAGGATGGCAGGTGTACAGCACCACAGGCATAGCATGTTTAGTCTCCTCCCAGCCCCCCCACCCCACCCCTCCTGTTGGTTTTAGACAAAGGGTTTTTCTGTGTAACAGCTCTGGCTGTCCAGGAACTTGCTCTGTAGACCATGTTGGCCTCGAACTCACAGAGATCTACCTGTCCTTCCCTCCCAAGTGCTGGGATTAAAGGCATGCACCACCACTGCCTGGCTAGTCTTCCTTTTTTTGAGATAGAATCCATGTAGCCTTGGCTGTCCTGGAACTCACTAGGTAGACCAGGATGACCTTGAACTCAGAGATCTGCCTGCCTCCCCTTCCCAAGTAAGTGCTGGGATTTAAGGCGTGTTTAGCTTTCTAAGTCTCTGCAGCTCTGGGTCTACCTTCACCATGTGGTACTTATTTTTCTAGTCTGCAGTTCCCTAATGCTCTGTGACAATGAGGACTTCTACAAGTGTCATTTCTGACAAAGTAACAATGTTTTGTTTTGTTCTTAAATGAAGTGTACTACTACCATGTGGCCCAGCTCGTATTTCTTAGGCATTTATCTAAGAGAAATGCAAGCTGATATACAGGCTAGGTGCAGTGACTCACACCTATAATCCCAGCAGGAAGGAAGCTGAGGGTGGGAGTTTTAAACTACATGAGATTTGACCAAAAAAAAAAAAAAAAAAAAAAAAAAACAGAGGGTCTGGGTAGACACCTCAGTTGTTTAAAGTGCCTGCCACAAGGTCCTGAGTTTGAGCTCCAACACACATAAAAAAGCCAGGCACAGCGAATGCTTGCAGTCCTAGTGCTAGGGAGGGAAACGGGTGAATTCCTGTAACTCACTGATCAGCCAGTCTAGCCTAATCAAGTACTTCAGGTACCACAAAGAGACTGTCTCAAAAAACAAATGGATGGCCCTTGAGAATGACACCCAAGGTTGAACTCTGGTGTCTGTACATAAACAACAGAGAGAAAGGAGATGTTCACAGAAAAACCTGTGTATAAATATCTGGTGATTTTCTTCACAGTTGCCCCAAATTTGAGACAGCCTAAGTATCTATCAGCTGGTGAGCAGACAAAAGGGGACACTCCAGTTCTGAGTAACAGAAACAAACAAACTCTGGCTCACACACGTCCACAGTGACTTTCAAATGCACTGTTCAAAAGGAAAGTGGCCAGATTGAAAGGAAGGGCAGAATCTTGGTGACAAAGCCAGGCTGGGGTGGTCAGAGCTGGAGCAGCCTGTACAATGGGCCACCTACATGGTTTCTCCAGTGGGCTCTGGCAGCATATGGCCACACAACAGTGTGAACTTGTTGGAACTCACAATGTTACACCTCTTGAGAGGCCCCACTGCAATGAAGGGTCTGAGCACCATTTCCCACCAAGCAGATGTGAGCCCTTGGGCAGCCCCACCTGGTGGTGCTTGCTCCTTGGGGTCAGACTGGAAGTGCTGTGCCTGAGCACCTGTGGCAGTGGTGCCAGCTGCCCTGCACAGTTGAAGCATTCCAAACATGAATTCTAGGGAACCATCTGTCCTATCGACAGAGTCTGGGCTCCCTCCCAAGCAGCCAGGCTGACCCCCGAATCAGGTGTTTTGTGGCTTCTAACAGCAATCTCTAGTCTCCAAGACAGAGGACAATTAAGCAGAGCTGCCACAGCTCTGAACCCTTCACCCCTGCCATGCTGCCCTTCAATCCCTCTCCACCAGGACAAGCCATTTTAAGACCAATTTGCTAGGCCCACTCTACAGAGCACCCAGTCCAAACAACTATGGGGACTTGTTTGTAAACACCTATTCCAGTTGGGTATGAGGACTTGTCTGTAGTTCTTTCCAGAAAAGTCAAAGCCCTGAAACAGTGAAAATTGTCTAGTGTAAAATAAATGTCAACCACGAGCCATTTCCAAAGAATCTCTACTCCAGCCTGAAAGTTAACATTTATAGACTCACAGATCTGGGCACAATCCTCAAAAACAAAATCCAGAAGTGACTGGTTTTGCTAATATAAATGGTATTGACAGTCATAAAAACAAACACTTCACTGGTGCATTTTCTTGCTTGACATTCTCGGGTGGGGGTAGGTGATTATTGGTAAAGGGTCATGCATGGGTGTAATGATGAGGAATGAGGAGCTTAGGTCAGGGGCCAGGCCAGTGAAGGGCAGATACCATTGTCTTCTGCAGACTCTGACTTTCCTGAACATCTGTCAGTGCAGTTGGCTCTGAGGGCAGTCTAGAAGATGACTTCCACAGAGCACACCAAGAGCTGAAATGCAGTTCTCACTGGAAAAATCTCACACCAAGCATAGTGAGGAGCCAGAGGAGACATCAGTTCTTCAGAGGTCAGTTGCTTTAACAGACTGCAGGTCCAAGTCAGGTCTCCGAGGACTTCCTCCAGATCCAAGAACTTGAAGCAGGACAGTCCTTGCTGTGGGCCTAATGCCAATCAAGCCATGCACTTTTGGCACGCCTGACATTCGGGATGTATTGGAAAGTTGTTTTTTTGTTTTATGTTCCCCTCAGTAGTGGGGATTGAGCCCAGGACCTCACATGCTCTAGATAAGCAGACATGATCCAACTAAGTTGGCTAGCTTAATAAAGCATGCCTCACACTCCGAGGATCTGGGATTCCAGGCCTACTCCCAGGTCTAGCTCACGTTAGAACTTTAGAGGTGTCTCCACCCTTTATTCTGTGGAGATGGTAAGGAGGCATAAAGTTTGTTACTCCCTTTCTGGAGGGAGAACTTTCCAGACCCTGGCAGGAGCTGGCTCACTGACGGAGAGAAGAGGCTCCCAAGCGTTTCTTCTGATTTTCTAGGCTTGAACACAAGGGCCTAGGAAGTAGAGGGCATATCCTCTACTTGAGTCTATTGCCTCCCCAGGCAGCTTGTTCAACAAGGACTAACGCCCCAATGGGCTGTGACACCCTCCAGCACATGTAGGGTCCTCCTAGGCATGCTGTGTACCAGGCTCTAGAATGTGACATTGACCCTTTGACAGACACGAGTGGTCACTGTAAGCCTGGGGGAGAGCCTGTTCTCCTGGAATGCTAACTGGTTAATGCTAATTGGTTTTCTGCTTCCCGACACGGCCACGAAAGCACATTTATGCACATGTAACATGGTGCGTATATACATGGGTGCGCTCTTTCCTCCTCAGAGCACATACTGACTGATGTTCATCGAGGCCAGGCCCGCTCCTCCCAGCCAGGGCTAGTGAAGCAGCTTCAGAGAACCACTAGAGTAATGAGGTAGAGCCAGTAACTTAAATCATTTAAGAAGTTACCATTCACATAAAACACTCCGCATGTCTTCGCACTTTAAATCTCTGATAGGTCAGGGGAATGGTCCCTTGGACTTACGGAAACGTGACTCAGTTCTAACTTCAATCTGAGTAAAAAATAAGGGGAGCTGTTTGAGATGAGGTCTTGCTACTGGCAGCTCTAAGTTCTATTTTGTTTTCTGAGACATGATCTCATATACCCTAGGCTAGTCAGCTCATTTTGTAGCCAAGGATGACATTAAATTAAGGATCATCCTGCCTCTATACCCCAAATGCTGGGATACTACTGTGCTTGATTTCAGAGTATTACGTTTGGAAAAGCCTGTTGCCCTTTTCTTCCCATGAGGACATCTGAAGTGACAGGCCCACTCTGTAAGCACCTAGGTCCCACGCAAGTTTGTGCTCACACGCGAGCAACTGTGCATAGGAGGTCATCTTTCCCTGTGTACCTTCCATGGAAAAGCTCATGACAGAAGTGCTCAAGAGCTGCCCAGAGGGAGGGGTGTGCCAATGAAGACATGCAGTTTTGGTGCTCCTGACATTTTGGGAGTGGCAATGTCCTCATGTGTTGATGCAGACAGAGGCTGCAATGATAAACTTATCAGTTACATTCCCTGGCACACAGCTGTCCTTTCTAGCAGCCTTTTCCCCTTTCCCCTTATATTTCTAGTTTAGGCACACGAACACAATATGGATCTAGATATGAGTGGGGGCTGTGTGCATGGGGAGGGAGAGCACATGGAGGACTTGTTATTCCATTAGTCAACATTCTCAGCTTTCCACCTTTCTAGAGCGCTCTGTCTCTCTCCTCCCTGACTCTCTCTCCCTTGTGTGTATGTGTACATAGCCATGGTCCAGAAAGGCAAATGACCCCCCTCAGAGACACATAGGGTGCCGTTCTGACACTTCACCATCTCTTCTTAGAATGATGGCAAAGCCGCAAACATTCAGATACATCTCAGAGCCATCAGAGGCTTTGCTAAGGGGTCTCAGTAGATAGAGCAGAGATGCTGGCCCTGGCTGCCACAGAAACACCTGTTTTCAGTTTCCAAAGCTATAAAATCAAGCCTTCAACTCGTGTTGGCGTTTCAAAGTGTTTTAATGACAGAGGTGGTTCAGGAGCCTGGACACAGAAAGAATTCCTTCTCATTCAGGAGCCTGGACACAGGAAAAATTCCTTCTCATTCAGAAGCCTGGACACAGGAAGAATTCCTTCTCATTCAGAAGCCTGGACACAGGAAGAATTCCTTCTTATTCAGAAGGGCCTGATGTAGTGACTCACACTCGATATGCATACACAGGTGTGCATATGTGCCAGAGCACAGGTATGTACACACAGTAGATTGTCTTTGATGCAAAGAGCTCCACTGTGATCCTTGGTGCCACCATTTCTACATAAAGTCCATCACTTGACAGGAATGCAGAGATGGACACACCTGCTTGTGTTTAAACCATTTTAATGACACCACATGAGTAGATGCTGCTTCTGACCTCCCAATGCACACAACCAGATGGGATTTGCCTGGACTAGAACATGCATGCTGGGGAAACCAAACACAAGACTGCAGGAGAGGGGGAAGGAACACACAGGTGAGGTGAGTGAAGAAATGACCCCTCAGAGACAGGAGAGGTCCACAGTGACAGTGAGGCTGTGGGAGTGCTGAGGCCAGAGGCAGGGCCTCCTGGGAGGCCGGGAACAGCCCTGGGGGGTTTCTCATCCAAGTCACAGTGTTCCTGCCACTCTGGCTTGTCACAGGGACATTTTTTGGACAGTACACAGTGGTGATTAATGTGTTTGCTACATTCAAGTAGTTTCAATTTAAATATTTTCTAAAGTAATCTTTGCCTTATTCAGATTGGTAGAAGAGTCTGGCAACTTGTCACTTCATTCCGTGGGTGCCCTCCACAATGAAGTGGACTCTGGCCTACAGGCTACTTTCAAGACCCATGCTCCCCTCCTCCTTTGGGTCTGGGCTTGAAACTCTTCCAGAAACCCACATCACAGCCTTTAGAGGAGCACACAGGCTCTACTGGTTCTTCCTCGATTACACATTTTGTAACGGAGTGTGCTGCCAGCTCAGCTGGCCTTGTGCACTTCTGTCACGTGTGAAAAGAACTGGGGAGCTCTCCTGAGGCCTCAGTGAACGTGAAGACCCAAGTGGAGCTTCATGAAGGGCTGTGGCATAGTGAAGAGCTGGGCAGAGGCTAACCGAAGTCCTCCAACAGGTCCGAGGTCATCTCCACGAACTGTGGCTGGAGGAGCTGGTGTCTGCCACCATGAAGCTCAGAGTACCACTCACAGAGTCCAACCTCACAGGCCTCCTCCTGGGCTTCCAGGCCTCACTTAGTAGATGTCTGGGCAGTCTGAGAAGTTGCGCTCAAAGTAATCCCCTGCATACAACCAGTCGGGAGCCCCTGTGTAGGGGTTAGTGCCTGGATAGAACCACCTGCAGAACACAAGGATGGCGGTCAGCAGACGGCAGGGTGTCAGTCAGTCTTCTCACATCAGGATGTGCTACTGGAGATGCAGCCTGAGGCAATGCTGCCACAACAGTAACTGACCAGCCTCCATGCGGCTGTGCTCATCCACACATGTACCGAATCACCGTCTACTTCTCAACAACACCCAGTTCTCCACAGGGCTACTTTCAGAGGCTGGTCTCATATGTGCATGGAGAGGGTGCCCATGCAGTTGAACCTCACCAGGTTCAGCCTGCACCCCTGCAGCTACACTCCACCAAACAGAAGCAAACACTGTCGGCAGGAGTACACCAGAAGTGATAGGCTGGGTTACAGCCTAGTGGTCAAACAATTTGCCTGCCACATGCAAAGCCCTGAATTTCATCCTTAGTACCATAAAGGGAAAAAAAGCAGAAGTAGGGCTGGAGAGATGGCTCAGAGGTTAAGAGCAATGTCTGCTCTTCTAGAGGACCTGAGTTCAATTCCCAGCAACCACATGATGGCTCACAACCATCTGTTATGAGATCTGGTGCCCTCTTCTGGTGTGCAAGTGTGCATGCAGATAACTGTAAAATAAATAAATAAATAAATTATCATCTATGGAAAAACATGTCATTTTCACAATGGATTATTATTATTATTATTTTGTTTGCTTGCTTTTGTTTTTTCAAGACAGGGTTTCTCTGTGTAGCCCTGGCTGTCCTGGAACTTGCTCTGTAGACCAGGCTGGCTTCAGATTCACAGAGATCCACCTGTCTCTGCCTCTCAAGTGCTGGGATTAAAAGAAAGCACCACAATTGCCTGGTTTAAATTATCTTACTTCTTGAGACAGTGTCTTATTATGTAGCTCAGGCTGGCCTCAAACTCAAGGTTCGACTGTCTCAGTTTCCACAATGTTAGAATTAGAGATGCAAGCCACTATACCTGGCTTATGTTTTTCAGTGCTTTAAAAGGCCAGTGGAGGAAGATTACTTTCAACAGTTTTTCTCTAGAACAAAGACAAATACCAAGACTATGGACATTAAAGGCACAGGATTAAATCAGAGGCCCAGGCATCAGTAACTGGCTCACAGAGGCTGGACAGTGGTGCAGTGGTAGAGGGTCTGCCTCACACATAAAGCTCTGGGTTCATCTTCATCAAAGGAGAGAAGGGATGGAAGAAAAGACAGAAGGAAAACTGGTTCCAAACCCCCACCCCTGCCATTAGAGATGGCTGTGAGTATGACCTAGATATAAATACCACAAAGGATGGAACCTAGCAGGCAGTGACACACACTTGTTCTGTCAGCTATCCAGGTCCAGCTACTCTGGAGCCTGAGATTGGGAGCTGCTTGAGTTCAAGACTGAACAATAGTAAAACCCATCTTAAAATAAAAAGCAACGATAAAAATAACAAGCCTGACAAGAAACATCCAAACATCCAAAGATCTTTACAAAAGACTAAGAACTGTGTGCACTTATACAGGTACGTGTCTTGCTTATGGTTAATTATTGTAGTTCTTTGACTACTGAAGAAAAAAATACAACCAATGTATGAAATCTGAGTCAGAAGTAGGGCTAAGGCTCCTGGCAGCTGGTGTAGGCCCATTAGTCACAACACCCTCTGCATGCCCCCCATATTGGCAGGGGGCCCACCTTAGGGCTGCACCTTCACACTCACAACAGAGGTTTTCCTGATGCCACAGCAGGCTGGCAACAGGACCCACACTTCAGCCTGGAACACACTGCATGAGGCGGGGAAGGCGGGGTGCGTGTGTGTGTGCCGCAGGCACGTGTACGTGTGTGTCTGCATTACCTTACCACAAGATACAAAAGTGGGGACTACATCAAAGTTCAGGCTATATTTTGTCTTTAGACTGATTAATTTTGAGAAAACCATTTTAGATCAAGTATGCTGTGGAGCAGGACAGCAAGGCCTGGGAGTGAGGGACCTGTCTCACGACAGCCAACTCCCAGTGGTTTTAAGCAAGCTATATGCTAAGCAGGGAATCAGTCATAAGCACCCTGAGAGCAGTGGTGAGACAACTGTCTTTATGGACCCACACACTGCTGCTACTTAGCCACAGGAGCTGGGCAAGAAAGAGGGGTAAGATGATGTGGGTGTGCTTCCTTCCTCACTACCCAGGTCTGTAAGGCCTCACTGCTCAAACTCACCTGGTCCGCCACTCTGCTTCCTCTTTGGCACGTTCCTTTCTGGCCTCTCTCTGCTTTTCCTCTAGTCGCTCTTTCTCCTGGCTGGCCAGATCTAGATCCAAGCAAATAAGCAAACACTTAAAGTTCCCAGTTATGTCAGAGATGTCAGACCTCCATCTTGACCCCTAAAGGACCAATCCCATTTTGATTAGAAACTGTGGGAAGTGAACTCTGGCTCAGTGTGTCAAGTGAAAGTTGTTAAGGCTGAGTTGTCCCTGCCTCATGTATGAGGGGCACTTCCCCAGGACACGCAGAGTGGGAGGCGTCACACCAGACCACACAGATAGCATCACTCCAAGCGTAGTCCGTGCTAAGCTGGGGACTTTATGGCACTTGAGTACAACTGGGAAACCAAGTATCTGGAACAGTGAGCTCACAGAACCCCAAAGCTATTCGCTATCAAAAGACATCTATTGAACCCTCACCTGGCAGGGTAAACTGTGGCTTCTGACGAAGGGCAAAGGGTGAGTTTTGAGGGAGGAGTACCACCTGCCCAGCATGGACCAGGATGGAAAGCGGCCCTCTAGAGACTCAGGCCTCTCTCCCGGGCCCAGGCATGCCTTCATGGGGTGATCTCTTCTGTACTTATTGCTACTGCAATGTAGTCTAGGATCAGCTTGCCTTGTAGGCAAGCAGCAAGCTGTCACACTGAAAACCGATGCACAGTGCTTATCTGGAGTGTGACTGTGTAGTCTTGGGCAGATGAGATGCACCAGGGCAGTGGCTCTGAGCACTCTACCCCTGAGCTACATCAGCTTCTGAAATGCAACTTTAACCCACTGAACTATATAAATAATGAAGTCTTGGGGTTTGTATTTTGTTCATTTTTTTCACTCATTTTCTTTTCTGTTGTTGCTGTTTGGAGACAAGATTTTACTAGGTAGCTCAGTCTGGCCTGGAGCTTATTTTAATCCTCTTGTCTCAACCTCCCAGGTACTGGAATATAACAGGCCTGTTTCACACACTTGGCTAACTCATTTTCAATTTAATTTTAACATTTTACAGCCGGGCGTTGATGGCACACACCTTTAATCCCAGCACTCAGGAGGCAGAGGCAGGCGGATCTCTGTAAGTTCCAGGCCAGCCTGGTCTACAAAGCTACATAGAGAAATCCTATCTCAGAAAATAATAAATAAATAAACCAATTTTAGCATTTTGCAAAGGACTGGTCTGTGGCAAGCTGGAAGTTAAAACTGTTCAGCACCTCTCACTGCTTTGTGCAGCACTGTCCTTGGAGGACAGCACTATTTGTGAGTCTGGATGAAGGGTCTTCGTACCCTCCTCATAGAGGAGACCTTAGCTCACCCACACAAGCCCTGGGGAGAGCCCCGCAGTTACCCATGTTGCCATTCTCCATGCCACGGATGTCAGGGCGGAGGCGGCAGTCTGTGGGTGGCAGGGTCTTCTCCATGCCTGACTCCAATTCATTGAGGCTCACAGTGAAGCTGGTGAAGTTGTACATCTGCAGGAGAAACCACAGCAACCTCTGTTCCAGCAGCTGCGTAACAACTGCACACTGTCCTCACCTGATCTACGGGTACCTAGCCCAGGACAAACAACCTCATGCCACCTTCTCAACAAGGGCAACTGTGTCCTATTCAAATAGCAAACATGTTTATCCTGACTTTCAGTAGATGTTGGATGCTGGAGAGAAATAAATCTCAAGCTCAGCACTCCTGAGCCAGGACTGCCATGTGCTATGCACGTGACACCCCCAGACTGCTTCACAGCCTGCCCAGGCCTTGACTCTGCTCTTCCTATTGGCTTCCTCTTCTCTTTCTTACCATCATCTACAAGCATGTGGCTCAAGGGTTACAGGGAATGTTCAATTTTCTCTGGTCACCCCTGCTTGAATGACTTCCTGAATAGTTACATCACTCAAAACAGTAGCAGACATTGCCAGGATCCCTGAAGCCTGACCTCATAGCACATGGGGTCTATGAGGAAAATGTTAAGGGGAATCTGTCCCAGATGCCCAACATGGTCCTCAGGTGGCCACAGCTCACGCCTGACTCTTGTTAGAACCCTGCTCCATTACCACAGCCTCCCTGTTCTGGAACCAGCTTGCCCAGCACCCTTAGAGGTGGTAGCTCCCATAAGGGTATACTCTTGTCTTTCCAGGGTCCTGTTTCCACTACCCCAGATCCACCAAACCCCTGGTAGGAGTGAGGGACTAAACCAGCACACTGAATGAAATAGGAATGAGTTCATCTTAAAAAATCTTCCTTGAACACATAGGCTTTATTTTCCTAAAAATACTCTAGAAGGGGGCTGGAGAGATGGCTCAGAGGTTAAGAGCACTGACTGCTCTTCCAGAGGTCCTGAGTTCAATTCCCAGCAACCACATGGTGGCTCACAACCATCCATTATGAGATCTGGTGCACGCTTCTGGTGTGCAGATATACATGGAAGCAGAATGTTGTATACATAATAAATAAATAAAATCTTAAAAAAATACTCTAGAAGAATACTGTTTCACTAGTTCATGCTTTCTGACGGTAACAGTGGCATAGTGAGTATCCTATGCAGTTGTTGTTTGCTGTTGTTTATTCTGGCAACTCTGACACAAGCTAGAGTCATCTGGGAAAAGGAACCTCAGCTGAGGAAATGCCTCCTGAGGGTGGCCTGTAGTCAAGCCTGTGGGGCATTTTCTGGATTCATTACTGATGTGGGACCCACACCTGGCTTATGGCCCTGGAAGTCATAAACCCAGGGAACACGCCAGCAAGCAATGCTGGCTCTTCCATGATCTTTGCTTCCATTTCTGCCTGCCCTGTTTGAGCTGCTGCCTAGGTGTCCCTCAGTAATAAGAGCGTTACCTGGAAGTGTAAGTCTTTCCTTCCCACATGAGTTTTGGTCAGCAACTTATCACAGCAATAAAAGCAAATTGGCACAGTAAGGCAACATATTCACAAGTAAATGGGCCACTTTGTCTTATTTTTTTTGGTTTTTTCGAGACAGGGTTTCTCTGTGTAGCTTTGGAGCCTGTCCTGGCACTTGCTCTGGAGACCAGGCTGGCCTCAAACTCACAGAGATCCACCTGCCTCTGCCTCCCGAGTGCTATGATTAAAGGCGTGCGCCACCAATGCCCGGCTCACTCTGTCTTCTTATATGTACGTATTCTGTGGGTGTGTGGGCGCATGTGTGCAGATCAGAGGGTAGACAACCTGGAAGAACTGATTCCTTCTGCCATGTGTACAAGGATCACACTGAAGTTATCAGGCACTCTTACCCTCTGAGCCATGTCACTGGCCCCAATTTTTTTTTTTTTTGGCATATTGCTGAGGACAGAATTTAGGGCTGTTGTGGGATAGTCTTTTTTGGTGCACTGTAAAGATGTGTTTGCCAAGGCGCCTTCTGATTGGCTTCATGAGAGCTGAATTGCCAATAGCTAGGCAGAAAGCGGTAAGATAGGACTTCCAGGGACAGAGAGGAACCTGGGAAGAATCTAGGCATGCGAGAGACGCCAGCAAGACATGGAGCAAGTTGGACATACATAACGGGACGGGTAAAAGCCATGTGACAGAACATGCATTAATAGCTTAATTTAAGTTATAAGAGCTAGCTGGGAAAAAGCCTAAGCTACAGGCCAAACTTTCATAATTAATAGTAAGTCTCTGCATCATTATTTGTGGGCTGATGGTCCAATAAAAAAGCTTACTATAATTTGGGGCCTTGTTTGTGCACCTTAGGTAACTCCATCACTAAGCTATATCATAAACCCTGGAGCCCCTCCTTTTTTAAAAAGAAAAAAATACATATATATTATTTTGTTTGTTTGGGTTTTCTTGTGGGGGGGGATAGGGGAGTGAGACAGGGTTTCTCTGTGTAGTCCTGGCTGTTCTGGAACTCAGTCTGTAGACCAGGCTGGCCTTTAACTCAAGAGATCCACTTGCGCCTGCTTCCCAAGTGCTGGGACTAAAGGTGTGCACTATCATCACCAGGTTTTATTTTGGTTTCTGAGATGGGGTCTCACCATTTAGCTCTGGCTATCCTAGAACTCATTTTGTAGACCAGGCTGGCCTCCAACTACCAGAGGATCCACCTACCTCTGCCTCCCCAGTGCTGGGGTTAAAGGTAAGCATTGCACTGCCATATCTGGCTAATTTTTAATTTTTAATTACATGTATGTGTGTGTGTTTATCTATGCATGGGTGTGTGTGTGCTTAAGTACACTCAAGAGACCAGAGGTGTTAGACGCCCTGGAGCTAGAGTCACAGGTAGTAGGTGAACTGGTTGGCATGAGTGCTGAGATCTGAACTCAGGTCACCTGAAAGAGCAACGCTCATGCTTGGTGGCCAGGCCTTCTCTCCAGCCAACTGAGAGTGGTCGGGAAGAGCTCTGACGGGATGGAGGATGGGAAGCACCAATGCTGCAGGAACACAGGCTTGGTCATGAGTTCTGCATCAAGTTATCAGTGCTAAGGTGGATTCCCATACACTATTCCCAAGTCCCAGTGGGTGCTAGAGCAGGTACAGGTCACTTTCGGGCTGGACCATGGCAGGTGTCTGGGCCCTCAGAACTGTGGGGATGGGATGGAACCCCACTGTTTGCTTGGAGACTGCTGGTTTGCCATATCCAAGAACAAGATAGAAAAGTTGTGGGCCCAACTGGGAAGGAACATACAGGACTAATCTGCAGTAGGCAGGCCTGGTCTCAGAGAGGGGTGCTAAGGTATAGGACACAGACCTGAGCTGAATTGGGGGGCCGGCTGTTGATCCTCCAGAGTAGCTTACTGCCAGGGATGACTTGCACAGTCTCCTGAGCCACAGGAACGTCGTCTGTCATATCGCCAGGCACATCACTGTTAGCTTTCTCAGGGCTGTCATCCTGAAACACAGAATACCTAGGTATGGCCACTGGCCAGGAGCCCTGTTCTCAGAGCTCCCAAGTCCCTGTGCAAAGCCAAAGCCTTTTCTAACTGAGGAGGAAAAAAACTAAACTCTCTCCTGTTGGTAGTGCCAACAGGCCTCAGGCTCCCACCTCCACATGGCTTTGCTTTCTGTAGAGCTGTGCCAGGCTGGGTTTCTACTCTCTCACAGAGAAGAGAAACATGTTGAAACAGAAGCAGGTACACACACTGTCCTCCTAGAGACATGCTTGGCCACGTGCCTGCCTTCCTTCTGAACACACAACACATCATCCCAGACAGAGGGCCTCCTGATGCCATCTGTTGTCCAACTAAAAGCAGTTCTCCTGGGCAAACTCATGAGCCCATTCCATTTTAACAGACACAGCTGTTGAAGGAGAACAGCAGGGACACAGGATGGAAGCTTGGGGCCCTTCCACCTGCCAGCAGCAAAGCTACCTGGGCCCAGGCAGCTATGGGTGGCATTCCTTGCTAGATGATCCAGGGGAGCAGTAACGTTTGTGAAAATGGCACTGGACACCACTCAGCAGATTCAACAATCTAAATGGATTTTTTGCCTTTCTTTTCTTTTCCTTTCTTTCTTTCTTTCTTTCTTTCTTTCTTTCTTTCTTTCTTCCTTTCTTTCTTTCTCCCTTCCTTCCTTCCTTTCTTTTTTTATTAAGACAGGATCTCACTATGTAGTCCATTCCTGAACAGCCTGGAGATGGCCATGTAGATTAGGTTGCCCTGGGACTCACAGAGATTCTTCTGTGTTTGCCTCCTGAATGTACTACCATGTCTGGGAAAATTTTCCTGTTTTTGTTTTTTGAGACAAGGTTTCTCTGTGCATCCCTGCTGTCCTGGAACTCTTTCTATAGACCAGGCTGGCATCAAACTCATAGATACCTGCCTGCCTCTGCCTCTGCCTCCCAAGTACCGGGATTAAAGGCGTGTGCCACCATACCTAGTTTGAACTATTACTTTTAATTTTGATTTTGCTTAAGAATAATTCATAGTCCCCAGCATTACCAAATTCTTAGAGGAAAGTCTTTGCCAGTCCTTCCTGACTGCTGAGTATATTACTGAGAACTCAGAGCTGGAAAACAGAAATGAATGCACTTGACTTGTTAAGAGGGCGGTGTGAAAGAAAGGACTTGCAGCCCTTGGGAGCTTCCAGCTACAGCAGCTACAACATAACCAAAATAAAGTCAAACCCACCTCTGCCCCCATACCAGAACCCAGACAGAAGCCAGTTTTGCCTGGACAGACACATTCCATCCACATACATCCACCTCCTGGCTGAGGCCACAAAAGCAGTGCTTCTGGAGGGCCTACCCACCTCAAGCCCCACCCTGACCATGGTCAGCTGAGCAGGCACTCACCATCTTGGCTTTCCTGGGGTGGTCACCTCTCCTTTCGTGTTTCTTAAAGGACTCGTATGAAACAGGGTCGATGCCCCACAAGCATTCTGTCCACTTGCCGTAAATTATAAAGAGCTTCTTCCTGCTGCAGCCAAGGAGTTTAAAACAGGTGACCGTCATCTATAGTGCAGCAACTTAACAGTGCAGCTACTTAATGCTGACCTGATGCTCCCCTTCTGTTAGTCTCCCACACTCTGGGACACCTCCAGATGTTGATGATACAAGGAAGAAACTTTGTATCTCAGGACCTCCTTCATGATGCTGGACACAAAGTATCCCTACCCTGACTCTGAACAGAAAATGAAGGCACAAAAGCCTGAACAGTTCTCAGCGCCTTAGAAAACAATGGGAAAATATCATAAACATATTTTTCTAAATGTAAAGCTGTATGTGCTGGTCTTTGCTGGGGTAAGTGCTCTACCACTGGGTTCTGATGTACTGTGAGTCCTTCAAATCTTTTTCTATCAAATCTATCCATAACGCCTCCCAAGGTCACTTGATGGTACTCGCTTTCTCTTTGGTTACCAATCTACATCTAATCACAGCCCTGGAAAACTCCACAGCACAGTCACAGACACTGCCTCACACCAAAAGGAAGAGATCCCATCGAGCACAGAACTTCTTTTTCCTTTTTCCTCCATTTGAGAAAAGTACATGGTGGCTGCATGCTCCTTGGGAAGAGCTGCCCTGACAGCACAGTACTACCAAGAGGACACTCGTACACGTGTAGGTGCTTGCCGCACTCAGGCCAGTTCCTTAAGCAGGTAAGTGCAGCAGCAAGTCTAACTCCAAGGGAAAAGTATGCTTGGAAGGTTCAGTGAGAACTTGTTGCATAAGCACAAGTTCAGATCCCTAGAACCCACATAAAACTGGATATTAACCCTGTACTGGGAGGGCAGATACAAAGCCAGCTAGTCCAAGAGTCAAGCCAAATCAGTGATCTCCAAGTTCAGTGAGACCCAGTCTTAAAAATAAAAAATAAGAGAGAATAGAGGAAGATACCCAACATGTATACAACACATATGCACAAACATGTATACATGTAAACAAACAAGAGCAACAACAACAAGAAAAGGGAAAGAAAAAACAAAAGAAAGCCGGGCGTTAGTGGCTCATGCCTTTAATCCCAGCACTCGGGAGGCAGGTCGGCAGATCTCTGTGAGTTCGAGACCAGCCTGGTCTACAAGAGCTAGTTCCAGGACAGCCTCCAAAGCCACAGAGAAACCCTGTTTTGAAAAACAAAACAAAACAAAACAAAACAAGGAAGGAGTGGAGAGGAGAGGAGAGGAGAGGAGAGGAGAGGAGAGGAGAGGAGAGGAGAGGAGAGGAGAGGAGAGGAGAGGAGAGGAGAAGGAAAGGGAAAGCTGCAAAGCCAACAGATCAAATCAAGACTCTCCCATTGGCTTGAAACACCAGCCTGTTTCAAACCATGGGCAGGTCAGTCTCAAAAGATGCCTTGGTGCCCTTACTCACCATTAAGATTGTGATAGGGCCTGTGTCCTTTACAGCACACATGTGAGTTCCTAACTTGTCTCATTAATCTAAAGTCTGACATTAACATACAGGTTTGAACAGATGAGTTTCTGGTTCCCTAGAGATACACAGAGAGAACAAAAGAACTGACTCTCTTGGGATTATATTACTGAAGGGGGGTTGGTGATAAATGAAATTTTGAGACCCAGAACATAATTTACCAAAGGGAGAAACATCTAGAAAATGTGTCAAAACCCTACTGGCCATTTTTCTACAAAGAAATCTCTACAGGTTTATGGAGTGGAATAGTGCGGGAACATGAACAGTAGATGCCCATGGACTCTGTTGATATGTAAAATGGGTGCCCACGTGGTCAAAACTGCAGCACTAGAGCCTGGCAAAGTGACACAGGTGCAATCCAGCATTTGGGAGGCAGATGCAGGATTCTAACCCTGATACTAGCCTGAGCTGCACAGCAAGACCATCTCAAAAAATGAAACAAAACAAATGGGGAAAAAAAGCCACATTATCCCCAAGTAAAAATGTTTCATTTCTTTTTCTTTTTTTCCAAGACAGGGTTTCTCTGTATAGTCCTGGCTGTCCTGGAACTCACTCGGTAGACCAGCGTGGCCTTTAACTCAGAAATCCACCTGTCACTGCCTCCTAAGTGCTGGGATTAAAGGCGTGAGCCACCACCACCTGACAAGGAAAGAAAAACGGGCTAGCATTGTTCCCACCATGAATAGACATCGTTGCATAACACACAAAGGCACAGCACTGGCCACTGTGGACCACGCCCACTGGGCATCAATGGATAGACCTACTTTCTGTCTTGAATGTAACCTTCTACTCTGTGAAGCTCCTTCCCGAACAGTCCACATGGCTTGAAGTGAAGTATACACTTATCTCCAGTTCTGTGAGAACAAACACAGCCATTAGTTTATGTGAAATGTCTACAGGGGAAGAGAAAAGGACTTGGTCACCTAGGAAAGGAGGCCACCAGTGATAGTTAAATTAACAAGAGACCTTTGCTCACTGACAAAAAGGCTCTGTAACTGACTTGGGGTGACTGCTTGCACAACTAGGGTAATTTACTAAAATACCACTTCAGTGCCCATTTAGAAAATAGGTGACTTGTGTGATTTATAAATTATCTCTCACTGAGGTGTTAACAAGCAAAGTCAATGAGTCATAAGCTCCCAGCTGTAAGCTTCGGCTCTCTTTGAGTGACGTCTGGGCATAGTTACTACATTTTCATCAAACACTGACAATACTTAGGTGTGCTTCACATTCTCAAATAAATTAGCAATGGCAACAGAAAACCAACCAATCAACATGGGCCATTCCTGATTATTTCAATACCAGAAAGAACTAAATCTAGTCAGACACCATGTCCAGGGACCCCACTACAGGACGGAAGCTGGGGGACAGGAATATAAGGCTAGAAGTCCAGAGAGAAGGAATGCAGACAAAGACAGCCCCCCTTAGATCAGTCAGCTCATCATGGCTTGTCTTGCCAAACGCAGCTTGGCTGTCACCTTTGGCTCACAATCACTATCCCAAATACACAGATGGGCCTGTCACCTGTGATTTAGGATCTCCACTATTCCATACTGTTCGATCCATAGCTGCCCAAGGATGACATTGTGCACACAGCAGGTGGGGTTGGTCCACGTGTAGGCTTCATTATGTCTGTGAAAGCATCAAAAAAACAAGTCAGGGCAGTGAAGCTCAGAACTTGGGTGACCCAGGAGGCTGTGACCAGGCAAAACCAGACCACAGCTTCCTGGGAGCAAAGCAGTGCTTTGAAGTCTTTCCAGTGCAGGCTATTTAGTTAGCATGCATCCGAAATCTATTTCTCCTTTCCTTTGTAGCATCAACAAAGCTTTCTACTTAAATGTCAAGACAAGTTAATAAGCAATAAAGGAAGACGAAAACAAAAGAGAGACAGCTCTCCTGTGAAGCTGCCAAGGGGAAAGGCTTGTGAGAATCACAGTCCCAGTCTCAGCCAGGCTGTGAGGAAGAGTAGGAGAGGGCTGCTGTTACCAACACCCAACTCCTCTTCCTCCTTTGAAATGACCTCACAGCATGAAACACAGTGGTGCCCAGTCTTGTGCCTATGGGAGGCTGCATCAAGGAGCCATGACAAAGAGCAAAAGCATCTTGACACAGGTGATTGAGGACACATATCTGGACTCTCTCAAATGAATTTTTGAGATAGGGTCTCACTTTGCAGACTTACTTGTCTTAGAGCTCACTATATAGACCAGGCTTGGTCTTGGCCTCTTGAGTTCTGGGATTGAAGGGTTGCTCAACTACCCAGCCTGCCCCTAGGTTCTTAAAACAGTCGGGCAAATGGCCAGTGCAGAAAAAATATTACAGCAATGCTCCCCGACAGCAGGCTCAAAACAGAGGACCACTGTAGCAACTAAAACACTGGGCTGTGGGGGCTGCAGTGGGTTTCAAACTCTAGCATACGCTGCAGACTTGCTACTGGCTGAGAGTCTCTGATGGGAGCTGGGCTGGACAGCCTCTAAGAGGGCTCTCCAGTGGTCCTCATCTCTAGGCACTCAACTTCCTATGGATAGACACACATGCCTGTGTGGTCGACCACCAGCAAGCAGAGGTGTGTGTATGTGGCGGAGGGTTACATATATTGCTCCTGTCTTAGCGGCTCTCTCTACAGGGTGCCTCTGCCTAAAGAAGAAGAGCAGCCACTGGAGAGGGAGTCTATGGTGAGAATGAAGCTCTTGCTGACCCAGGGCTGGTCTGTCTAGGTGCAGCCTAGAGGTAAGGAGCTAAACTAAGCAGCGATGGCTGTTGGGTTTGGGGTAGTCATACAACAACAGCTGACAGCTAACGTGGGTAGCTCCAATCAGTGTGTGAGAGGCTGTGAGACTCATCCACATCGGTGGACAGAGGAACTCTCCTCACCAGAAAGCCTGGCGCAAGAAATACTGCTGGCAGAAAGGTCTATCCGCCCACAAAAGGTAGGGATCTCCCCAGAAAGAAGCCTTACGAGACATAAAGAGGATAAAACTTCCTCCCAGTCAGAGCAGGGCACTTGCTCTTGCTTGCTCTTGTCACTCACTTGAGAAGCTCCAGTGTGATGGTCCCCCGGGGCTCTGCCTCGACACTCTTGCCCCAAAACTTCAGCTTTGGGTAGATGGAACCATGGAACATGAAGTCTTGGTTGAGACCTTCTGAGTAAAATGCGCTAATAGGAGGGTGATGACTAACCTGTTCAGATATAAATCTGAACCCTAAGTCTTCCCTAGGTGCAAAAGTGAGAATGGGAAGGGAAGAGAAAAAGCCACATTTATGACAGCAATAACAAAGGGCCACCAGCTCACCCACCAGCTCCATTGGCCAGTTGGCATGCTTTGCCCTCCCCAAGCAGCTGGTATGTATGGTCTCTGGGCCCAGGAGCCTCCAGCTGTGATAGGCGGCACATCTGGCCACATACCATTACCCCAGAGCACACCTGCCCACCACCACCACCGCGCAAGCCCTGCTGGAGGGAGCCTCCGTCTGGCCTGCTGCTTATTCCACTGACACCTGGGCCTTACAGCCACCAGGCAGGCCAACAACGATCCCAAAGTCTCATTTCAGTCTCCCAGGGACAGTCAAACCAACGGAATCAAACACCTGTGAAGGGTGCTCCTGTCCAGCCTTTGCCTAGGCTCCTAGACCTTCTATGGTGGAGTGTCTTAGATCCCAAAATATTCCTGGCCAGGAAATAGGATTTTTAGCAGACTCCCTTATTCAATAAAAATGTCAGTTTTTAATTGTTCCGGAACTATGAATACACCTACAGTTGCAGTCATTAGGAATTATAAAAGCTAAACCACATAATTACTAACTTAGCTGGAATCAGAATTCCCAATCATTACAGAGGAAGGAAAGCTGAAAAATTAGATTTTAAAAGGTTGCCTGCCAAGGTATGTAATCTACAAAATGAATACTTGTCTAAGAAAAGCAAGTATATTTTTAGCTGTTCAAGAGGGATTTGAAGGGATGAAAGATGCTGTACACAGCCAGGTCTGCACAGTACTGTGGGGCAGGACCACTTAGTGTCAGGCCTGGAGAGGAACACATGCCAAATCCAGTGTGAGGGAGGTTTCCTGGCAGCCTGTGAAACTTCAGTTCAGCCTCTGAATTAAATCCCAAATAAGGTTAAGCTTCCTGTCTTACACCCCATTCAGCAGTTCAGGCTACTCCTATTCTCACCCATATGGTGGCTGTGGCTGCTCTTCTGTTATTGAGACAGGTTCATGCTATATAGCCCAAGCTGGCCTGGAACTAGTAATCCTCCTGCTTAACTTCCTGAGTGCTAGAATTTAGAGGTATGAGCCACCATGCCTCAAAAAGCTTTTTAAATCACCCAGAATTTATCCTTCCTCCCTCTTCCCCCACTCCCCTCCCTCTCCCCCCACTCCCCTCCCTCCCCTCTCCTCTCTCTTGTAACAGCCTGGCTGTCCTGGAACTTGCTCTATAGACAAGGCTGCCCTCAAACTCAGAGATCTGCCTATCTCTCTGCCTTCTGAGAGCCAGGATTATAGGCATGTGCCACCATTGCTGGGCTCATATCTTATCTTTTTAAAGACATTTAATAATTTCCTGACAGCTAGGCAAGATTTGAACCTCAAATCTTGGTATATGAGGAAGACTTGGGGCTGGAGCTAGTATGTTTTTTACTTTTGCAAACTACAGTGCAGTATCTTGGCAGGTCCCCAAAGAGCCTGCATGGACAAAAATGACAATTACTCCCCAGATGAACAGATTTCAGAGCTGATGAAAAGACCATCAGGATAACAAGTTCAGGTACAGACAGTGAAACCATTCATATACTAAAGGCAGGCTCATGTGAGATAGGCCAGTGCAAGGATCCCACAATCACCCACCACAGAAGAGGCTTATCATCACATCACACACCAACAGAAAGCCCAAGAACCACCAAAAGTTCCAGAGAAACTGTCCTCTGAGTTCACTGATTGCTCAATATATCATTACTTTTATGACAAAGAAAAAATGTACAAATTAAACATGACATAGAAACACTACAACCAGAAAAAATGGGTCTTAGAATCAACAAGAAACTACCATTTAGAAAAATATGACATGCCAGGCTGTGGTGGCGCATACCTTTAATCCCAGCACTTGGGAGGTAGAGGCAGCTGGGATCTCCAGGTTCAAGGCCACTACAGAGCAAGTTCCAGAATGTCCAGTGCTACACAGAGAAACCCTGTTTTGAAAAACCCAAACCCCCAAATAGAAAAGAAATGAAATTAAATTAGAACATCAAGGAAAATGATTTTTTTTTTTTTCGAGACAGGGTTTCTCTGTGTAGCTTTGGAGGCTGTCCTGGAACAAGCTCTTGTAGACCAGGCTGGTCTTGAACTCACAGAGATCCGCCTGCCCCTGCCTCTCGAGGGCTGGCTGGGATTAAAGGCGTGTGTCACCAACGCCTGGCTAATTATGGCTTTTTTTTGTTTTTGAGTCATGCCTGACTGTCATGGAACTTGCTTTGTAGACTAGATTGGCCTCAAACTCAGAGATCTGTCTGCCTTTGCCTCCCGAGTGACAGGATTAAGGCATGTGCCACCACGCCCAGCTAAGGAAAAATAATCATGATACAATGCAAGTCATAAATTAGCATCTCAAACACAAGAAAAATCTATTAAGATGTTGATACCATTTGTCTTTGGCAGGTTACATCTGTTTTCTACTTCCAGCATTGCCATGTTCTATAAAGAACATTATCATGGCCAAAACACCAACAGACTCCATTTAGTGAATTCCCCAGATTACCAGCTGACCCTGATTCCAGGGCAGTGGCAGAATAAGTCTACAGAAAAGATATCAGAGCAGATGGCAGGTGCTGGCCCTCCTGCCTGCAGCCCCATGGCCTGTAGCAAATAACCGTTATGCCAGCTAATGAGAATACCCTATTTAAATCCTTCCAGTAACTTCCTTTCCACATCAGAGAAAATCTAACTACTAAACTACCCTGTTGTTCTCTGTAATCTCCAGGCATAAGTACAACACAATACTGTCCACACATGCAACATGGAATGATAGGTCCCTGAGTAGCAGACTAAGGATGACCCTGGAAAGCACACATGAGCTTATTAGGAACTGTACACATTCAGTGAGTCCTTGGAGGCTCAGGCAAGGCTGAGGTAAAAACGCACCAGGGGTATGTGACATGTGGTTGGAATGTTGCCACCATAGCAGCATCTCCAAGACAGTTTTCTGCATAATTGCAGTAGATCCAGAGTTGACAAACAGGTAGCAACAATCTCCCAGTCCAGCCCTCTAGAGGCTCATCACCATTCATATCAACTAGGATTCAGGGTCCAGGCTCAGAGACCTTGGACTAAGTCCAAGGATGAGGATGGAGGGGTTACACACTGCTCATGTGTAGGAGCATTTACCACCATCTGTCCTGCCCTGTCCCCACTACCCTAGAAATCTCACATTCTAAGGGCTCCAGGAGGTGTGATACTACCCAGAAGAAACTACACAAAGGCACTTCAGTAAACATTCATAGACTAACTCTTGGGGTCTGTCCTGCAACACAGGCATGGACTAAACACCGACTTCAGCAGTTTCTCCTCTCTTTGGGTTATTTCTCTCTCATCAAAGTGCCGCAGCAAATGGCACAGTCCTACTTAGTAGTCCTGGTTCCATTTTTTGTTGTTGTTGAAAACTTGTGACTTCCCATGTCTTGGCCATGTCGTACCCACATACCACTAGGTCTACAGACATGACCACCCTCCTTGAGCTCCCTGCTCTAGACTCTATGACAACCCTTCTGATGGCACCAGGGCTCTACTCCATCACATCCCATCTGTGTGAACGCCTCCTCACCACAGCACTCCAAACACTTCAGTAGCTCCTCACTCCAACGTCTATCCTGATCTGAGGAATCAATGCTATACAGAGAACTGAGCTCTTCTGTCATCCAACAGCCCTTTTGCAAGACATTCATGATGAACTCTCCTTACCTGATCAACTCATATGTCTCTCCCAAGAGTGGGTTGAAGGGTTTGCCAGTTCTCTCCCACTGGGAAGCCACAGCCGAGACTGCAAAGGCAGCTACAGACTACAAACAATTCAAAGATGGATTACAACAGCTTCAGCCAAGACAGCAAATGAGTAAACTCCCCACAGGGCATAAATCACAGGCACTCAGTCAGCGTCACTTCCATTCTGCTGACTTCTCGGGTTTCCACTCACAATGGCTTTTCACATTTATTTAATTATTTTTCACAATTTTTTTTTTAAGATTACAGAACTTCTGAGGAAACACCATGGTTTCACACAACTTCCTCAAAGCCACAAAAAGAGGGAACATGTTTTCTCCACCACAGGCGGCATAGCCTTCAGGTGATGAAACAATGTTGATGTGTCTGTCTGTCTTATACACTGGCACTCTGGTCCATACACTCCCACATACACACATGCACAGGTACAGGTAAATGCCTACCACATAAGCACACACACACATGAGGCAGTGGCGTTGAGATGCCAGAGGGAAGCCAACTCTGTGAGGCTGACAGCTAGGAGTTCTGGCCAGACACCTGGGTCCCTACAACTAAGGGGTCAGTCAGTCAGACAGCTCTGGCATCAGGACCGTCCTCACAGTCACATGCAGTGCCCACCTGCATCCTCTCCAGGGCCTGGGTTTCACTCGCGGCTTTGTGAATGAGGTACACATGCTCCATGTACTCAGTGATCCGCTGCAGGAAGCTCAGGGGCTCATTGAAGGCAATTGGCATCGTGATCTTGGACAGCTCCTAGAAGGAGCCAGAAGACATCTGGTTGGGTTTCTGGGGCTCCTAGGCATGCCTCAGACACAAGCATCCACTCCACTCCAAGTGCTCTGGGATCACATCCCAGAGCCTCCAACTTCCATACAGACAAGATCTTAGAAACCCTCTGTGAGAAAGCTATCCGTTGTGAGCACTGGCTTCCACCTCACCCAACCAATACAGAATGTCTTCCTGAGTGGTAGTCATGGCAGCTCTCCATCTCTCAGACCTAGGAGCCACTCCCCAGCTGCATCATATGCAGTGATCACAGGAGCTCCAGAGTGCCATCTTATCTTCATTCACCTACTCCAGACAAGTGGTACCAGCCCCACTATTAAAACTTGAGCTTGCTGGGTGATGGTGGCGCACACCTTTATCCCAGCACCTGTGAGGCAGAGGCAGGTGGATCTCTGTGAGTTTGAGGCCAGCCTGGTCTACAGAACAAGTTTCAGGACTTGTTCTTAAAACAAAAAAACACAAGTGCTCTCAGGGTCCATAGCCTTCCAGTATGAAACGGTAGCACCTTAGCTGGCAGGCAAGCCTCTCTACAATGTGGCTTTGCCTATTTCAGAGTCTGCAAAGGTGACTCGGAAATCTTTCTCAAGCATCACAGGGCAGAAGTGAGGCTGCAGCTCCTACCTCCAGAGTTCATGCACAGAGGACAAAGGTCTGCAGGAGCTATTCCTGAGTTGGGCTTCTAGAAAGGCATTAATAGAAGGGCTGCCAGAAGGAAATGGGGCTTTTTATAACCAAGCAGGCCCAGATGCTCCAGAAACAAGGACAAGCTTTGGATCTTAGGTTGTTTTCACACTTCTGTATTGGGAGCTAGAATGGCCCTTCTGCTTTCACTGGCCCCAAATGGCTCTACTGCCAAGGCAGAAAGATTGCTAAGAGTGCCCTGGGGGAGGCAGTATGCTATGCTCAGCAAAATACCAGCAAGATATCCTTCCTAGCCAGGTCCTGGGAGACAGCATTCTGGGAAAAGTTATGGCCTTGTTTACAATGCTGATCTAGGGAGATCCCACTGGCAGCCTGAACTCACAAACCCTGAACCAGAGTCAGCCAGGCTCCTCACAGAGGCTACACGCCAAGGTGAGAGACATTCAGATATTTGGGAATATGGAGATGCTGGACAGGGTATAACACAGGAGTTATAAGTCAGGTGCCTTCTGGCATTGGTGGTGACCAAAACCCTACAAGAAAATTGCTAAGATCAGCAGGAAGGACAAGGAGCTTATGACTACACTCGCCATATCAAAAACAAGTAGAAGAGAGAGCTAAGGAAAGAAACCCTGAGACAGCAGCCAGAAAAGTAGAAAGGCAAGAAGAGACAAGACTTCATATGCCCTCTGTGCATTATATACCTGTAAAGCAAGGGAAGCTGAGCGCTCAACCACAGTTCACAGTGCAAAGGTCAGAAATGGGAAATGGGAAGGAAGAACACAGAAGGCCGGGCCAACTGGGCTCACAAGCACTCACATGCACACTGCTGCCCTGCTCTAAAACCTCAGCCTTGGGTTCCACAGGATGGGCTCCACTCCTGCTATTGGGTACAGTAACACAGCATACAAAGTGGACTTGGATACAGCTAGCAAAATGCTAACACATTTCTCCTTTGTTCTAGCAATCCCATGTAGGGAAACCCATCTCTGAGCCTCAGCAAACATACATGCAGGGCTAGCCCCTGTAACCTGCTTTGGTCAGCCAAAAGTCAAAAATGGTCTAAAGACCAAACAGGGCACCATCCCACTAAACTGAAAGACAACCAAGAGAAGGGCAACAAATAATTATAAGATCATTTAGAGATTGGCGGCTGAGTGAGAATAGTGATAAAGAAAAGCCTCTCTGGAGGCATGGGAAGAAGACTTACACATAAGTCAGGGTGTGGGGCATGGCGTGAGACACCATGACATAGGTGACAGCTATTTGTGGGGAGGGACAAGGACAGGAAACTGACCTTCCTAGAACACACTGTCATGCTCTGGGTATTGTCTTGGTATTCTAAGGCTTCAGCAATTAACTGTGAAGAATTGAGAGGATGGCATTTAATCCATCTATGGTGTTGAATGCCAGTCCTCTGAGAAGCCATTAGGATTAGGTAAAGTGATTGGATGGAGCCTCCATGGGTGACTCTGGTGGCTAAGTAAGAACAGGGTAAGGGGCAGTGAGAGGATTCAGCGTGTGCACTGTAAAATTGACTCCTGCAAGCTGTCCTCTCAATTCCACACATACGTGTGTGCACATAATAGTTTAATTAATAGTGATAATAAAAGAACAGGGCAAGGGTTAGGGGAACAGCTCAGTGGGAGGATGCAATGGAGGCTCTCGATCTAATCCCTCATACTATAAGCGCAAGCAAACAGGAGGAGAGACCAACAGACATCCAAGTGTACATGTCTCTTCCCTGCCTCCCCCTATATAACGTCCTGTGCTACCAAAGGACCCTGCCAGCATCAAGGACATCACCAGATGCATGCTCATGGCCTTGAACCTCCAGACAAAGGAGCTAAAAATAAGCCACTTTCCTAAAACATGGCTTCTCTGTGTAACAGCCAGTCCCGGCTGTCCTGTCACTCTGTAGACCAGGCTGGCCTCTAACTCACAGAGATCTACCCGCCTCTGCCTCTCAATTGCTACGATTAAAGGCGTGTGCCACCATGTCTGGCAAGCCAATCTTTCCTTTACAGTTCACCCAGTCTATGGTATTGTAGTACAGGCAACAGAAAACAGACTAACACATCATTAATGAATTAGACTTTGGAACAATATTTTGAAAGAAAATTATAAAAGGAAACTGTAAACATCAAAAATGAAACCAATGAGCCTACATGATTCTCCCAGGCCTATGTACAATCACTCATGAAAAACAAAACAAAACAGGAAAACTTTGCAATAGGGATACACATTCAAGCAATTAAGGTAGGTCAACATCCCCAGTAAGATGTATGGACACTATGCAATTCTGAATGGGCACAGACAAGAGTTCCTCCTAACTTCTGTGTGCTCCTGCCCAGAAGAGAACCTCTAATTATGCCTTCTTCCAGCTTCCAATGCCAACCCGCATACCAATCCATCTACCTTCAATAGTCTAAAGTTATTTAAAATAAAAGGAATGTGCCAGAGACCACATGGGCACACTAGCTTTAATAGTCAAAGGCCATGAGGAAAGTTAACGGCTACTAACGGCTACTAGACACTTCCTGACACAAAGCCTTGGGACTTGACAGAGCTTTCTGGAGCCTAGTGTGTAGCTAGGGCCCCACCTTGTCTCATGCAGGAGGTGTTCAGGCCACAAGCAAAGAGCCCATCTCAGAGCACTAGGAGAAAGGCCTTATGGGATGTCTCCTGCCAATGTGACGGGAGACCGTCAGTGTCTAACTATGAAACTGCCGTTCTGCTGTTCCTAAATTATGCTGTTTCCCTTCCCCTTATGCATTTTTTCCTTTTCTGCCTTGTTATCTTAATTTCATCCTTATAAATATACAGCATACATTCTCTTAGCTACCAGCAGTTCAAACCTCATGGGAATACCTAAGTTCCATCTTCAAATGAGTTATCTGCACTCACCAAACCAATGCACTTTTTCAGGATACTCCACACGCTGAAATCACTTCTGGTGAACATGGGGGCAGGAAGGGCTGTCCTGTGAGCAATTTGAGAGTAACAGGCATTTATTAACCAATAGAGTATGCATGGGGGGTGTATAACTGCTCAAGACCATCATCTTAGCTAGAGACCTAAGTATCAGCGTCTCTGTACCACCAGGGGAGCAGCCGTCACAGCTGAAACCTACAGGGTGTCTGTACCACTGTTTTTAAGTCCTGGTAATGGTTATTGGTTATGGCAACCTTGGAGTCTTGACCTGAGCCTGCAGTAACCAGGCCACTTGTTCCTTCTGTGAGTTGGAGACAAGGCTGACAATGAATGAGAACAGGGTCCCTCTGCTTACATCCCTACTGCATACTTTAGGGGCTTCTGCCCAACCCAAGGATGGTGGAGAGCTGAGACTAAAGAGTGAAATGAGTCAAGAAAGTCTCCTCCAAAATTAGCTATCCACCCCTGACACATACCTATCTTCCCAAGGCACACTCCTTCAGCTACCCTCCCCACCCAACAAGAGCCCAGCAGTAGCCTTAGCCTCAACTTCTGTTCCGGCTACTTGGGGACAGACTACAGCTTCTTCCAGAAACTGTGGACTACACTGAGCACTGTCTCCATGAGGTAGGAAGGAATGTGGCCCATAACAGAGCAAGCCTTCAGATACACATGACTTCTCTGAGCCCTTAGAGGTCACTCTAGTTTTTATTGTGGAATTCTCAGTGACATTCTACTGAAGTTGAGCAGGAGAACACTGACTGGGCATTTTGATTCAGGAATGGTGACAGCTGGGGTCTGCCTAGTAGACTTCAGAAAGGGCTCATGTGGGTAACTAAGTCAAGACAAGATGGAGAAAGAAAGGAAGCTCTGAGACAAAACAGGAAAGGAAAGAGATCCTTACCATTTCCTGAGCACTGTGCAACAGGGCTGCCAAAAATAGCTGAAGTGCTGTGCACACAGCCAACTATGAGGGCCACCAGAGGTGGGAAACACAGCTCTGCAGAGGATCAGCATTAGGTCCCAAGGACACAACCTGTGCTGGTTAGTTTTTGTCAGCCTGACAGAAGCTAGGACTATCTGGGAAGAGGAACCTCCATGGAGAAAACACCTCTACCAGATTGCCTATAGAGGGCATTAGTGATTGATGTGGGCAGTGCCACTCCTCAGCAGATGGCCTGGACTGCATAAGAAAGCAAACAGAGCAAGCCATGGGAGCAACACAGTAAGCAGCATTCCTCCATGGTCTGCTTCAGCTCCTGCCTTGGCTTCCCTGATGATGGACTGTAACCTGATTTGGCTGTGGTGTTTATCACAGCAACAGGAAAGTAACTAATACACGACCCTTGCATGAAGATGGGAAGGAACAGTGGGAAAAAAACACATGAATAAGGATGGCAGGCTCCAGGCTGAGACAGCAATATTCGGAGGAATTCGGGTATGCACAGCTCTGGATGCAGAACTCAAAGAGGAGGCACCAGGGGAGGCAGAACCAGAGGAAGGACAGGCCTGAGTACAAGGGACAGGGGAGACATCAGCCACGTTTCAACACAGTGACTATGTAGATCAACAACCGAGGTGGAGCACTTCTGGGAGCACACTGGGTTTGAGTCAGAGCTGCTTGGGATGAACCCCTGCTACACTAGCTTTAGGCAGAAAGCAGAGCTGGCACAAACGGCTCTGACCGTGGGAAGTAGCAGGAAGAATGAGGGGAAGGTGCCATACTTGATGCACAGTGGAAACGAGAGACTCTGAAGATCTGGGTGCATTTAGAGGCCAAAGCATCAGGTCAGGTGACCGGGAATGAGGCAGTAGTTCCAAGCTCAGTGCTGTGTTTGATCACAAGGTGATGTACACTTAGGAGAGAGATGGTGACGACGTATAGAGTGAACATAAGCTGCCTTAGACAGGCCCTCACAGCCTAAGTGACGTGTTCCCGCACTCACTAAACACATGCGTGAAGGACAGGAGAAAGGTAAGCACTCAGCACTGAGGAAACCAGCCCTAAAGGCAAATGGGCCCATGTGTAAAGTCAGCAGTGAAGATGAAGGGTCCACTGAGGCCCAAAACACCTTTTAATTCATGTGTATATACTATGTGTATATTCTATGATAATCCTATGTCCTACAGATTATTCCTGTGTGCTCCTGCTTTTCCTAACAGAAACTAAGAACTTCCGATGATGACCGCTGTTATCTAGACCACTGTCTAGATACACAAATGAGCATGGTGGGGGAGAAAACAGAATGTGGTTTTGCCACAGCAACTAATCAAACCCTTTCAGTCCCTACAGGGCCAGTGGCCAACATTTCTCAATGAGATACAGAAGAGACAAGAGAGCCCTCACTATTCCCACTAGCCCAACAGCCAAGCATATCTCAGTAAGACACAGAAGGGACAACAGGATTAACCTGGTGTCTGAGGAGGGATAAGTGGGTCTGTGGACGATGTTATGAACAGGCCCTAAGACATTCTGGGACAGAACTCTCACTTCATTGACAGGGTCAAAGGTCAAACACTGCCCTCCCACCCCTTCCCCCCCAGCACACAGGCATCGAGTCTCATGGGACTTTGGTGGCTACAGTGCCTGGAAGAGTCTCCTTGGAACTGGGGATGCACCTGCTCAATTCATGAGACCTAAGGGGATGCCTTATAGTACATATGAGGGTAAACACAGATACACTCTGGGAAATTCTGAAACAGTGTGTGTGTTAAGACAGCCTACCTGTGCTTTTGAACGCCATTCTCCTGTGGCGGTCTCTCCCCGCTTCTCCCACTCCTGGTACTTTTGCTGGTATCAAAATCAATCATCCCACTGACTTTATTTGCCTCTGAAAATTCCCCTGTAGAGTTATCAGAATCAAAGCCTGCAAGAAATAAGCAAAATGGTCATCTTTGCTAGACTTGGGAGATACAGAAGCCGACTTCAAGACTCTTCACAAACAGAAGCCTGAAGATCTGCAAACCTTTTATTTGGTTTTATTTTTTTGAGACAGGGCCTTGCTATGTAGCTCCATCTAGCATGGAACTCTTTTTCATTTGTTTGGCTTTTGGAGACAGAATTTCTTTGTGTAGCCTTTGCTGTCCTAGAACTTGCTTTGTAGACAAGGTTGGCCCAAATTTGGAGATCTACCTGCCTTTGCCTCCTGTGTGCTGGGATTAAAAGGCATGTGCCATTATCACCAGTCTGGCCTCAAACTCACAGTGGTTCACCAGTCTCTGCTTCCTGCGTGCTGGGACAACCACCCTTGTCTGATTATTTTCAAGTGGCTCCTAACTCTGTAAGTGACCTCAGTGTCAGGACACACACAACACTGCTGTGTGGGTGCAGCGCCTCTACAGTCCACTGTGGTCTGATGGGATAGTGGAGATCATCTGAACTCAGAGATCTGCCTGCCTCTGTGTGCTTAGTTCTCATGTGAGAACTAGGGACTTGAATTTAGTTCCTCATGTTTGACCAGCAAGCATTCTTTTTTTTTTTTTTTTAAAGATTTTATTTATTTATTATGTATACAACATTCTGCTTCCATATATATCTGCACACCAGAAGAGGGCACTAGATCTCATAAGGGATGGTTGTGAGCCACCATGTGGTTGCTAGGAATTGAACTCAGGACCTCTGGAAGAGCAGTCAGTGCTCTTAACCTCTGAGCCATCTCTCCAGCCCCCAGCAAGCATTCTTATCCACTAAGCCATCTCCCTAGATCTAGACAAGCTATTTTATAATGTACTTTAAACAATGAAAACTAATTATAGAACAGATTTTTTCATAAAGTATAAATAATATAAAGAACTGAGCTAGAGAGATGGCTCACTATGTAAGAACACTTGCTATTCTTGCTGACAGGCCTGGTTAGTTCCCAGCACCAACATGGTGGCTCACAACCATCCACAACTAAAGTGCCAGGGGATCCGATGCCCTCTTCTGACCGCCATGGACACCAGGCCCACCTTTGTGTAGACATAACGAAGTCTATGTCTCAATGAGCATCCCTACAGTTATGTTATTTTACTTATATGTCTTTTTTGCCCACATGTATGTGACTCGCATTCATACATAGAGGCAAAACAGACATACAAGTAAAATCAAGTAACTATATTCAGAGTCCAGCCCCAGCCCTTCATGATGTCTCAAGATCCAGGTTGGGGGGGGGGGGAGAGGGGAGAGGGGATAAAGGGAGGGAGAGAGACAGAGAGAGAGAGAGAGAGAGAGAGAGAGAGAGAGAGAGAAAGGGGGAGGGGGAGAGGGGAAAGAGAGAGAGATCTAAAAAGCTGATGCCTGTGCTGAGCTATGCCAAATCCCACACTCCAGATCCCACAGATTCCCAAACAGGATGCAGTCTCTGGGTCTTGTAGTTGCTCACCTGTGACGGCGTCAAAGAATTCTTCCTCCCCGTTCATCCTTCGGTGACCAGGCTATCACTATCCTGGGGTTTGGTCTTCCTACTGGATCATATCTGATCTGTGTTTATGTAGAAGTTGGGTGAACACTGGAAATCTGAGGAAGAAATATTTTGTAATGAACTCAGCTTCTACAAAGCCTATGCTCTGTTAACAGTTTTTAAATACCCTTTTTTTTTTTTTTTTGACTTTTTAAGTTTTGTTTGTTTGAGACAGGGTCTCACTATATAGTTCTCTGGCTAGCCCCGAACTTGCCATGCAGACCAAACTGACCTAAAATTCAAAGATCCCCCATCCATGAAAATACACACACACACACACACACACACACACACACACACTTAAAAATAGAAAAAAGAAATGAGACCCAGTCCCCCCAAATAAAGTTGAAGGCCAGCCTGAGCAATTAGTAAGATTTTGTCTCATGATAAAAAGTAAGAAGGCCTTTGAGATAGCTCAACAGGTAAGACTAAACCTAAACTGAACTTAATTCCTGGAACCCAAATGGTAGAAAGAGAAACAACTCCCTACAAGTTATCTTCTGAGACCTCCACACGGATGCCATAGCACTTGCCCACACACGAAATGTAAAGAAAAGATGTAAAAGGAAGGCTGAAAAGTGTAGCTCTCAGTAGTAGAGCAAGCGCCCCGGGTTCAGTCTTCAGTGGATAGAATTTTAATAACAACCAATGACTAATACATCATTAAGTGATCATTATGTTTTTATTATGTATACAGTGTTCTGTCTGTATGTTTGCCTGCATGCCAGAAGAGGGCACCAGATCTCATTACAGGTGGTTGTGAGCCACCATGTGGTTGCTGGGAATTGAACTCAGGACCTCTGGAAGAGCAGTCGGTGCTCTTAACCTCTAAGCCATCTCTCCAGCCCAAGTGACCATTTTTTAAGAGTTATATTTTAAAGCTGGTCAGAGTAGTAGTGGAACATGCCTTTAATTCCAGGCAGATCTCTGTGAGTTCAAGGCCAGCCCAGTCTACAAAGCAAGTTCTGGGACAGCAAGAACTACACAGAGAAACCCTGTCTCAAAAAAACCTGTGTGTGTGTGTGTGTGTGTGTGTGTGTGTGTGTGTGTGTGTGTGTTATGGTTGTTCAGGAAAATGACAAAAAATTTAGGATGATGTGATGTGGGCAGTTAAAAGTAACTTCACCAGGCAATCACATGATGGTGGGGCTCTGCACACCTCAGGAGGCTCTGCTATATGTCATGAAGAGCTGGATAACAAGTAGAGACTGTCAAAACATTTGCCTCTCATCAACTCAAGCCAACTGTTCCTTTGTGGTACTGGGGATGGAACCCAGGGTCTCACACACTTAGGAGAGCATTTCATTCACTGTGAGTTACATCTCTAGCCTAGACATCAATTTTTCAAGTCAGAGAATTAAGACAACTATATAAATTAGTTCTATCATGTAACTAAAAGAAGCTTCATTTTTTTAAAAGATTGCTTTAGCTTAGCATTTTAAAACTTCTATACAATGTCTCCTCTCAGGAAGAACTGTTTTGCTTTGTCTGAGACAGGATCTCCCTATGAAGCCCAGGAAGGCCTCAAATTTACAGAGATCCACTACCCTCTGCCTCTGGAATGTTGAGATTAAGTATGCCACCACACCCATCCCAAGAACAGTATTTTAAAACAGTGAAGCAAAAATTCAACCTGTAGCCAGGCATGCACACCTTTAATCTCAGCACTTTTTGAGGCAGAGGCAAGAGGATCTCTAGGAGTTCAAGGTCAGCTAGGGTTACATGGTGAACACAAAACAAACAACAGTAACAAAAACCTTCAAACTGTTTCAAAAGATTTAATTTTTTCTTTCTTTCTTTCTTTTTTTTTTTTTTTTCTTCGAGACAGGGTTTCTCTACGTAGCTTTGGAGCCTATCCTGGCACTCGCTCTAGAGACCAGGCTGGCCTCGAACTCACAGAGATCCGCCTGCCTCTGCCTCCCGAGTGCTGGGATTAAAGGCGTGTGCCACCAACGCCCGGCAAGATTTAATTTTTTCTGAAAATAAGTAGAGCACCACATGTAACTTACAAAGTTTCTGAGCAGTTGCCTGTGAAGCCTGACAGGCAAGTAAAGTCCTAAGTGAGAAATATGCCCTCTGTTCTTTAGAGTGGCCCACAGAGTACTAAGGTACTAGAGACAACACCTACCCACTCTCTGAAGCACCAACAGGCATCACACACACACACACACACACACACACACACACACACACACACACACACACACACACACACACACACACACACACACACACACACACACACACACACGAGCACACACAGTTTGGGTACTTCCCTTTTCTCTGCTAACTTCCCAATAAGCTACATATCTTAGTTACAAACCAGACACCTGTGAAGCAACACTAAGAGCAGCCGCAGTTCACTGCACGGTCTGCTATTCCTTGTAAAGCAGGGATGTGTTGCTTGCTTCTAAAGCTTAACAGTGTAAGACCCAGCCCTCAACCACCTACAGCTGCAGGAGGAAGGTAAGTTCTCTAGAGGAAAAACAGCCAAAGCCAGTCCGGGCACCATTCTGACGTTCTGTCCTGCAGGTGGTAAGACCAAATAGCCACCAATGTGATATGTCTGTCCCTCCAAGATGGATTTATACAAGGTGACTGGGCCAAAGGTCTGCCCTTGTGAACAAATAAATTGCCAATGTCATTCTGGAGGGCATAGGTTTCCAGTTGAGAGTTAGGTCAGCTCCCACCTATACAGGCATACTTGCCTCCTTTTGTCCTTACACAGCCTGCCTTCTACAGTAGTGATGCAGCAGCAACAACCTCACCAGACACTGGTACCACTTATTGCATTTTCCAACATCCAAAATTGAGAGCCAGTGTTTCTGTTCACTGTAAACTGCCTACTCTGCAGTATTGCTACAATAGCACAAAATGGACAAAACAGCAAAGATGAGACAACCTGGATATCAATGAACTGCAAATAACAGACCTACCAAACATACTAATGGCCTAAGTTCCTAAAGACACTAACAGAGGTGACTGACTGGTCACCAGCAGCCAATGAATTATTTTGAAAACAAGGAAAGAGGGGCTGAGGATGTGGCTTAGCCGATAAAGTGTTCTCTAACATACAGCAGGAAGCCCCGAGCTTGATCCCCAGGACCTAACCCTGTGGCCTCAGCATCCCAGAGATGAAAGATCAAGAACTCAAGGTCACTTCAGCTCTCACAGTGAGGTCAGCCTAGGATGCACGAGACCCTGTCTCAACACAAACAAAATAAATAAATAAAACATACATACATACATACATACATACATACATACATACATACATCTGCTTCTTAGCCCTTGGCTAAGATCAAATGTGCCCATCAAAGCAGTAACAGTGTCTGCACATTCTGGGGAAAAAACCACAGGGCCAACTAAAGCCATCCTGCTGAGAAAATCATGCCAGCTTAAGGAAGAGCTCAGGAAGGATTGTGCTAGACACTGTGGGAGCCCACACAGCAACACTCAGACTTCTCCAGTAAACAAGTCAAAAGGAAAGAAAGAGATAGAGTGACAGAGGACAGACATTATCCCTACTGAGCAGTGGCTCCATGGTAGTCATGCCATGCAAACAGGAAGGCACAATTAACACACATACTCAAATGCTTGCATTTAATAAAATGCATATCAACCACCCACTTCAAAAGCCACCTTGAAGGGTGGGGTAGCAATATATCCATAATCTCAGCAGTCCTGAGGTACAAACAGGAGGATTAGGAAATCAAGGATATCCTGACTATAAAGCAAGTCAGAGGCCAGTCTGGGCTACATGAGACTTGTCTCAAAATAGAACCACAAACAAGTAAGTAAAAAGCTATCTTGACAGGCTATGGGTATGGTTTGGTTGGTAGAACAAATGCCTAGCATTAATAAAACCTGAGATCAGCTGGGTGGTGGCGGCACATGCCTTTAATTCCAGCACAGGCAGGTGGGTCTCTAAGTTAGAAGCACACACATCTCTATGAGTCTGAGGCCAGCCTGGTCTAAAGAGTGAATTCCAGGACAGCCAGGGGTTACACAAAGAAATCCTGTCTCAAAAAAAAAAAAAAAAAAAAAAAGACACAAATGGTTGCCAGGCAAAGTGCTTGAGCACATCTTTAATCCCAGTACTCAGGCAGAGGCAGGTGGATCTCTTGAGTTCCAAGCCATTCTGGTCTACAGATGGAGTTTCAGGAGAGCCAGGGATACAGTTCCAGGACAGCTAGTGATACAAAGAAACACTGTCTCAGAAAGAGAGAAAGAAAGAGGCACAAATGGAGGCCAGACAGTTGTACATGCCTTTAATTCAAGCATTTGGGAGGCAAAGGCAGGCAGACCTCTGTGAGCTAGAGTCAGCCGAGTTTATAGAGCAAGCTCTAGGACAGTCAGGACTACAGAAAGCCTGTCTCAAAAAACAAAACAGAACAAAACATCAAAAGAGACATAATGGGGACATGGCTCCAAAATTAACAACACTTACTGTTCTTGCAGAGGACCAGGGTTCAGTTCTTGGCACTCACATGGTAGCTCATAGCTGTCTATAACTCTAGTTCCAAGGGAACCGATCCTCTTTTGATCTCTGCAGGCTCCTGCACACATGTAGTGCATGTACATACACTCAGGAACATACACAAAGTATTTTTTTTATAAAAAGAGACTAATACCATGCTGAAAGCCAAATTCAAACAAGGTTGTACACAGCTCAGGACCTCAGAGATGCTGGTGAGATACTAGACATCTGGCAACATGAAGACCAAGTTCATGTGTAAGGTGTCATGACAATGGTTCTCAAGGGACATCATATTCTAAAGCTGTACACAGACATGCATTCAGATCAGGTAGCCGCCTGCTGAGCGTCTCTTCAAAAGAATCAGGGAGGACCCATGACAAGACAGGTCTGGATAGTGAATGTCAGGGCTGTTCACAGGTACACGAGGAACCCTTTACTTTCCTGCTGTGTTTGTAAAAGCCCCATAATAAAAAAGCTTGCTGGAAGCTGGCCTGCTCTTTTTACATGCTTTGTCATCTAAAGCAAAATCCCTAATGTTAAAAGAAAATAATAGAAAATCATTGTAACAAGGGCATAAAATGTGAGATCAGATACAAGCTTTCTGGTTACTGTGATGCTATGTTCACTTTGGCCTATGTCCTTGCTACATGTAACCTGGTGTCCAACTATAATCAAGAACCTCTCTTAATGGGTGCACACCTTTAATCCTAGCATTTAGGAGGCAGAGGCCGGCAGATCTCTCTGAGTTCAAGGCCAGCCTGGTCTACAGAGTGAGTTCCAGGACAGCCAGGACTACACAAAGAAATCCTGTCTCAAAAAACAAAAACAAAAGAACCCATCCTGGAAGCCTTTTTACAAGTCTCCATAAGGTCAAGGGCCCAGTCTTCCCATGCATGTCTCACAACTGTAAGTGAAACCTTTAACCTCTAATTAACTCCCAGTATGGCTGCAGGCTGCCCTGGAGGAAACAGAAGGTGCTCACAGTCTGAGAAGAGTGCTGTACTATCAGACCAAACCTGGTATCATTTCCCTAGTTTTAGCAGACCAACAGCCACCAGAAGCTGGGCCTCAAAGACGGGGCAAGGCCGGCCATAACAGTGTTCCCAGGGAACTCTCCTGATAGACCTCTATAACTGATACGTAGAACTGCAGGGAGATGGGGCTGTGTACCACTAAGGCACCTAAGTGCACAGATGGCCCACAGGGTGGAAGAGCACCTACCCTGACCCAGTCCTCGGACCTTCTTTCTAAAAGTCCATCCCATCTCCAGGGTCTAGTCCAAAACATGGGTCTCAGCAGCCCTGTAACCTACAGGCTCTGCATTTTTTCAGTTTAGCAGAACACCCTGAGAAATTGCAAAGCTGTGTTTGGGAACTGAGCCTCTTCTATTAAAAGAAACTAAGTCCAGCTTTCTGAACAGAACACACCACTGTGAAGAGCTGGGGGGCTGCAGATGCAGCGCCAAAGTATCTTGGGTTATCACTCTTCTCCTTAATTGCCATTCGTTGCCCGCCTTATTGTTTGCCTTTGACTCTCAGGCAAAACCTCTGCAATACATTCTTAGCAGTCTTCTGGCTTCCACCAACCAAACGTTAGAGCCTCACCAGACAGCAGCACCAGTTCTACAGCCTCCAGCAGAAGATCCAAGCTTTGAGGAGTTGCCCACCTCATGTTCCCAGCAGTGCATGTGGCAAATGCCTGGATCTGTCTTTTGTTCTGCAACTACACAAAGTCCATGACGCTGCCTCTGTATTGGGACATTTTACTCGGAACACCCCAATCCTTTATTCTTGGGCCATGGTGACTCATGTTCAGCTTAGAGTGAACTCTCTTCTTCCCTTGAGGTGAGGGTTGTGGGTTATCTTATTTTCCATTTACTTATTATTGTGTGTATGTAGGGATGAGAGGGTATGAGTACCACAGGCACCTGTAGAGGTCAGAGGACAACTCATGGATCTGTTTCTTGCTTCCGGTGTGTGGGATGGAACTCAGGTCAACAAGCTTGCCAACAGTGCTCTTATCCACTGAGCAATTCACTGACCCAAGAGCTGTGCTTCATGTGTTGACACAGCACTCTGCCAAAGTTGAGATCACACACAAACTAGACAGAAAGGCAGACCTTACTTCTGGGTAATGGACCTACAGGTTCTCCTGCTCTCAGAACCAACCCGACAGGACTGTGCTTCAGGAAGGGCTCTGGGTCTCTCATTTCTTTAACCAGTGCTGTCTGGTGAGGTATTTCCCTGTCTGAAGTCTACAGAAAAACCTGGAAATTAGCTCTGGGCATCATTTTATCCTACTGCCTTCTCCACGAATAACTCTAGGCTGGAGGCAGGGCTTTCTCCTTCCATCTGGTACCCAAGCACACCATCACTGTAGCCCCCCCCAAGCTGGGACATTCAACAATTATTCTGCTACCCATTAAATGTCAACCTGTTTCAAAAGAGTCCTTGCCAAGCTCTTTTGAAGGTGCCCTCTCTTTGCTGTCCTCCATCTCACGAGGACCTGACCCAACCAGGCCCAAAATGTTCCACTACTTCCATGAATTTCTATGAAGTCTCCTACTTTACTCTCACAATGCATCTATGGTAATTTGTAAAAAATAGATCTAGAGCAGATACACTGGCACATACACATGATCCCAGAACACAGGAGACTGAGGCAGAGGAGCTGGAGTTTCTAGTCTACACATTAAGACCTTCTCTCTCTCTCTCTCTCTCTCTCTCTCTCTCTCTCTCTCTCAGACTCTCTCTCTCTCTCTCTTTTTGATTTTTTGAGCCTATCCTGGAACTCACTTTGTAGTCCAGGTCGGCCTTGAACTCACAGCAATCTTCCTGCCTCTGCTTCCTGAGTGCTGGAATTAAAGGTGTGCACCGCCACCGCCACCACCGTCGCCACCACACCTTTGAGACCTTTTCTCAAACAAATAGGAAATAAGGAAAGGGGGAGAAGGGACAAAATCTAGAATTTGGACAATGAGTCACTAGAAAACCAGGGGGACATCACTGTCAGCTTGCTGGAAAACCTAGTCATGGGAAACCAATGCTGTTAAACCAGGTGGGGCAAGCTAGACAGGATCTCTACAAAGCACAACATGCATGAGTAATTCAAACATTCTAAAGCCACTTTTTCTCACATACCTGAAATCTCAGCATAGGGAGGGTGGAGGAAGAAGGATGGGGGATTCAAGGCCAGCCTGGGCACAGAGACCCTATCTGAAAAAACACTTGTGAAGCAAACAAATGTGGCAGAAACTCTCTAGTTAGTTTCTGTAGGAAAATGTTAGTCTCCAATCCCCAAAACCTCTGCTTGACCAGGCAGGAAGCTCATGGATGTCCCTGAAGAACCTGTCCTGTCCCAAGAGACCATGCAGCAGGAATCCTCCCTCACACCAAATATACCACTCCATCCTCACTTAACGGTAGACAGGAACACAGGAGTCTACTCCAAAGAAACGGCAGTCATGGGTACCATGCTCCTGATAGCACCTTTCACCCCAAGGACCCCAGAGCCTCAGCATTTACTGTCAAAGTTGACAGATCAACTCATGCCAAAGGCAAAGCAAAACAGAACTGATTAGGGCCAGTTAGGGCACCACCATATCCTCACAGAGCCAATCCTTCCTTAACATGTAGCCAGTGACCTCACATGAACTATTTGGCTGTGTCCCCCAGGTGGGCCTGTCAGACCCCAGACACATGACATGAAAGAAGGGTCATTCAGGAATACCATGAGGAGACCATATCCTACCATGAACAGAACATATCCTGCAATGGTCAAAACAGCTCTGCAGGAATGAAAGGCAACTCTTCTAGACTGAGGTGGAGGACGAGAACGCTAATCTGAACACACAGTGACACCAGCAGTCCTCTGCACAGCCCAGATGCAGCAAGAGCCCAGGCTTCCATCCCACACCCCTTTCCTAGCATCTCCTGGAGCCACCAGTCCTGGGATCAGAATGGCCATACCTAGTGCAAGACCTCCTTCCCTTCCCCTGCAGCAAGGCCACTTGCGTGGACAATGCTTCTTGGCTGTGTTGCCTTCCTGATCACCTTCTCTTTGGTACCTCTGTCTTCATCTGTCACTTGGGTGTCATCTATAACACCCAGAAAGCCACCGTGCCACAGAAAACAGAGGTATGACAGAGGAAGGAGTGTTCAACATGATTCCATACACCAAGTACTCTATAAACAGCCCAGTAAGACAGTGTGGCCCAAGGGCTCACAGATTATACCACTGATCCAAGAGTGCTTTACAGCTCCCAAAGAGTAGGAGGACACAAAGCAGGAGACTTTCCAGCCCCATAAATCCAGTTCTGTGCGGGGCAGCAGTAGTATAGTCTACCTTAGTTTAACGCCACAGCCTATTCCCAAAGACCAAGCATGAAGAGACAGAGACCATCCGTGCCCATCTCATCTCTTCTCCAAACCACCTTGCAGTTCTCAGTTCACAGTCACTGACACTAGAAAAGATCAGGTCTGAAGAGCCCTGGCATAGTAGAAGTGTAGTGTGGTGATACTTTGTTTATACTCTAACAAAGCTTGGCCTGAAGATCAGGGGGCGGAGCTAGCCACTAGCTAACCATAAAGGTCTGGAGGTCTGTACAGACAGACAGGAAGTGAGATGGCTGGTTGGAGAGACTACAGGAGCTAGCTCTTTTCAGTCTGAGGATTTCACAGAGATGAGAGGTCTAAGTGACTGCTGCTCTGCTTCTCTGATCTTCAGCTTTCACCCCCCCACTCCCCAGTATCTGATTCTGGGCTTTTATTATTAAGACCTATTAGAACTTATGTTACAGTGTAGTAGTTATTTCTTTTTTTTTCTTCTTTTTTCTTTCTTTTTTTTTTTTTTTTTTACAAATTTTGTATAAATTTAGAATCACAAAAACAACCCCCACTCTTTCACAATGAAAGCTTATTGGGGGAAAAGAAACGAGAGTGGCTGGCTGGCTTTAGCCTTGCCCGTGGTCATCATGATGAGAGTGGGTCAAGCAACCTCTGCTTTAAGCACAGGCAGTCTTGAGGAAGGAACTAGAAGTGACCAAAGACAGTTAACTCCAGCTGTACAAGTGCCAGGACACTTGTACAGGCAGGACAAATGGGCTTTACCTTCCTCAGCTGTCACAGAGCCTCAAGTTTTCTTCAGGTTCCCCAAATTTGTGGTTTTCTACCAAAGTAAAACCTAACCATTCTTAGAGCTGTGTAAGTGAGCCGCTGACTTCAGCCTGCAGTTCCCACTCAGCAAGCAGCAAGAGCAACTCTTGTGAGTGCACACCTGCTGTGCAAATTTCCAGCCACAGGACTCTGAATTTACTAGGAATCCATGTAGAAAATGGGAATGTCTAGGTCCTGAGAAAGGCAAGGAAAGCAACAGCATTAATCGCCTGCTGTTTCCATTCTCCACATCAGCAGGGTGGCCCTCAACTGCAGGCCAAGAAGGTGCTCAGCAGCCACTTGTGGGGAGGAGGGACTGTCACCTCCAAGGACAGCCTGAAGCCCGTTACTCATGACAGATTCCTTCCTTCACTAGATCACACTTAGTATCAAACCAAAAACCAAAAACATACCACACACTTCAAGAACATTATCTGATAATCCAGCACAATGTATTTCAAGCACATACAAGATGAGTTCAATGCTTTTGTACAAAAATGTTTGTTTTAGTCATCATTCTCCTACAACAGAAAAGCACTGTTCAAAAGCTGCTCAAGAGTGGGTGGAAAAGTTGTAGATGGGTCTCCCCGCAGCTACACTGCTGTCTGCCACTGAGACAACAGCAGAGTCAGACAAGTGGCCAATCCTCGGCTACACGTGGCTGCTGCTCCTCCCAACACCCCCACCAACACCCTGCTGATCATCTGCCGACCACAACACAGCTTTGGCAAGAGCCAAAAAGAGGGGAGCGTCTGCAGAACCAAATGGACAGTCCTTGACCATCCATGAGTGAGACGCCCCCAGTGCACCCAGCCTGCTTCCAGATGGCACTGACACCCTCTCTGGCCAACTCCCATTTCCACTCCAGGCCCTTCCTCATCACCTTGCTCAACACCAATCACCCAGAAGTCCCCTAACTGAACTGGTTTTACTGTGATGAGAAATTTTTCATGATAAAAAACAAACCTACCCAGGTCATTCCCAAGATTTCTCCTGTGCACTAGAAGGGTGACCAGCTGTTAAGGTCAGAGAATCCACAAACCCTGATCCCTCCTACCAAAAGACAAAAGGAGAATAAAAAAGAAAAATGTCCATGTTGTCTGCAGAAAGGTGACTCAGCTATTGATTAAGTGGTCAAAGGTCCCTGATCTGAAGAGGGGCTCTGACAACAGCAGATCCAACCTCTGAGACTCTCACAAGTGCCCCAGGCTCACCACCACCACTGCACCAACTAAAAGACATGGTGTGTGGAGGCTCTGCCAAGAGACCCCACTTTCTTTTCTGAATTTGGAAAGAATAGAAAGTGTCAATAAAGTTGAGGGGCACATCACAGGGAGCCACATGACCATGGTTAGAAGCAAGGGCTGCACGCTGGGATTGAAGCAGTAGTCTTATGAGGCTGCCTCACCAGCAGTAGAAACATGTTAACAAGTTTAAACATCAAAACATACACATCACAGACACAGTTCAGGACTGAACCTGGACACAAAACCATTATCAAACTGGAGCCTGAATTATTAATGCTCATGACTGGTCTGTTGTTTTGGAGACAGAGTTTATGTAGCCTTGGCTATCCTGGAACTGGCTCTGTAGATCAGGCTGGCCTCGACCTCACAGAGATCCGCCTGCCTCTGCCTCCCGGATACTAGGATCAGAAGTGATTGAAGTATTTCTTAAACCTTATTTACTTATGTGTATTGGTGTTTTGTCTTGTCTGTACAGCACATGTGTCAGTTACAGGCAGTTGTGGGCCTCCATGTGGGTACTGGGAGTTAAACCTGGGTCCTCCAGAAGAGCAATCAGCACTCTTAAGCACTAAACCATCTCTCTAGCCCTCAAGTATTTTACATGTAAATACAACACAACAGTGCACATGTAAAAGCCCAAGGACAGCTTTGTTCCAGGGATGAACTCAGGTCCTCAGTCCCCTGACAAATGCTTTTACCCTCTGAGCCATCTCATTAACCCCATGACTGAAGAAGCATTTCACAGTTACATTCAAACACTGACCTGTTTCAGTCAACCTGAATGTTACACCAAGTTTGTGACTAAACCCTGCACTGGGCCAGTTGGTGCTAACCAGTACATCAGATGTCAGCATCCAAATGGAAGCAGTCGATGACCAGAGATATCGCCTTACACCCATACAGCCACCACAGAGGCCCACAGCCCTCAAGTGTCCACGGATGTTTTTATAAGTAGGACACCCATCTGATGGCCTTTATTCCTCAATAATGCATTCTAAAGAGAATATAGATCTGCCTGGCAAAGCTTCTCTGGACTCCCCAAACTGTAGTATATCATGTGTGGTGTCATTCCTAGCTAGGTGTCTGTTTCACCTTGCTGGTGGAGGAGCCAAGGGTGCCCTACTATACACCACATACATATGGCTGTATTTTACCTACATTTCTCTCAGAAGGTTAGAGGAAACACTGACTGCTCCTGTCAAACAGCTAGGGAACAGCTGGAACCCTGGAACCTACCAATAGCCTCACCCCTATACCCCACACATGTCAACCACAGTGAGGGCCACCACACAACTTCCACTCAAAGGCATCTGTCCCCAAACCTAAACAACACAGATAAAGAAGACAAGGCTGTCCAGAGGAACATTAGAGAAATATAAGATGTCGTAAACTCCATTTCAGGCAGCAAAGGAGAATAAAATGCACCAAATAGCCAGGTGAGGGGGGATAGGGGGGTGGCGGTGGCGCAGGCCTTTGATCCTAGTACTTGGGAGGCAGAGGCATCTCTGTGAGTCTGAGGCCAGCCTGGTCTACAGAGCAAGTTCCAGGACAGCCAGAACTGTTTCACAGAGAAACCCTGTCTTGAAAAAATAAAACAAAAAAAGAGAGAAAGTTATGCTGGGCATGGTGGTACACACCTTAAACCTAGCACTCTGGAGGCAGAGGCAGGTGGATCTCTGTGAGTTTGGGGTGTGACTGGTCTACATAATGTTGCAGGATATTTGGTCACACTGTGTGAAGGATGCCTCTGTTTTATCTTACCTGTCTAAGATACCTTCTGACTGGTTTGATAAAGAGCTGAACTGCCAATAGCTAGGCGGGAAAGGATAGGTGGGAATTCCAGGGAGAGGGACTCGGGAAGAATTTGAGAGGCAGATTCACCAGAGAGATGCAAAAGAAGTCAGATATACAGTATGAGGTAACGAGCCATGTGGCAGAACATAGATTAATATAAATAGGTTAAGTTTTAAGAGCTAGTTGAGAACAAGCCTAAACTGAGGCCAAGATTTCTTATAACTCTCCTCATTATTATTTGGGAGCTGGCAGTCCAAAGAAAATCTGACTATAACACAGTGAGTTCCAGTCAGGGCTATGCAGAGACTGTTTGACAAATTACCACCCCACAAAAGCGCTCGCGAGCGTGCGTGCATGTGTGTGTGTGTGTGTTGAAAGCCAGTATGGAGTTCTGTTCAAAAATATGAATTTAACAATGCATGGTGGCATATGCTTTCATTTTAATCCCAGCACTCAAACAACAACAAATCATCCCCTCACAAAAAGATTGTGAATTCATGGGCAAGATACATAGCTCACTGGACAAGGCACTTACTGCCAAGCCTGATGGCTTGAGTTGGATTCTTGGCATTCACAAGGTGGAAGTCAAGAACCAACTCCCACAAGTTGTTCACTGACCTCAACTTGTACACTATGACACAGACACAGAGAATAAAAATTTAAATGTAATTTAAAAAAAGAATCTATAGTAAAAAGAAAATGGCAAACTTGGGTAGGTAGGCAGGAGAAAGAAACAAGGGAGATGAATCAAAATATATTATGTAACATGTACGGAAGTGTCATAATGAAACCCATTATTATGTATAGTTAACATATGCTAATAAAATGCAGTTAATACATGCTAATAATTTTTATTGTGTTTGGAGATTGGGTCTTACTATGTATCCTTTGCTGGCCTAGAACTATACAGATCAGGCTGGTCTTGAATTCAGACATTTGCCTGCCTCTCAGAATGACAGTGTTAAAGGTACATACCATCATGCCTGGCTCCATGTTTTTTAAACACGTTTATATTGTCAAGCATGGTGGTGCACACTTTTAGTCCCAGAAGTTGAAAGGGCCGATCTTTGAGCTGGAGACCAGCCTGGTCTACAACTCAAGCTGGAGATCGGCCAATGTTACATAGTGAGACCCTGCCTCAAAAACAAAACAAGAACTAAAAGAATGAACTTGCCAGGGGCTGTGGTACATGCCTATGAGCCCAGAACAAGGGCAGTGGAAGAGGTCAGAAGTTCAAGGTCATCTGCAGCAAGGTTGTAGTCTCCACCCAGTTACATAAAATTCTGCCTGAAAAGTAACAAGCACGCCTTTAATCCCAGAGGCAGAGGCAGGCGGGTCTCTGTGGGTCTACAAGAGCTAGTTCCAGGACACAAAGCCACAGAAAAACTGTCTTGAAATCCCTTCCCTCCACCAAAAAAAAAAAAGTAACAACAAAAAGAATGTGAAGAACACCCACCATATGTTACCCAATACTAAACGGTCAGCCTTGACAGCACACATACAAATAACATTTTATGGACTGGGAAGGTTGTTTTTATGCATCTAAGGGTACATACATACACACATATGAAACAATAACAAAGGGGGTGCAGGGGATTTGGAGGGAGGAAATGATATAATTATACTATCAAGAAATAAAGCTTTTTTTTTTTTTAACATGTGAAAACGGGGCTGAGGGACTAGCACAAGAGACTGACCACTTGTCTGACAGGCACAAGGCCATGTTCAGCCCTAGTAAGGCAAACAATAAGAGAAAAGGGAACTCTGGAGTTCCCGTGCCTTTGCTTCCTAAAGCTGCAGTAAAGCTACATGACCCCCCTATTCCTCGGGAACAAGGATGTTAGTGACTGCTGCCTGACTCACACTTCTAATGATCTAGAACAAATAATTGCTCAAAATTATCGTCCCTTGAGATAAGAGTTGTTATTAATAAACTGTACCTGGAGGAAATAGGAAGGTAGTCTATGGAGGACATGCGGCCACCCATTTCCTCATTGCCACCTTTACACGGCACCGTGGGAGGCACTGGAGAATGTGTCCACCCAAGTGTCCCTGCCCCCCTTACTCACAGCAGTGAGCTCATCTTTGGAGCTCACCTGTTGCATCCCAGAGCCGCTGCTCACAACTGATCCGTATGTCTCTCTCACTGGTATAGGGGATGCCACACGCCACAAACAGAAATGAAGGTGGGAGAGGGGACAGGGGGCAGTTAGCAAGAAGGGTCGAGACCAGGCGCTCCCCGGCCCGGAAGACCCCACTCAGGAGCTGTCCCTTGCATATGTCCCGACGCAGGTCTCCGCCAAGTGTGTGTGGAGCCCCACAGAACCGGTGCCAGGGCCGCCCCAAAGGGCACCACCCAAAATCCTGTCCTCCCTGCCCCAGGCCGCGGGCGCAGCGTCTCGGAGGAGGCGCAGCCGGGACCCTCAGGGAGGACTGCGCGGCGCCACCTCCACCTACCTGCGGGGCCCCCGGGACGCGGAGGGAGGGCTGGCTCTGCGCAGCGCTGACAGCCCGGCCGTCTGCAGGCTCGCTCCGGCTCTGTGGAGAGAGAGGACCTCCGGCGTGAGGCCACCGCGGGCACCAAGTTCCGCGCGCGCCCCGAGGGGATGCGCGGCTTACCGACCGCGACGCCGACGGAGCGCGCCGAGAACGCCGGGCCCCGCACGGGTCCCACGGGGCCTCGTCCACCCGCGGGCGCCCCGCACACACTCCCGGCGGCCGGCGGCGGCCTAGCGCCCCGACTCTCCCTCCAGCCCGCCCGGGAACGGCTGAGGCCTAGGCGGCACAGCGGCCTCCCCGAGGTCCGTCCCGCCCGCCCGCCGCGGCCCGCTCACCTGCACGCGGTCCCCGCAGTGCCGCCGACCCCACGGCTGCCCGCCCCCGCCCCTGCCCGCCCGCCCGCGGCGCGCAACCCGCAACCCGCAACCCACTGACACCCAGGCGGAAGTGCGGCCCGCGCCTGCCCGACCCACAGCCCGCCGCGCCGCTCGCCGCGCCCCGCGCCGTGCGCGTCAGCCGCCGCCCGGCCAATCAGCGCCCGGCCCGCAGGCCGCGTCGGGGGCGGGGCTATGCCGATCACGTTGTCCGCACCGCTTCTCCCTCCGCCCCTTCAGAGTCCGGCTCACACGGGGGGAGTGGCGGCGCTCTCAGCCAATTATCGCTTGGGAGAGGCGGGTTTATGCAGATCCTGCAGCGAGAAGGAAGGGGAGGAAGGAGGAAGGGGCGTGGTCTTGGGAGAGGCTAGTTTACAAACAGTGAGTCAGGTGGCTGGGCGTGGACGATGTCCGGCTGGCGCTGGGCTGGCCCCACCCTCCAACTACGGACCCCTAGACGTTTCTGACGGTTGCTGGGGACTAGACAAATGGTAAATGTCGCCGCCGATGGCCTTTGCGCGCCAGTCGTGGCTCAGCGTAGCCTGGGGGCCGGTTTACCCCTCCAGCTGCCTCCCTGGCTGGTTCACCCTGTTTCACACCCTCAAGCGCCCTGCTCCCTGCGTTCTGCAGTGGCTTCTGGTCAAGCCCAGCATCTCTGGGGACACGTCTGCAGCTTGCATCCTTGCCAGCTGTTTGGCCTCAGGAAAGCTACCTGACGTCTCTGGCCCCTCAGTTTCCTCTGCAACCAGGGCTCCTCGGGCTCCTGGTGTCACTTGCATGGTGGTCTTGTTTGAGACAGGTGGGGTGACATGAAACAAGATAGCTATTGACTTGCGTAGGACTTTCCAGGGCACAGAAGCTGCATAGGGTTAGGGTTAGGAGATTCAGCTCAGTGTCAGACCGGGGCGGGGGGCGGGGGACCAAGTCAGATGTCTCTTGTCTTCTACAGACCTTCCAAGAAGCAGGTGGGGCAAGAGAATGATTCATTCGAGAGAATGAAGCCGAGGAGGAAGTAAGACCCCTAGGTCACCGAGAATCAGCTGTGCCTGACATCTGTCCTAGGCTTTCCAGTTACCAATGGGATTTTCTAAGCCAGGCTGAGGTTTTGCCAAAGGGGTTCTGAATCCCCCAACCACAAGACCAGTGGTGTATGTATGACCTTCAGCACCTGCTGAAGGATCCTGCCCCAAGGCCATACACACTTCTTCCTCCAGTAAGATGGAACTCACACAGGCCCCCGGCTGCCTCTGTGGGCCTCTCTGCAAACCTGGAGTGAGTGCATGGGCCTCTGTAGCAGAGCAGACCCTTGTCCGCCTCTCTGGCTCCCACCCCAGGGACAGCCTGGCTTTCTGGTGGGCCCTTGTCAGTGGCGCTGGGGAGACGTGCTGGGACTGGAAAAGAGCCCCCTGTATGCTCTGCTCCTAAAGAGAGAGACAGAGGAAGGCGGGCCAGGCCTCCGAAACAAAGGCGTTGCCATGGTTACCTCTGAAGAAAGCAACTCCAGCCCGCTGAGGGCTGATGGAAGGGTGCGGCAGCTGGCCCCCCAGCCAGGACAAGGACGGCTAGCTGGTTGCCACGGAGATAGTCAGGCTGACCGGGCTCTGCAGTTTTTCTGGGGGGCTGGCCAAGACCAGCTCAGAGTCCCTCAAACCCATCACCTAAACCAGCCACACCCTCACCTAAACCTCCAAGACCGGTCCCTGTGCAAAGGACAGACCTGGGGTGCAACCTCCCCCGGGCCTTTTGATTTTGAGCTTCAGGGCCCCTGCCATCTGGGCTGGGCTGTCTCTCCTCAAGCCATGGTAGACTGAACTCAGGTGGTCCCCGGAGCTGGGGTGGCCTTCTAACCTCCTATATCCAAGCTCATGCAGCCGCCGAGGGGAGCCTTGAACTCCTCACCCTCTTGCTTTTACCTCTCAAGTGCTGAGTCAACAGGTGTACACCACCACTCCTGGCTCTCTACCCCTTTTAACAGATGTGTGCCAAGGGGCCAGTGTCCTCTTTCAACAGTCTCAGGTGCAGGGCTGGGTGAGTCAGCATCCCTAAGTCAGTGAGTGGGCTCTTGGGGACAAACTCGGAGGTGCCCTCACCATCTTCACAAAGTGGACAATTCTTAGCAGTGTTCTCTAGAAATGGACTAAGAGGGTGTAGAAAGGGACAGAGGTGGCTCTGGACCCTGCCGTGACAGCGAAGATGATAGTGGTGGCTGAAATGACCCCCAAATGTCCCATGACGTATGTGTCCCATCTGGTCCCCCCATTTCAGCAGCCAACCCAGGAGACAGGTGTCATCACTCCCACAGTGCAGATGTCAGACTGAGTCTCAACCCAGTTACATGTCTCCTGGTGCTGATGCCCAGAGAGGTCTTATGGGCCAGCAGTCTGGCCAGGCCAAGGCCCCAGACCAGGATCTGCTCTGGACACAATGCCAGAGTTTCCTGAGGGGGCTATGGCTGAGGGCCACAAGATGAGGTTCTGTGTCCCCAGGCTCCTGAATAGCTAGCTGCAGCTTTGATTGCTCTCAGCGGCTGAGCAGTGTTGGCCCAAGGGACAGCTTGGGGACTGTGCTCCTTCCTGAACTGCTCCTGGGACCTAGGTGAGAGCACAGCATACAATGGATGCTAGAAAGGGTGCTGCCCCACCCCCACATGGTGTGAATAAAGGTGGGGCACAACAGGATGGATCCTGGAGGCCAAGACAACTTCTGAGGGCTTAGAACGAAGTGTAGAGGCTCCCTGACTGAATGTCCACATTCTCCCTCTGTCGTCTTGACCAGGGGACTACCCCTCCCGGTGGACAGGCCATCTGTCTGTGGCCCTCATGACCCCCACACAGGCTTCCCTTGACCAGAGTGGTGCTATGGGTGGTCACAGCCAGATAGGAACACTCGCGGCTACATCATCCTGTTTCCCGTCTTCACCCCTGAAGGAGGCAGAAGAGAGAGAGCAGTCCGCATTCTAGGGGGGGCACTAAGACTCACGAGCAGCAGCTTGCCCAGGGCCAGCTTCCCCTCACCCACTTCACTCTTACCTCCTTGCCAGAGTGCAGTCTCATCTCAGCCTGTTTGTAGGCCAGCTGGGCCAGGGTGTGGCAACCAGGAACTGAGTGCCTTGGTATCATGGCCCCACCTGGCCCCTGCTGTTGACGCCAACCTGAGGCCATCTCCACCCCACATCCCAAGGCCTGGGATAGAGCACACTTCCAGCCCTCTTCTCAAGAATGCCACGGGACCTTCTGTGGGGACAGGAAGCAGGCTTGCCAGTGGGCAGCCTGGCCATAGAGGCCTGGCCCAGCTCACGTGGCTTGGCTGATTCTTCCCAGCCAACTTTCAAGTCTCCTCTGCAACGTGACGACGCTGGCTTCCCTGTCGGGGAGGGAGGGTATTTTTAGGTTGAACCCGCCTCGTGAAGAGACAAGTTATCAATAGCAGCAGCAAAGGCCTTTTTCTTATTCTTTTTTTCCCCTATGGCTTTGGGACATGAACAAGCTGCACCCGTTAAACTCTGCCAAAAGAAAGCAGGAAAAGTGGAATTCCCCCACTAACTTTGACCTCACAGTCCTCTCCACACTGCAGCAAGTCCAAGTTGCCCCAGGCTGGCCCCATGGTTCCTGCTTCTTCTGGGAAGCTACCCTATCGACCTGCCTGGTGACAGGTGACAGGCTTTGCAGAGGTCAAGGAGTGAAGAACCAGAGGAGATGGGGGGAGACCTCCCCCCCCAACAATTCTGAGCTCCAAGGCAGCTACTGGACCATTTCTGAGTGATGTGTACCCAGCAGTAGGCAGAGTGCCCTAGAGTGCACTGTATCAGCTAAATGCCCAACAACTCAAGACAAATGATCAAGGAGGCTTGAGGTCTGGAGGCCTCAATTGCCAGTATTTGGTATTTCTTGAGGTCACAGGAGTGTATGGGGAGGAAAAAAAAGTTCAAAGCCAACATGTTTCTTCCTTCCCACCAGAGTGTATAGAAATGCCTGCATGCAAAGGGCCCAGCGCAGACCCTATGAAGACTGAGATTTTCTTACAGGGCACTGGAGTGGCATTCTGCCTGGCTAAAGGAGACATTTGAGCCAACTTGGCTGCCTGCCCCTCAGGACTGGTTAGCAAGTTCTCCATTTCTGAGGAAGCTCAGAATAACAAAGGCTTCAACAAAGTAAAAGTGTGCTTGTCTCCCATGTGACAGAAGCCCAAGCTGCCCTGACTTGGCTCCTGCCTTGCAACATCACTCAAACTAGGGCTAGCTTCCAGTCTTGTGTCACTCCAGGGCCCAAAAGAGTGGCTGGAGCTCTAGCCATCACGGACATCTCTAAATGGAAAGGAAGAGTGAAAAGAGGAAGGATAGCAATGCTGCCGCACCAGATGAATCAGTTTGCTTGAAGTTCTACCCTCGGAGATGAGGAGTGCAGGGCCAATGAACCTGTGGCCCCCTCTTCCCCACTACACCTTGACTGGCAGGAAGTGGATTTCTGTCTCTCTTCCCAGAACCTACTTTTCTGCACACACGTCACTGGCCGGAACACCATCCTATACCCCGTTGGCGAGGCGGCAGCATTTTAGCTGAGGGTGTCACTGGCCTAAACAAAGCAAAGCGGGCTTGAAAAAGAAGGTTACAGTGGTTGCTTATCAGACAGGCCTACCTGTTGGCCTCACCTAGAAGAGAGTCTGACACTACCCCCCACCCCCACCCCACCCCCGTAGGGACCAGTGGCTGGGACTTCACCCACCCCCACTCCAGCCCATAAGAATGGAACTTTATGGAAGCAACCCTGAGTGTCCTGCGCCAGTCAGGCATGGGCTCGTGATACTGCCATGGGGGCAAAGACAGTGTTGGCAGGATGCCAGTGGGTCTCCGTCTTGAAGTTTTCAGTGCCACTCCATGTCCAGCACGGTGCTGACCCAGGGAACTGTGGTCCCTTCTTCCTTGGCTGTACCCAGGCTGATGGGTCCCTGTCTCTCCTCCCTGTGCCTCCCGAGCACCTGCTGCACACTGACCTTGCCGTGCACCTTAGGGACCAGCATGCTTGGAGCGCAGGTGCAGAGAATGTCTAAGCAAAGAAATGTCCCAGACCCTAGCCCCTCTCCCCCAGTCCTAGGGGCCCATGCTGGGTGGCAAGAATATAGGCACATCCTCGTGCAGGGGACTGTCAGGGCGGGAGGGAGCCGGAGGAGCGACAGCTGGGCTGGGTTAGATTTAGCTTGCTGAGAGCCAAATGCGTTGGCCGGAGCCGCTGGCTGGGCCTCAGTGCCAGGAAAGCTGCACACCGGATGGGAGGAGCAAGCTGAACATGCCTGGGAGCCTAGATGGAGAGCAGAGATGGGGTTCGGGACAAAGAATGGAGGTTTCTTCTTCTTTCTGGTATTAGCCCAGGCCACCCTCCCTTCCTGGCACCAGCATGCTTGTGGTGAGCTAGGGACATGGGTAAGAGGCAGCCAGGGAACTGGGGTCCTTCTGGGGGAGGGTGTGCACTCCCACCCAATCCTGGAAGAGGTGATCAGGGAAGACACAGCCAAAGACTGCCTGTGTGCCACAGAGAGCAGGTGCCCTGCCCCAGACCCTGACTTGTGGTAGAGAGGGTGAGATAGCCCCTTACATGAGCCTCACTGGGCACAAGCCTATGCCTGTGTGCAAGACCCAAGCTGATATTGCTGTCTTGAAATTCTTAGGCCACATTTCACTTCATAGCAGCCACCCTATAAAAGGAGTGGGCTGGGCACGTGGCTAATGCCTTAACCAGCTTAGTGACTTATCCCCTCCAGGTATGGGGATGGGCCTGGCTATCAGGTTGGGGTTGTTTGGGGAAGATGGAGGGAGTGATAAAGGGGACTCATGCTCTGCACTTTGCCAGGGCTGGGATAAGTCATGAAACCCAAGACATCCTTAGCCCTAGCTCCAAAAGGACTCAGGGCTAGGCCTCTCCAAGACACCCCTGAAAGATAGAGCTAACCCAGGGCTTCTCCAGCACCCTAGCCTCAAAAGCAGCCTGGCCTTCTGAGCTCTTGGTCCACTGCACATAGTAAAGGATCCTACTGTCAAGAAACGGTCCCACTGACAAGCAGAGATGGCAGGACAGAGCCCAAGCCCATGTGGACCCTCCCCCCCACCATTGCGCTGTGTGCTTCCACTTCCCCAGGGCGTGGGAAGGTGTGTGAAAACCCTTCAGAGGGCACTTACTTAGCTGTACAAGATCCATCTAGGAGCTACCTTGATGCCTCAGACAGGCTCTGAGACAGCATGTGACAGCCAAAGGAGGGCCGAGTACCGGCTCTTTACCTACCCCTAGACTGTGAGTTGGCATATGAGCCTAAGATACCTCACTAAGAGGAGAGGCTCAACAGGAGAGCAGCACCAAGGGGACATAGGTAGCAGTTAGGCTCCTAAAGCTGGCCATGCCTACAAGTTGGGTGAAATGACCAACTGTCTCCATCGGGCACCCAAGGTTAGGATCCCTCTTCAAAATGACACACAGGTCGGGAGTGGCCATGCACACCTTTAGTCCCAGCACTTGGGGAGGCATAGACAGGTGGATCTCTGAATTAAAGGCCATCCTGGTGTACATATAGAGACCCTGTCTCCAAACAAAACAAAAACCAGAGTCCCACACAGGTGATCCACACAAGTGATCCACTCCAGACAGACTCTAAGGGCCCTGGGTAAATAGAGTGTGTTTGTGTCGTGTGTGTGTGTGTGTGTGTGTGTGTGTGTGTGTGTGTGTGTGTGTGTGTGTGTGTTAGCTCATAAATCAAGGGCAACAAAGCCGGGAGAGCCTCTTGCTTCTGAAAATTAGCCAGGCACATCCAAAAAGATAGCTGGTTACATTGTGACAAAGGAAATATACCCAGGCCAAGATCTGGAGGGAGCCGAGGAGAATTCAGGAGCCAGGGAACTGCAGTCTGGAATCTCAGTGGGACACTAGGGCATAGGCACCTGGGGCACAGACACAGCCCCTCAAAGACTCAGGGACCTGCATGGTGTGTCCTGGGTGGGCAGGCTTCGGTCTGAGCAGAGAGCTTCACAAGCTTGTCCCCACCTCTCTGTCCCAGCACTGCCCCTTGCTACGCATGACCTCTGGTGTCCCAGCAGGAACAGGTAAGCACTAGCGCCACCCGGCGGATTTATGTAGAACTACAGCCTCATCAGTCAGTACTGTGTAAGCCTTCATAGGCGTCAGTCCCCACTCCAAAACCCAAAACCCAGATTGCCGCCAGCGTCTCAGCCCTGTTGTCTTTGACAAGTCTTTAGGACAACCTATTCTCTGATTTCCTGTTATGCTCTGACTCTGTGTGCTGTGAGTGTGTCAGGTAAAATGGATGAATGTGTGGGATGCAGATACCAGCGAGGGTCTCAAATACCCACCCAGCCACCCCTAGGCCTTTATGGAAACAGGTCATGTTTCTGATACTGACTTGTCTCTATCGAGTGCCCTCTCTCATCCTGTTGTCATCCTACATACCCAAACACACACTCACAGGCACACATACAAATACACACATTCACAGGTGCGCACGCACGCACGCACACACACACTCCTTCACCTCTCATTCTGCTCCCTGGGAGCCTCCCCAGGGCCCATCCTTCCTCCCTCAAGGGTCCAGGGACTTGCCTCCACTAATTACATTCATAGCCCCGCCCTGAGCATGGTTTGGCTCATCCTATTTTCCTGACAGGAGACTGTTCCCTAAGGAGCAGCCTGGACTCCCAGGGGACATTGGGAGTAAACAGAGCCACCTTACAGGGGTGGGGTGGGATGGGGTGGGGGCAGGGTCTTCCAAGCAGCTCTAAGCCAACATGAACTCACTTTCCTATTTCTTCTGTGTTTCTGAGAGCGTCAGGGAGGGTTCAGGAGTCCACATCACTCTGTGGGGACTGGGCACATTCACAGAAGTGAGGTACCACCCTGATCCCAGGGCTGGGCTTAGAGGACAACACAGCACAATGGGAGACCATACCCTGAGGGCACCCTCTGGGGTGCCAGTGGGCTGAGCCTGAAGGCACATGACTGGGAAGGGAGGGTCAGGTGGGGGCATGGAAAGAGGTAGGCACCTGGGCCCCATGCTCCAGTTGGGTGGAGTGCCCTTCTGCCTATCAGGGAGATCCAATGACAACCACAGTGAACCAGTCCAACAGCTATCCCCACCCAGGACAAGGGCAGACTAGACAGAGGAATGCCTGGTCCTCCGCATGACCTTGGGTGCTGAGCAAGAGTCAGTGATTGGCTTCACGCAGTAGCCTAGTATGATCGGCCCCCTACTTGACCATCTAGCCTTACGCCATCCAACTGGGGTCTATGTCAGAGCAAGAGTCACCAGGCCTAGCCATGGTGTTGTCACATGTGTAAGTGACTGCAGAGGGCAAGAACCCAGAGACACCAGGAGATGGCCAAACCAGAAGGAGCTCTCAGGCCGGACAAGGTCATGATGTCAATCAAATGTACAGAATACAGAGCCAGGACCTTTAGAGAAAAGGTGGCATTCTCCAGGGAAGAGAGCAGTTGGCCAGCCACAGTAAGGCACAGGTCAGGAGTCCAAACAGAGGCTGGGCATGGTGGCACACCTTTAACCCAGCACTGGAAAGCATAGGCAGGTGGATCTCTGAGTTTGAGGCCAATCTGGTCTACAGAGTGAGTTCCAGGTAGCTATGGCTACACAGAGAATCTCTGTCTCAACCTCACCCTCCTCCAAAAAATGTCCAGATAGAGGAATACTCAGACTTACCTAGCAGGAACCAGGCCAAGGGCATGGAGGGGCTCACTGTGGGTGCCAGCTAGGCTTTTTGGGAGAGGATCCTGTGAGGACAGTGGGGCTGTGCCGCCTCTCTCTCCAGAGCAAGGCCCTCCACTATAGCACCTGTCCCATCTCTGGAGACAACGTAGTCAGAGGGTTGGCCCAGCTATGCTCCATTGTGTGACATTCACCATGCACAGCTGCTTGGAACAGCTCTAGTCCAATGGTCCCAGAAGAGTGCTAGCAATAAGACAGGGTGGGAACTTGGCTGAGTGGGTAGGCAGGCCCACTGATGCCGTGTCACATCCATGAGAGGCTCCACCAGACACTCCAGGGGAAAGGGTAGAGGCTTCTGGCTGTGGGCTGGCCTCCATCCCATCATAGAGCCCCACACCAACCCCCACCCTGCCTGGGGGCCTTGGAGGGGCTCTAGGGGAGAGCAGCCTCCTTTCTTTTCTCTGGCTTTCCTGTTGTGGTTGTCTTGGACTCTTAGCAGACAAGACACCTGCAGGTACCAAGGCTGAGTTCAACTAGCTACAGGTGCTCACCACCCACCCAGATTCCACCAGTGCCTGTGTGGACTGTGGCAGCACCCCAGGGAACAAGTGGCCTTCCAAGACACTGTCTTCTGTTATGCTGCAACAGCCTCTCCAGCAGCCTCCCTGGCAGATGTGACATCAGCCAGTATCACATCTCACTGTCTCATCCCATTGCTTGCTATACTCTATGGGCAGAGCAGACACAGGTTCTCAGAGGGTTGGCCCAGCAGTCCACTACAACCCTCTTCTGGCTAGGTCATGTCTCTGCAGAATAGCATGTAGGCTCTTCTGACACCACCAGCAGAGGCTACTCGGGGACTGGGGATCTCAAAGGCAACTGCAGGGATGATTGCAGTGATGCCTGCCAGCACTCCCCTCCTCTGTTCCTCGTGGGTCATTATGGACCCACACCGTAGACAGGGCAGCCACCGTGGTTGTCAGAGACAGACCCATGTGGCAGACTCTAAGGTGGTTGCTGCAAGGGGAGATTTCAGGGGCAAACGGGGAAGGAAGCAAACATTGGGAAAGGCGAGCTGGAAAAAAAAGCTGTTCTCTGAGCACCCTGATGCTGCTGTTCCTGCATCTCACCTTCCTTGGACATTTGGGCCCTAAGGAAAAACCACGATGTCTTGCTTTAGGGATTTCTTGAGTTGGGTTTTGTCACATTTGGCTAGATAGCAACTCTAGCTCCCATGTCCTTTCTCCTTCTCAACACCTGGTCCCTAAAGTCAAAGGAGAGTCAGACCCCACATTTGTTCCAAATCATGGCCTCAGACACCATTTTTATCACATTTGGGCCCTGAGCTCATCAGGATGCACCCGGAGCTGGCTCAGAATGTCACGGGATGGGGGGTGGGGGGGACAAGGAACAAAAAAAGAAAAATCTGCATTCCCATATTCAAATGAGCTCCTGCAGGAGAGAGCAGACAGCATTTCCACTGAAGAAGTAACTCAGTGAGGGATCAGACCCTGGCAAGCTCCTTGGCCACTACAAGCTGGACAGCCATCCTGCAGCTAGCTCTTGGTGGCCCCTGTTCCCTCATTATTTCTCATTAGTGAGCCATGCCCACGCACAGCAGGGACAGAGCTCTGCAGGCAATGGTACCAGGAATGGTACCAGGCTTACCCTTAGTTCAAGGGAGAAAGGTCTTTTCTGTCAGCAAGAAAAAAGCTCGAGGCAGAAGGCCTTCTGGGACAGCACCAGAGGTTGGCACTAGCTAAGCTGAGACTCTGTGACCTACAATGGGCTTCCTCAGCCTAGAGCTACTCTTGTCCTGTTCCCCAGTAATGCACTGTACCTATCCTCTCAACTGTGACTGCAATTCAGTCTTGAAACATTCAAAGCAAACACCCAGCATCCGCACTCTGTCACGGTTGCAAACACTGCCCTATGCAGTACTTGAGCCCTAAACTCTGGAGGTAGGTTGGACTTCTTGTCCCCTTCCCTCCCACAGCTTATGCCAGCCTTGAAAGACATCTGAAGTCTGCAGGTCCCCCACTTGGACTTCATTACACAACTGCCTGCAGCTGGCTCTGGGCTTCCACCCTCCTCCTACCCAGTTAACCCCACTGTGGCCGAGGACCTTTTAAGATGCTTCTCAAACGCTCTCAAAGTTCCTGAGCCACCCCAAGGAAACATCAGCATCTGGTCCACAGCATAAGCTCAGCTCCCCACTTTCCTTCAAAAGCCCTCCCAGCTGCCTCTCTGTGCTTCAGCCTCTCTGGCTCCCTGGCGGTCTTTGACTGGGCCACCCTTTTCTGCCACCATCTACTTTTCCAAACCTGTTTCCCCCACATCTGTCTTTTCTATGTCTGTGACCTAGTGAACCCTTCTTAGTGGGAAATCCCTTTAAAAATCAGAATCTGGTCCTTGTTAGCATGGGGCTCACCAGATATGGCAGGGCTGGAAGTGAGGAGAGAGACCTTTGAAAGAGACCTGAGCAGAAGCAGCATAGCAGGTCCCTTACTCTCCCTGCTCCACCCTCCTGCAGCTGTCACCTGTGTAGGGCTTGGGAGCTTACCTTCATGTCTAAGCCGTCTGAATCCTGGCTATGCTACCCTCTTCTGCTGGCCAGAGCTACTCACCCCTCCCTGATGTCCTTAGCTGCTTGTCCCTGGTCCCGAGGAGCCTCACGAACAACATACTCCCTGGTGGATTATTGAAAGGTATACTAGGGGTGGCATTTTTTTTTGCCACCAATTCCAGCTCCTTGACACTTTTGCCTGTCCTCTGCAGATAAGCACCACAGAAATACCTCTAATTCATAGTATGTACCCTGCAGGACAGCAACCATCCTTATAAGTCATTTTCCCCAGTCTGTGCACTTGCAGTGCAGGATGCAGCCGCTGCTCCAGGGTGTGGCTTCCTGGTTTGGGACCACTCCTGAACTCTTTCAATGAGAACTGGTCTCCTTACCAGATGCTGCATATGTGGGTACACACTCTGAAAGCTCTTGCACGGTGGCATAGCCTAAGTGGGTGAGCAGGAGTAACCTGAACCAAGAGAAGGAGGCCATGAGGTTAGCTCATTACCAAGTATGCTCCTTGAAGGGCTGTTTCTCTGGAGTTTGTTTCTGGGATGGGTCCACGGCCAAGCATTCAGAAGTAACAGGAACAAGGGTTCAGCATATGTGGATTTGAGGTTTGGAGCCCACATGAGCCTCCAGCGTGGCCACTGCATGTCAGTTTCTCAGGTGGGTGTCTGCATACAGTACACAAACTGCCATCATGCTCACATCACATGGCATCCACGTGGTCCTGGGTCAAGGCTCTCTGTCTCTATCAACAGGCTTTTTCCTCCAAGACTTCTGGCTCACCAGGACACTGGGCGTTGCCTCTGGCCTGATGTTCCATTATCTACACGGAGTTCTTCCCATCCCTATTTTTGCATTGCCTTGGTCCAATCAGAGCCAGCCAAGTCCTGTGCCTGTGTGCTTTCCACACTGGTACCTCTGCTGGTCTCAGGAGCCTCCACCTCAGTACCAAACAAGGACTATGACCCTTACAGGGTGAACTCCAGGCCTGTGTGGCCCTAAGCAGGTGACTAAATAGAGTAGCGGCTCTCAACCTTCCTAAGGCTGCGGCCCTTTAATACCTCATGTGGTGACCCCCAACTACAAATTATTTTGCTGTTACTTTGTAACTGTAATTTTGCTACTGTTATAAATCGTAATGTAAATATCTGATCTGTAACTAAAAGTGTGGGGTGGGGTCATGACCCACAGGTTGAGAATCACTGACATAGAGTGTCTGGGGACTAATGAGGTCATGCATGCAAGCAGTGAGTCTGGCCTATAGGGGGCACACATCACCACCAGCCACTTTCCTTATCTGGGCTAACTCAAACTCCCTGCGTCTTCTGGCCTCCATTTTTGGAGGAAGACTTCCAGGCTCCAAGAGGTTGGGTAGCTTTCCCCAATATCACACAGCTGATAAACCTTCAATGCTAGGGTCTGAAGTGACCCTAGCTGGGTGTCCTCATGGAGCTTGGCCTCCTCAGAGTTCCTATGAGGGTGTAGGGAGCTGGCCCGAGGGACATGGGCATCATACCTGCCCTCCGTTTGTATTGAATCATCTACAACCCTAACACACCAGCACCATAGACAGCTGTTGGGCAGTGGGGTTGAATTGTGTCCACCCAGCTGCTGGCCACCAGGGAAGTGCCCTTTGTCCCAGGTGGTCCCCAGGCAGTTCTCTGGGTATGGGCAGCAATTAGAAACATCTCTGGAGGTCTGGACAGGAGCAGCTGATGAAGGGAAGGAGACACAGCAGGTGGGTCTCCCTGTTACCCAGTCCTGAGTTCTTCAAAGGGTCCCAACCTCCACCTGTGATTGGTAGGCCAGGTCAGAGTAATGACCAATACCAGGGCAGTTCAGAGTAGGGCTGGGACTGGCTAAGACTTTACAAGGATTTTGGAAAGTTTTATTGGCCATCTCCCCCAATCCTGTGTCAAGATGGGGACATGGAGGCTCCAGCCAGTAAATGAGATCTAGTGGTACCTCTAACTCCCCCCACCCCCATCTCCTGAGGACTCTGGGGGTTCTGAACAAATATCCAGTTTGACTCGTTTCATCAGAGGTACTTGAGAGAGCAGAACTTTGGGGAGGTGCTAGGTAGTGCCGGAACAGTGAGCCCTGCCCAGCACTTCAGGCCACAGGGAGGCTTGAAACGCATGCTTGATGGTGCCGACCAGGTCAGGTGGCTCTTGCAGCCCAGTTCCAGGTAACATTCTACTTTGACCACTAGTTAGGTGCCTGAACCCAGCCCAGCTTTTGGAGAAATCAGTGTGGTGCCAAGGGGAGCCTAGGGGCTATAAGAGCAGATCAGGGAGGGATTTCCGGAAAGCGTGTCTTGGAATCCACCCCTCCCCCGCAGAAGCTCCGTGGGTGCCCGTTGAGGAACTGAGACCATCCGCCTCGGGTAGGGGCTCTTCTTTGCCCCCAGCCCTGGGACTGGAACAGAAGAATGCCCGTCCCCACTGCCCAAAGTTTTCAGAGAACCACTTGGGTTGGGGGATGGGAGGGTCTCCACATGACCAGCAGCTGGCTGTCAGTGTGGGGCGCTTGGAGCAGTGCCTGGGGTCCCCCTCCCCCACACTCACACAGAATGCATTTCTGTCCGCTTTGAGGCATCCACTGATGTGTGCCGCTGGTGACAGAGGACAGTCGCTGCTTCCCTCTCCCTCGGGCACTGTTCTCTGTCTGCTGTCTGATGTCTGACTATTCGTGGGTCCCAGCCCGATGCCGGGTAGCTGTTTCCCTGACTATAGATGTCTGTGTGTCAGAGCGTGGGTGTGTCTATCTGTCTGCAGGGAGCCTTTTCTGCTGACTCTGTCCTTGACCTCCAGTATCTGTGTCAGAGGAGGGGGGCCAGCTCTCCTCCCCCCTCCCATGGGCACTAACGCCACCACCCTGGCTGCACCCGGAACTCAGTGACCTGGCTTGTCCACTGCAACAGTGACCACCCTACTGAGCTATTTGGTGGCCCGAATCACACTGCTTTGTGGGTCGCCCCTCCACCCAGGGCTGCTGAGTCCTCGGTGAACGTGCTCAGCTCTGGGCTGGGTCCGCTCAGGCTCGTTTTTCCCTTATGTAACTCCGCATCTGTGTGAGCCTTGCAGGTCACCCTGGACCCTGTTCTGAGCTCTGTCTAACCACGTGGAGACTGAGACCCACAGTTCTGTGCATATGAGGCTGGAGAGAACCCCTATCTCTGGTGACTCTTTCAGAGACCCCCCTCCCCAATCCTTCTTTGGACATGGCTTACCCTAGAAACCTATTTGCCCAGAGCAATATGCGACAGGGAATTCTGGGACGCAAGTTCCCCAGAGGTGGGGTACAGCCATTTCCCCACCCCACCCGGGTCCTGTCCCAGAACCTCAGGAGCTCAGGGGCTACGGACAAGGGTTGGGCAGGGATCATCAGGGCCGAGGGCACCAGGGCGGACGGATAGTCAAGGGACCAGCTTCTAGGTGCGACCTCAGACATGGCCCCCACCCCTGTGGTTGGTTAGTGCCCCGGCCGGGCTCTCCGCCAGCCAACCTCCGTGCGCACCCGGGCAGGGGCTCTAGTCGGCCGGCGGGCACGCGGCGCTGTCCGTGGTGCTGCCCGCGGCGGCGGGGCGGAGGCGGGACGGAGGCGGGGCGAGGGCGCCAGCCAATAGCGGGGGCTCTGCGCGGGGCGGGGGCGGCGGGCCAGGCGCGGGGCGCACTCGGCTGCGCGCTGAGCTCGGGGTGCACCGACGCGCCGCGGGCGGCTGGAGCTCGGCTTTGCTCTTGCTGCAGCAGCCGCGCCGCCCGCCCCACTCCGCTCAGATTCCGACCCCAGCCCCCTCTGCACCGCCCTCCCGGACTCCAGCCCAGGCTGTCGCCTCAGGCCCCGCGGACCATGCTCCGGGCGCCCCCCGGAAAACCGGGCTGGGTGAAGATCTGGCAAAGACTAGGCTCCCGAGCGGGGGCCCCACCCGGCCGCCCTTCTCTCGGCCCGCACCCTGCCCGGTGTCCCTGAGCCGTGTGAGCCTGCTGGGCCATGGAGCGCGCTCCGCCCGACGGGCTGCTGAACGCGTCGGGCGCTCTGGCCGGCGAGGCGGCGGCCGCAGGCGGGGCGCGCGGCTTCTCGGCTGCCTGGACCGCTGTCCTGGCTGCGCTCATGGCGCTGCTCATCGTGGCCACAGTGCTGGGCAACGCGCTTGTCATGCTAGCCTTCGTGGCGGATTCGAGCCTCCGCACCCAGAACAACTTCTTTCTGCTCAACCTCGCCATCTCCGACTTCCTCGTGGGTAAAGCCCCCCAGACCCCGTCCGCTGCCAGAGTCCAGGGGCGCGGAGCCCGGGCTGGGCAATGGGACTTGGCGCTCCGACCTGGGGTGGCTTCTCAGGGTCCGGGCCTGGGGAGGGGACCTCTAAAAAAACCTTAGGATGGTGGGCACGGGCGAAGTTCCTCGTCTCCCGGGCCGCAGGACGGGGGCTGGGTAGGGATGTCCCCGGGGAGACTGCCCCAGTCGGCGGGAGCTCAACAAGGCGCAAGGCGCTGCAACCGCGGGTGCAGCGCTGGTTCCTGCGCCGAACCAAACAAAGGCAGCGGCGCCGGACTCAGGATGCTGTGAGGACGCTGGGGGGAGGGGACATGGAAAGGGAATTTGGGGAGCTGGGCTAGAGAAGGGGACCGTGAGGAAGGCGGGGGTGAGATGAGGGAAATGCTCCGAGGAGCTCGTTCTCACGTGTCCAAGCTCTGCTCCCGACTGGGGGAGGGGGGGCGGGGCACGCGGTGGGGGCCGGAGCGCCAGACACCTGTTGGGGCTGCGAGCTGCTGCGTCTCCCAGACGCTGGAAGCCGGTTTGGGCGGCGAGAGCGGCTGGCGCGGCTGCAGCCAAGAACCCTTTAAGCCAAGAAAAAATCTTTCTCGGTTTTTAAGCTGAGAAGGGAGGCTGTCCAACAGCCAGGGATGGATGATTGGCTCCAGGACCAGACAGCCAGGGAGGACATATAACCCCCCTTTCCTCCTTTGGCGGCTGGTAGGATTGGCAGAAGCCCAGGTTCTACGTCCAGAGGTCCCCATGTGGAGGTCCTTCCTCCTGCCTCCAGGTCCAGGAGACATCGGTGGTCTGGACGTTTTGTGGTGCCTGAAGGCTGGCAGCTGCTCAGTTGGGGGGGGGGGCGGACGGGGCAAATAGGATTGCTAGTCCTATTCGGGCCAGGTTCTACCCTCTCTCCATGTGGTCGGACGGTCCGACCCCAAATCCTGAGCCATGGTCCCACCACAGCTGCTCTCTCTCTCTCTCCTAGGTGCCTTCTGCATCCCATTGTATGTACCCTATGTGCTGACTGGGCGGTGGACCTTTGGCCGGGGCCTCTGCAAGCTGTGGCTGGTAGTAGACTACCTGCTGTGTGCCTCCTCGGTCTTCAACATCGTACTGATCAGCTATGACCGATTCCTGTCCGTCACTCGAGCTGTGAGTTCTGAATGTGGGCATTACAGTTTACTCTTTGTGTTGGGGGCACTGGACAGGGAATGGCTGTTTCTGGGCTGTAGGCAGATGCCTGGTGGGCTTGCTCCCTCTTGACATGTGAGCCACTTTACAGTGACCATTAGCTGCCAGTAGTGCTAGCACGGGACAGGAGGTTAGCTTGGAACTCCATACTCTTGCAGGAAGGGGTGGCAGGTTCAGAATCCTGGAACTGAGGGGGGGTTCATCCTTCCCACTTTTGTGTACATGAAGGTGTGCACACTTAGCCCCAGGAAGGCCAGCCACAGCTCCTAGCTGCACAAGCAACATTGGCGTGGAGGGGGGCAGCAGCTCCTGTTTGCTTCACCTCCTCTCCTTGATGGCTCACTCACCTCAGGTTTTATCAGGGGTATCCTGAGGATTGGCTTGCAAAGAGCACCAGCGTGAAGCCCTCCTGATTCTCCCTAGATTCCTTCTTCCATCCCTTGAACCATCGAGAGAGAGAGAGAGAGAGAGAGAGAGAGAGAGAGAGAGAGAGAGAGAGAGGTGCAATCACAGGACTATTGTGATGGGTGCCCAGTATAGAGCTGGCATGTGGCAGGCGAGCCCTAGACCTGTGGTTTGCACAAGCTCTGGTTGTTGGTCTTGTGGTTCCCAAGGTGGCTATTAAGGACACTTGTTTTGGCTGTCCCATTCGCTGAGGCTTCATGGCAGGATTCTTGCCCCCTCCTGCACCCTGACCCCTTGTTTACTGGTTGCACTTGGAGGTTAGACATGCTGTTTCTCAGGAAAGATTAGATGGCCCCACCTCCCTACCTTTTCTAGGCATTTTCCATCTAGAAAAGGAGATGGAGTACTTCTTGGGGGGGGGTCTTCAGAAGTGGGCCAGCAGGTGGCTTCCTTTCTGTATTCCCAGCAGTGGGAGAGAGGAGTTACTAGAGCAGAGCAAAGTCCTTTCCCTGTCAGCACAGCTAGCTGCTGAAGATGGCTCTGGCCCTTGCAAGAATCAAGAATCAGAAACAGTTGTGTGTGGCCCCTGGGTATGGTAAATTCTAGTCTGGGTGCTAGTGATGCAGTAGGTAAAGCAGGACCCCATGGAACTTGTAGCTGGTAGCGGATGGTAAAGAGGCAGGATTCTGGTTAGCTGTGGGAAACTCTGAGGCTCTGGGAGAGTGTCAGAGCATCAGTCAGCCAGGGGACACAGGCAGGAGAGGATTTGTGGAGAGGAGGAACATGGCACCTTGCCCATGGCAGACATGGAGACCCAGAGGCTGCTCTGAGCTTTTAGTCCAATGTTTCTGACCTCATGATTTGTACAACCCCCTGCAGGTCTCCTACCGGGCCCAGCAGGGGGACACACGACGGGCAGTGCGGAAGATGGCACTAGTGTGGGTGCTGGCCTTCCTGCTGTATGGGCCTGCCATCCTGAGCTGGGAGTACCTGTCTGGTGGCAGCTCCATCCCCGAGGGCCACTGCTATGCTGAGTTCTTCTACAATTGGTACTTTCTCATCACGGCCTCCACTCTCGAGTTCTTCACACCCTTCCTCAGTGTCACCTTCTTCAACCTCAGCATTTACCTGAACATCCAGAGGCGCACCCGCCTCCGGCTTGATGGGGCCCGCGAGGCTGGTCCAGAACCCCCACCTGACGCCCAACCCTCACCACCTCCAGCTCCCCCCAGCTGCTGGGGCTGCTGGCCAAAAGGGCATGGGGAAGCCATGCCGCTGCACAGGTATGGGGTGGGCGAGGCAGGACCTGGTGCTGAGGCTGGGGAGGCTGCTCTCGGGGGTGGCAGTGGTGGGGGTGCTGCTGCCTCACCCACCTCCAGCTCTGGCAGCTCCTCGAGGGGCACTGAGAGGCCACGCTCACTCAAAAGGGGCTCCAAGCCATCGGCATCGTCAGCATCCCTGGAGAAGCGTATGAAGATGGTGTCCCAGAGCATCACCCAGCGCTTTCGGCTGTCGCGTGACAAGAAAGTGGCCAAGTCACTCGCCATCATTGTGAGCATCTTTGGGCTCTGCTGGGCCCCATATACACTTCTAATGATCATCCGAGCTGCTTGCCACGGCCACTGCATCCCCGACTACTGGTATGAGACGTCCTTCTGGCTTCTGTGGGCCAACTCAGCTGTCAACCCTGTCCTCTACCCGCTGTGCCACTACAGCTTCCGCAGAGCCTTCACCAAGCTCCTCTGCCCCCAGAAGCTCAAGGTCCAGCCCCACGGCTCCCTGGAGCAGTGCTGGAAATGAGCAGCTGCCCTGCCCTTCTGTGGTTGTGCCCTTGTACTTACTCCATGGGCAGCCCCAGGCATGGGCCCTGCCTTGTCCACGGGCACTCTCAATGCCATGACAGCCTCTTAGATCATCAACCCTGCAGTGCAGCAGCCTGGTAGGCTGGCCAGGGCCCTCACTGGTGTAACTGGAGTGTGCTTGGCTGGCTCTGCTGCCACAGTCTCCTTCACCCCAGAAGAGACAATCCGGGAGTCCCAGGCATGTATTCCGCCTCCACAGACAGTGCAGTGCCAGTGGTGTCCTCTTTTGCACTTAGTGGCTGGTGTCCTCTCTAACACACAGGAACCTTGGTGTGTGCTCCAGGCTCCTGCCCCGCAGTGTGCCCTGCATGTGCACACCCACCGCACACCCACCACACACCACAACACCTTCCCTCTCCCAGACAATTATGGGGTGATGCCCTTTGCTGCTGCCTCTGTCTCTTGCTTAAGCCCAGAGCCTAGTTCCTTTATCCCTCTCATCCCTCTCCCTACAACTCTTTGCCCCACAAAGTGTCAAGTGCCATAGGAACCTTGAAGCCTTTCTCTGCTTTTCCCATTCTGGATGTTTTCAGGAAGATGGAAGAGAAGAAAACACGTCTGTGAACTTGATGTTCCTTGGATGTTTAATCAAGAGAGACAAAATTGCCGAGGAGCTTGGGGCTGGATTGGCAGGTGTGGGCTCCCACGCCCTCCTCCCTCAGTGCTGCAGCTTCCGGCTGAGCCGCACCAGCTGCTTCTGCCCGCCCCGCCCCCAGGCTTGGGACCGATGGCCCTGCCTGCTCAGCTGGCCAAAGCCTGCTCTGCTTGCCCCATCTGTGCAATCAGAATTTGGGGGTGGGAGCTCTTGACTGTGCCCTGGGGGTCCTGGGCTCACAGGGGAGCCAGCAGGAGAGCAGGCTGGGGAATCCCTGGAAGGGTCGCTTTGTCTTGTCCTGTGTACCCACCTCAGGCCTCTGCATGCTGTCCTGTCTTTGTGCCCTGGTGTGCTGCCTCTGCCAATGTGAAGACACAATAAAGTGTATTTTTTTATTGGTGCTGACTTTTGAGGACTTTGTGGGAGTAGCTATTGTTCAGGGTTCCGATTGGAGGCCCCATGGAGACAAGAATTCGACCTTGGTATTCTAACTGGGGAACTAGGTGGGAGAAATCCAGGCTGCCATCCCAGGGTTCCGTTCCCATAAAGGACTATTCCCAGCAGGGCCCCTTCACAGCACTCCTCTAGGACCTGTAGGGCACAGACCCAGCTGTTGCCCCTTTTCAGGAGGGTGGCATGGCACTAGAATGGTTTACGTATGCCTTCAGAATTCAGATCTGTAGCACCAATGTAGCCAGTCTGTTCCAAGATAGTTGCTCAGCTTTCTTGCCAGAAATAATTCCTCGTCGTGGCCTTGACCTTATACGTGGGTAGCCCGGCTGTGTGCTGAAAAGACACAGGCCCTAGGAAGAAGCCTTGACCAAGGCCTCATGCTTCAAGAGAAGCTCAGGAAAGTGGTAACAAAAGGGCTGGTGGGGCCAGTGAAGGCATCTGGGGTTACGTGGGCCACAGCTGGGCTTGCAGGGACTGAGAGATGCAGAGGTACCATCCCACGCAAAAATCTGGCAGTGGGCTATGGTTGAAGGTTGGGGACAGTAGCAAGAAGACAGGTTGGAAGGCAGACGATACTGCCTTCAGTGGACAGCCTTATGGCTAGCCTCACCACCCGGAACAGGACAGCCCGGCCCTTATGTCATCTTACCACTAACTTGATCTCAGAGACTTCACCCTTCCTCCTCTGAGCAGGGCAGGCACTTGCCTCCATAGCCTCACAGCTGGGCACCATGGGGTCATCACTGAGGTGAGGGACACCACACACAAGCTAAGCTCCATGGTAGCTCAGTGCTGCACAGGGGTAACAACCCACAAAGCCTTCTTCCTCCAGACATCCTCTGCAGCTGCGCCTGCACTTGTCTTTCCCAACAACTTGACAAGTTCCAAGACTCTTCCCCTCTCTGTCTTTCTCTCTCTGGATTAGAGAGAGACCCTCTGGGCTCAGGCAGGACCTCCTTCCTTAGTAAAATCACTCAGGCCCCTCTTTAGTCACTAGAGTGTATAGTGAATCTGGGGATTATGGACCTTCCTTCACAGTCATTGTCCCCTGAGCCTCGCTGGCCCAGGCCGGACCCTATCCTGAGCGGTTGGGAGTGGTGAGAGTGGATGCCACCCTCTCTGCTCAGCGCTCCCCCCTTCTTGTCCCTGAGAGGTTTTGTGGCTCCCTCAGCAGGCTGGCACTAGCTCCCTCACCCTTCACCGGGCCTGGCCTCCCCAGCGGGTGTCTGTCCCCAAAGCCCAGAGCGATCTGGAGAAGGACAAAGGACCGCTCTCTCCAGCCACGGGCACTTCCAGCATAGCCAGCGCCCAAGCTGCCCCTCCACCCGGCCCTACTAAATGGCTACAAATTGGAGGATAAAAGCACAGGCTTTCAAGCAATTTTGCCTTCAATCTCTGGAAACTGCCGCTCCCGGAGTCGCTGTGTGAGGACGGAGGAGGAGAGAAGAAAGACACAGAGTCTATTGGGCCCCGTGTCTGCGGCAAACAAACAGGCGGAGGGGGCCTTCTGCAGTCCCAGCCTGGAGGACACAGAGCGGTGGGTGCTGGGGCCCAGCAGTACAGCTGTTGTTTACTGAGCACCTACTGTGCGCTGGTGCCAGGGAGGTGGGTTGCCAGCAGAGCAGCACAGATGTGGACCCTGAGCCAGAGGTGACAGATGGAGGACCCCTGGGGTAAGCAGTACAAGATCATAGTTGCCCTGGGTCTGGGAGGAAGACCAGATAACCCAACAGGGGGCAGATATCTAGTTGGATTATAAATCAGGGCCATGGACGGGCTGAGGACCACCTGGAGGAGTGGGGCTCAGAGCCAGCTGGGTCCCCCTGGGTACTGACACTGGCTGCATGTGCCAGTCATCTCTTCATCCTTGACACTGACTCTGAAGATGCCCCAAGAGGAAAGGTCCTGACACATGCTAGCTGGGGACCTTACCAGGCCAAATGAAGAGCCTAAGCTACCAGGGGTCGGGGACGAGCGGGGGTCACTACCAGTAAACTCTGTTCCCTCTTCTCTATGAAAGGAGAAATGACCCAGAGCCAGGGCTGTGAGTGGGGATGGCTGGTTGACCCCAGAGCCCTGTTGTACAAAAGTCATATGGCTGTCGGCCACCTCTCTGTCCTCCATCCTACCTCAGTGCCTCTGGATAGTCTCCAGGGTGTTTGGAACCTTTCGCCAACAGCTCGTGGTTCTCCTTCCGCTGGGCACTGGTCAATATAAGCACTGTGTCCTCATAGGGACCCCTCAGTACTGAGCACATTCTCCATCAGCGGTGGCAAGGAGCCAGCATTAAAGCCAAGGCTGATGTGGAACCCACACTCCGCCCACTCCATTGCTCCCTCGCTGAGCAGTGCTGTGCTTTAGATACCACGGGTGGCAGTGCCTGAGCTGGTCCCTTCTGCAGGACTCTGCCCTCCTGGAGGAGAGCATCCAAGCTCCTGTCACCTCCCTGCTGGCGGGGGTGGCAGTGTCTGTCACAGGATGGGAAGGAAAGCAGGGAGGGTCCTTGAGAAAGGTTCTGTTGATCTTAACACAAAGCATTTGTTGTTGAGATTTTTTTTAAGATTTATTTATTTATTTATTACGTATACAGTGTTTTGCCTGCATGTATGCTAGTACACCAGAAGAGGGCACCAGATCTTATTATAGATGGTTGTGAGCCACCATGTGGTTGCTGGGAATTGAATTCAGAACCTCTGGAAGAGCAGCCAGTGTTCTTAACCTCTGAGCTGTCTCTCCAGCCCCTGTTGAGATTTTGAGATGGGGATTTATGTAGCTTGGGCTGGCTTTCAACTCATTATGTAGTCGAGGATGACCTTGAACTTCTGCTCCTCCTGCCGCCACCTTCTGGTGATAGGATTCTAAGCATGAGCTACCTTGCTTGGTTTTAAGTGGAGCCCAGAGCCTCAAGCATACCAAGCAAGCATTCGCCAGCTGAGTTATTCCTCCAGTCCTCAAAACACTTGCTGAGCTGTGTGGTGGTGCACACCTTTAATTCTGGCACTCAAGAGGCAGAGGCAGATGAATTTGGGAGTTCAAGGCCAGCCTGGTCTACAGAGCAAGTTCTAGGATGGCCAGGACTACACAGAGAAACCCTGTCTCAAACCCCATCCCCTAAACAAACAAAAATAAAACAAAATGAAGAAGCAACACTCGCTGGGCACTCTCTATGTTCCCTCCACTATGCTGAGACAAGGGGTCAGGTAAGTGGCCTCCACCTCCCCTAAGCAGCAGCTGAGTCAGTGCTCTGGGGAAGAAAAGGAAGGAGCAGCGGAGTCAAGGCCCAGCTGCCCAGGTGGCAGAGGAGTGTGCTTCCAAGGGACACTGAAACTTTGAGGCTGAGAGTTGCCCAGCCTCCCCAGCTGGTCTGCGCTGAGGCTAAAAGTAAAACCTAGCTATCTTAAAGGAGTATCCCGTCCTCTGCCTGCCCCACGCCACCATGTATGAGCAACCAGGTGGGGTGGGGTGTTGGGGGTCCCAGGCTCTGCTCCTCTGCAGCTTGCGCTCAGCACCTTGGTTTGGGGCAGCCAGGAACAGGCACCACTGAAAATATGCATTCTGGTGGGGCTTCCCCTCAGCACCCCCACCCCGCCCTTACACTGCCTGCCAGCAGGAAGTGGTTCTTGGGCTGCTGCAGGCCTCCTGTCATTATCACAATTGCTCCACCTGGCATTAAGTGTGTGGGTCCTATCTCCCTGCAGGAAGGCGGGTCCTGGCTAGGGGAGGGCCCACTGTCTGCACCTGTACTTTGAGGGGACCACCTTCCAACTGCTTCTCTCTCTCAATGCCACAGTAGGGCAAGCACAAAATCAAGAGTGGCAGGATGAGGAATCTAGTCCAGCCTATCTGTTTCCTAGCTGTGTGGCCCCAGCAGGCCCTCAGCTCCAGAACCTAAGAGCTCTTTCTTTCCCTGGGGTTCAATGAGGACAGAGGGACATCTCAGTTCTGATGTTCAGGCCTTATGGCACAAGGATGACGGGGGGACGCCAGGGACTCTAGAGGAGGCTTTGGCTTCATGGAGGCCAGAGAAAACCTCCTTATATCTGGAAGGGTCCATAATGAGACCATAATGATGCCAAAGATGGCTTTGGGCAGTTACACTGAATGCCCCCTCCCCCCCACTTTTAAAAACTCTTGTTTTCTTTTTTGGTTTTTTGAGACAGGGTTTCTCTGTGTAGCTTTGGAGCCTATCCTGGCACTCTCTCTGGAGACCAGGCTGGCCTCGAACAGAGATCCGCCTACCTCTGCCTCCTGAGTGCTGGGATTAAAGGTGTGCGCCACCAATGCCCAGCTAAAACTCTTGTTTTCAAATACAGTGAATTCTATTCTTCACGTTGTTTTACAGGTGCGGAAGCTGTGGCACAGAGCGGGTAGGAGACTTAACATCCCACAGCTGGATCCTTCTGTGATCACTTCTCAAGTTGTTTACCATCCACGGCTACCTCCTTGTATCTCTCTTGGCCAACCTGATTATAGCTCCCGCTCGGGAGCTGCATTCTTCCCCACAGAACCTGTCCTTCCTCACATTTAGTTCTGTGGGGCCACAGCATCCTGCTTGAGATGACCACTGAGTCATCACTTGGGAGGTAGAGGCAGGAGGTACAGAACTTCAGGGTTATATTTGACTACATAGTGTTGAAGCCAGCCTTGGACACCTGAGGCTCTGTTACACAACAAACAAGATGAGGGAAGGGAGCCAGGCGTGGCGTGTGTCTGGAATCCTAGCCCTTGGGGGTCTAAAGCAGAGGATCACCTTAGAGGCTAGCCTGGGCTATGGTTAAGTTTCTGGACAGCCTGGGCTACCTGTCTAAAAAAATACAAGCAAACAAAGAAATAAAGGAACAAAGGAAAAAAAGCAAAGAGAATAAAACAATACCTAAATCCACAAGTATTAAACCCCACAGTACCTTGACATGAGCTACAATGGGCTTGAACAGCTTGGGCTCTGTGTGTAACCCGCATGACCTCTCTTCTGGGTCAAACCAACTCAATGCCAGTGGCTTTCCTCAGCAGACAGTCCCTATTTCTGGCATCTCCAAAACCCTTGGGTCTCAGCCGTAGCTTAGGCTTCACCTTCACAGCAGGACTTTGGTTGGCTTACGCTGTTTCTTCTTTAGACAGAGCCCCTATGTGTGGCAGCTTATTTCAAACTCATGACAACCCCTTTGCTCAGTCTCCCAAATGCTGAGGTCACCATGCTTAGTCCCAAATTCTTGCCATAAACACGGCTAAAAACAGCCAGCAATATTCGTGCCATAACCCTGAAGGCTGGGCTCTCTTCAGGGTTGAGACTTGATTAACTAATCCTTTATTTTTAAATTCACCCTCACATAAATTCTCAGGGCACAGCAAAATGTAAGGCAAATTCCTGGCCAGAACATACATGAACATACGTGATATCTTGTGCAGACATCCATACAGTCTTTTCTGCCCACTTCCTGCCATCATTCTGCCCCCATGAGCTCCCACCAGAATGGCCTAGTAGAAGGCGAATTCACAGAGCTTGGCAGGGTACTGCACAACTATAATCCACACTCATGAGGCAGAGGCAGGAGGATCTCTGTAAGGTTAAAGCCAGCCTGGTCTACAGAGAGAGTTCCAGGCCATCTAAGGCTACATAGAGACTGAGATTACTGACCTAGTGCCTTACTCTTTGAATCTCAGCACTTGGGAGGAGGAGGAGGCAGGAGGATTGCTGCAACATAAAACCAGCCTGGGCCAGAGAGAGAGAGAGAGAGAGAGAGAGAGAGAGAGAGAGAGAGAGAGACAGAGAGAGACAGAGAGAGACAGAGAGGGAGGGAGGGAGAGAGAGAGAGAGAGAGAGAGAGAGAGAGAGAGAGAGAGAGAGAGAGAGAGAGAGAGAGAGAGAGAGAGAGAGAGAGGGAGGGAGAGAGAGAGAGAGAGAGGGAGGGAGAGAGAGAGAGACCCCGTTTCAACAGGATGAGAAAAGACAGCTCCATCTTACACTATTTTAAGGGCTTCTCTAGCCCCACATCTCCAAACTTCCAGATTCTTCCCACAGACCAGTTGCTCTAAAAGCTGGCTGTGGTCACAGTAACCACCCCACTTCTCTGGTACCAGATTTCGTACCAGTTACCTTGTTGTCACTATAAGAAGACACCTGACAAAAGCAACCAAAGGGAGCCAGGAGGTGGTGGCACATGCCTCAATCCCAGCACTCGGGAGGCAGAGGCAGGTGGATCTCTGTGAGTTCGAGACCAGCCTGGTCTACAAGAGCTAGTTCCAGGACAGCCTCCAAAGCCACAGAGAAACCCTGTCTCAAAAAACAAAAACAAACAAAAAAAGCAACCAAAGGGAAGTAGGACTGAACTGCTCCAAAGAATTAGTGTGCTCACTCCACCTTATAGCTGGGCAGACATCCTCCAACAGTGTCATTTGTAGTAGCCGGGAGCTGGAGGAAAGGAAGGCTGCAGCCATCTGTAATGTTGAACGTCCCCCAGTGCTTTAAAGAGACATTTCACATCCAAATCATAAGAGGAAGGATCCCACAGACTTTCTCCAGCTCCCTAACCTAGGTTCAACACCCCTTAGTACACCGTGAGCTCGGACCACTCCTCTATGGCCCCCGTAGCTCCTTGCCCCAGGTGCCACCATGAAGATAGCAGCCGCTGGGGCATCAGTCAGACACCGGGAAGGCAGTGGATGACAGCAGCTTCCATCCCTGGGTTCCCTCCCAGGCTCATCCGCTCAGCCAACAGTCCTGAGCACAGCTGAAGACCAGGTGACCGCTGCAGCTGGGCCCTCTTCCAGAGCTGCTCACTAAACTTTCCCTTCTGCGGTTTCTGCAGATCCACATGCTGCACCCTTTACCTGGTTCCCAGGACAGCCTTGGGCAGGATGCTCGGCAGCTGCAGGGTTAAGCTAGGAGACTGATGTCTGCTTCAGCATTTGCCCAACCTAACCTGGGCAAGTGCAGGTCATGGGTGTTCAGTTCTTGGCTCACCTTGAGCCGTGCTGTGGTTTCAGCATGGATCCCATCCCCTCATCCTCCAGTGCCCGTTTGGTGGCATCCAGTGCACTCACAATGTGCAGCCATCACTGTCTCAACAGCTTGATGTGGGGGTCTAGGATTAATCTTCTCACCTTGACCTCCTAATTGCTGGGATGAGGTATGTTTTTGCCGTGCCTGGATCTAAAGAATGCTTTCATTTTCTCACTGGTGCCTAGTACTTGCCAAACATGAAGTTCTAAGCTGCTTTTCACACACACGTAGACTCCGAGGACAGCTCCTACTGCCAACCCCTGACCACCCGAGCTGCTGCTCTAGTTCCAGTGGACAGTTAGGATCTAGAGGATATCTGGGTTTAGGGTGGTATCCTTAAAAAGAAAATAAGTTTTGGGTGTGGTCTCCCACACCTGGAATGCCAGTACTTGGGAGGCTGAGACATTTGGATTATGAACTTGAGGTTATCCTGAGCTACAAGTGACACGCTGTTCACACAGGGAGTGGGGGCGGGAGGGGAGAGCAGGGTAGAGGGGCAGCGAGGTAGATGGCCCTTCAGGATGGAAGTGGGGGTTAGAGTGATGCAGGCACAAGTCAAGGTGCCCTGGGCCACTTCGGAAAGGCCCTTCCCAGAGTCGTAAGAGGGAGCAAGGCTCTATGCCACCTGCCAACCTGGTTTCTGGTCTCATGTGTAGACAGTTCATCTTTGCCCCATACTACTACTTTGGTCTCTGTTTCTGTCATGCTTTTCCACCAGAGGAGGCCCAGGTTGGGCTATGTGTTGGGTGCTGTGGGGCCCAGGTAGCAGAGTACGAGCTGCAGGGCCCTTGGAGGCCCAGCCAGTGTCTCCTTGTTAGCCAGGGCAGATCCAGGGCACACAGACGGAAGTGTGGACCCAAGCTGTTCTTGCCACCAGCAGTCAAGGTCCCGTGTCATCTGCCATCCACCATCCAGACAGTTGTGGTCCATGACTTGTCACGGACACGGAGGGAAACCGGGTGAGGTTCTCGTTGGTTGGGAAGCCTGCAGTACCCCTTAGTTTGCCTAGGTGTTTTCTGTTCCTGACACAGGACGAGTGTCTTCTTGCTTTTCTTTCAATGAAAGCAGGAAAGAGACAGGGCAGGGGAACGAGAAAGCAGAAGAGGGACCTCTACCATATTTTGATAGACATGGTGGTGGCTGAGGATAAACTGCTAGCAAGGGTCCCTTCCTCGTGTGTTCCTGAAGCCCGGCAGGAGTGGGGGCTGGGCTCCTGGAGCAAGGGAGGCAGGTCCGAAGGGAGCAGAGCCAAAGGCTGGGGAACCCAGGGGAACTCTACCCAAATATTGGATTCCATCCTCAGCCGTTTCCAGAAAGTCCTGGGAGGCAGCAGATGCCTGTAGGCAATCAGTGGAGGATGACTGTCAACAGGAGACAGATTGTGGAGCCCCAGCAAGGGCAGGCTAGACCCCACAGGCAAATGTGCCAGGAGAGAGAGAGCACCCGGGAACAGAGGGAAGCTGGCTTGCTGTGCTGTCTGGAAAATGTCACCAGTCAGTGGGGACAGATGTTGGAAGATGGGAAGCATCCAGAAACAGAGATTGGGAAACAACACAGGGCAGATGTGTGCTCCAGACAGCACTGCAGCTCCTCCAACGATCCCTATGTCTAGAATCTGGGCTACTGCGGGGAGAGCCCAGCAACATCCCAAATGGTTATCGGAGGCTCAAATAACTCTTTGGAAATGGCCAGGAGAGAAGCAAGGTACTCAGATTAAGGCAGGGCAGGACTGCTACCGTCTTTCAAGCGAAGAGGAACCCATTCAAGCCTGGGACCTTTCACCTTATTCATCCCCCACCCATGCCCGCTCGTTAGGTACCTTGTTGGGGTCAGACCCGCTGAGGTTGCTGGGGAAACAGCCTATAACCATAGACCCTGGACTGGAGGCAATCACAGTCCTACGCTGCCTGTGGCCCTTCTGTGATGAAAGGCAGCAGTAGCCACCCCAGAAATGGCACGGTAGACATCTGTTAAGATGCTATTGCGCAGCTAGGCTTGGTGGCGCTCGCCTTTAGTCCCAGCACTCGGGAGATAGAGGCAGGCGGATCTCTGGGTCTGAGGCCAGCCTGGTCTACAGAGGGAGTTCCAGGTCAGCCAGCGCTACACAGAGAAACCCTGTCTTGAAACCCCACCCCACCTAAAAAATAAAAAAGAGGTGCCTCTGCTGCCAGGTAACTGACCACCACTGAGCCCTGCTTGTGGGGAATTCAGCAAAGGGAAGTCAGTCTGTGGGGACAGACGATGGGCTCAGGTGTGAGCAACCCAGGGAGGGGAACTGCCACTGCAGACAGGGTTTCTTCTGGGAATGGAATCATGATGAAAATAGGTAGTGGAGATGGTTGTACAACCTTGGAAGCCCCATGCACAGATAAGTTGCACACTATTAACTATTAGGTTAACACACTATTAACCCCCCTTTTGAAACAGGGTCTCATGTAGCTCAGGCTGGCTTCAAACTGGAACTGGAACTGAGCATGACCTTGAACTAATGGTCCTCCTGCCTTCACCTTCCAAACAGGACTACAGGTATGTACCACCCATTACAACCTCATGTGTTTTGCTGCAGATGGAACCCAGAGCCTTGCATATGCCAAGCAAGTGCTCTGACGTCATGCCACACCACAGCCTGAAAGGGCACTACCTTTGTTTTTGACATCATGCCAATTGGTGTTTTGCCTGCACGTGTGGCTGTGCACCATATGCCCGCAGTGTCCTTGGAGGCCAGAAGAGGGCACTGGATCTCCTGAAACAAGAATTACAGACTTCTGCCAGTTGCTGGGTGGGTGCTGGGTATTGAACTCAGGTCCCCTTGAAGGGCATCCAGTGTTTTTACCATCTGAGCTGCCACTCTAGCCTCCCCTTTGCTTATTTTGTGTATGGGTGTTTCCCCTACACATATGTGTGCACCGTGTACATGCAGCAATTGTGACTTTAAATGAGCTTCATTATGACCTGCAGACACTCACCGCTGAACCCATGATGGACTGTCAGTCTTCTCTCCAAGAACACCAGCTGGGGAGAAGGCCAGCTTCAGAAACAACCCTCCTGGTGTGGTCCCAGGAAGATGAGCAAACACGCTCTGCGCTGGCTTCTTGGTGTCAGCAAAACTGCACCTCAGTATCCCATGTGATTGCGTCTGGGCCAAGGACTGTTGGTGGTTCCCAGGACACATGGTGGCTCTGAGGAGTCAGCCCACCCCCGGTCTCCAGGCCGGAGGAAGGCATTCTGAGGTCTCTAGAGCACAGCGGCCACAAAGATGAAAGCCAATGGTGGATAATTAATGCTCTCAGGCCTGGCCTGACTACAAAACCCTTTTTGGTGGACTGAAAGAGAAAGCCACAGACATGAGACCCGCCCTGGCCTCTAGAACGCCAGGACCTTTGAAATTATAAGACATTAGAATAAAGCTTCGCGGAAAAGGACCCCGTGTTCCAGCTGCAGATCAAAACGGAATTGCTCCTAAAAGCTTAGGGCAGGCCTGCTGTTGCAGCAGCCCCACCCCAACACACAGAGGGGCTCTTGTCTGTGTGCCAGAAGCCTGACTAACCTCACTCTAGGGCAGAGGTTCTCCTCAAAAGATGGGGCTTCTTATTTCCATCTGTCTCCTTGTTGCACTTCTAAGGGCCCTGAGGGCCACACTAAGGCATCAGCTTTCCTGGGGGAACATCCTGGGATACATGGCCCCCAGCCTGCACTACCCGGGGTCACTCTCCAAAGTGCAGTGGCTGGAGGAGTAACGTGGACCCTCCTGGTGAAAGGACTGGTGCTGGCCCACAGGCCAGATAAGTCTTGGTGAGCTGAGCATTTGGCCAGGACAGGGTAGAGTGGTGGCAGTACCTGTCACCAGGGACATGTCCCCTGCCGTTCTTTCATACACCCTTAGCTGAGGCCACCTATGAGGAACAACGCCAGAAATTCAAGGTTCACATCTCCTTTGGTTGACAACTTGCTGGCGCATCCTTGATGCACAGCCAGAGGCTGCGTGCCTGGGTCGGATATTGGGTGCATTCAGTCGTGAAGCTCACGGCTGCCTTGGTGTTCAGCCCCCACAGAACTCAGCACCGCCTTCTGGGAACAACAAGGAAGGAGCTGGCCCTCGATGTTCTCCTCGGTCAGCTGGCACTGGAGAACAAAGTAGAGCCTCTGCACCCGGACAAGCTAGTACAGTGGACAGTACCCAGGAGGCTCTGTAGGACTGTGGGCTGACCCAACCCCCACAAGGACGCCCAGGACTGCTCTGCCATAAACGCTGTCGTGCCTGAGACGCCCTGCCGTGGCTCTGCCACTCTGCTGCGTTTGCCCAGGCCGCCTGGCAGCAGTGTTTGCTACCTTCAGCCAGCAGCACTGTCCTCCTACTAATGAGGTGTTAATTAGCACAAATGAGTCAACCTCAGCAAACCAGTCAGCAAGGGTGACAGGCAATCCAAGCACCAGGGAGCAATTCAGGTACCAGGTGGCACAGAATATTCAATATTCCATCACCCTAGGCCAGAGGGTAGGGGGCAATTTAGGTGTGCCTCAAATTGGTGGGAAAACAAAGACATTGACACAATCAGATATTTGCAGGTACTTTCTCTCAGGTGTTCAAAGCTGCCTGCCCACATTTTATAACAGGTTTGCTTCTGCTTCCTGTGACTGACTGCAGGCCACCCCTGTCCCATGCTGGCACAGGGGCAGGCAGCCCTGTGCCCACTACCACCTGAGAGGCTGGCAGCCCTGCTCCCGCTCGGCATCCACGTGGGCGTCATGCAGCACCTTCAGGTGTAGAAGCAGCTGCTCCAGGTTCTCTCCAGTCAGCGCTGACAAGGCAATGACCTCCTTCTGTCCCAGGTGGGCCTGGAGCTGGGACAGGTGGGCTCTGGCCTTCGGGAGATCAATCTTATTTGCAATAATCACATGGGACCTCTCAGACAGGCCTTTGTCGTACTTCTCTAGTTCATACTTTAAGTCATCAACCTGAGTCCACGGCTCAGGCAAGGAGAGATCTACCACAAATAGGAAGAAGCGACAACGCTCAATGTGCCTGAGGAAGCTGAGCCCCAGGCCCTTGTTCTGGTGTGCGCCTCGGATGATGCCCGGGATGTCTGCCACTGCAAGAGGTTAAGAGCTTAGTCAGGTCCAGGGTCAGGAGGTTCCCCCCAGGGAGACCCCCTGGCCCAGATCTCATAGTCTACAACTTTCCTTTCAAGGAACACCTAAAATCGAAGCCATTTATTCTCCCCCAGGAGACTCAGCAGGCCAAGAGACATGAAGGCATTTCAGCCCTTGGGTCTGCAACATGCTCTCAAATATTTGAGTGATAGGTACAGTGGATCAATCTAATGAGGGAGATTTAACACATTCTTGTCTCCCAGGCTTCAAACATGGTTCAAAAAAAGGGAGATGGTTCCCTGCATTCTATGGCTAATTTGATTATGGATACAAATCACTATCGTGCACTTTGCAGATACAAAGTGCTGTACAAATAACCTTACCAGCAGGCTTGCTATTTTTAATGGGTACATTATCTTCTGGAAAAAAAGTTTTCCTCTTAAAATGGTACAGGAAAGGCTTTTAAACCACATGCTGTCTGCATGACTGATGCCGCCCAGTTCCACAGGAGAGTGAGGAAGGCAAGAGGCAGCCCTCTCCTTGGGCTCCAAACTCAAGATTACAATTTCCAGCTGAAGAGATCAGATTTCTTGGCTGGGAGGGGAGGGGCTGATTGTGACAGAGAACAGGCTCATTAACATTGTTTCAATCAGGGAAAACAATGTCTCATTTTAAGTGGGAAGCTAATCTCAGGGGTTATATAATTGCTCTCCTGAGTCACTGGGCCATTTAAACCATCCTCTGGCAGGGTTCTGGAGGCTCTCTACCTGCTATCTGTTGGTGGCCTTCGTAGTGAACTATCCCCACATGAGGGTTCAGGGTGGTGAAAGGGTAGGAAGCTACAGCAGGTTTTGCATTTGAAATGGCTCGAAGGAGAGAAGATTTCCCAGCATTGGGGAAGCCAACCTAGAAAAAAAAAAAAAAAAAAAGTAAAAGTGCTATGTGACCTCATGGAGGGACATTGTCAATGCCACCAGCAGTTGGCACAGACAGAGGACAGGGTTGGGGTAGCTGAGAATGAAGGTTCCTGCTCACTTGCTCGTATGCGGCATGTGCAGGAGGAATGAATAAAAGCTGCTGCTCTCTCCTGGGTAGGGCATGCCCCACCTTCGTCACAGCAAACCCCACCAGAAGGGACCCACTGCCTCAGAGTGTGGTACAGCCAGGGACCTACCATCCCAGCATGGGCCATTGTCTTGAGCTCCAGGTAGAGGACCCGCTCCTGACCGGGTTGTCCAGGGGTGCAAGTTACAGGGGCACGGTTGTCATTGGCCAGGAAAAAGCGATTGCCTTTTCCTCCTGCACCTCCCAGTGCGGCAATGTACTCATCTCCTGGGTGGGATAGATCAGCCACAATCTCACCTCCCTCTTTCACCAAGGTACCCACAGGAACCTGAAAAGTTCATCATCACCATCATCATCACCACCGCCATGACGTTCTGTTCTATAACCCGCCAGAGAGGAGGGGTGGGGCACTGCTAACCTCTCCCCTCAGCCACCATCACAAAGAAAATGTCCCAGCCTTGAAGAGATTTTATTATGGGCCTAGTCATATGCTCCATAGTGCGTAAGCAAGCTGTCATGGTAACACTTGCCTTCGCACTCAGAGGGCTGAGGCAGGAGGATCACAAGTTCAAGGACAGTCTGGGTCACATGTGAGGTCTGTCACAACAGCAAACACCCACCTGCACCAGGGACTCTTTTGACGTGTTAGTATAGCATCAGAATCAACCAAGCACCAGGGAAACAGTCCTGTGTGAGCATGCTGCCCTCACCTAGACATGGGAAGAGGTATGTTCTTGGCTCCCTCTTTAGGGTCACGCCTCTGGACTCTCGAGTCAGAAGCAACACAGCCAACACACGGGTGCAAAGGAGTTTGTGTGGGGACTCGACTCCAAAGATAGACCACTTCTGTTCCGAGCCAGGTGCCTTTAGCTGTCCACGGACCCAAGGGAATAGTGGCCTGTCCAGCTCCTCAGCTTACCTGGATGTAGAGGGTGGCACCACCTCGTCCAAAACAGTTTTTACTGCCACCATTTTCTCCATTGAAACCCTGATACTGGGACAAGACTGAGGACAAGGACTTCACTTGCTGGTCAACTAGAACGAGAACAGAATCTCATGTCCTTTTGTGTTATGACACAGCCAACACAGCTGCCGAGCGGCCTCACACCTGTCATCCTCGCCCTTCAGGGCCTGAGTGTATAGCTGGCTGGCCACACTCTCCATTATCCTAACCAAAATAGAATATGACACGCCCCCCCCCCTTTTATTTGAGACAGGATTTTACTATGTATCTCTGTGGCCTTAGCTGCCCCGAGACTTGCACCTGGAAGGCATCCCCATATGAAGCAACTATGACTACCACCAATTAAAATAAAAAAAAGTCACCTAAGGGGGCTAAAGAGTGGGCCAGTGATTATGAACATTGGTTGCTCTTCCAGAGGACCCAGGTTTGATTCCCAGCATCTAATGGCAGCTCACAACCGTCGTAATTCCAGTTCTAGGAGATCTGATGGCCTCTGTGGGGCACACATGTGGTATACACACAGCCATACACTTTGAATAATGTAAAAAACCAGCTAACTTCATCATGCTGGGAAGATGCCTCATGCCCAGCTCAACAGAACCCAGCGCCCCTGCTGTATTTTCTGATCCTGTTACATGTGCTGCCATGAAGGTCCTGTGGGAAATCATCTGTGTTTCTGAGATTAAAAAACAAAAATGATGCCCAAAGTCACTAGCCTTGGTACACTGGTGATAAGCAGCCATATAATTCATAAAAATACTGTCTGTACATTAAGTTTGAATACAAACGCATGCCAAGACAAGACAGTGGACCCTCCAGTTGCTATGTATTGGCTATCTCCTCCCTAGCTGCTCCCAGGGCACATGCCTCTCAGGATGATGTGTCCACCGTCTCCTCCATCCCCACCATCAGGGCCTCCGAACTCCTTGCGGGGCTCACTGTGAAAGCAGCTCATGCCGGAGCCTCCATTCCCTCCACGGACCAGTACTCTCCGATGATCCACAAAATGTCTTTTCTGCGGTGAGTATAAGGCAGCCAAGGATGTTAGCAGTCCTGAAACCCTTCCAAGAGAGACACATACATGCAGGCAAAACACTCACACACATTGGTACATGTCTCTACCACATCACAGGCTAACCATGCTGACACGACCACAGAGCGCTCCAAAAGCCCCAGGTAAGGCAGCTCCCACAGGTCAGCAGCACCCAAGGACTGAAGTAAATCACTGCAGACACAATGGGTGGCTAGTATGGCACGCACACTTCAAAAGGCAGTGCAGAGATTCTAACCTAGGGAGCACAGCTTGTTTGGGAAATGTTTCCTGAACACAGTGTCCTCCCAGCTCCTTTCAGACAGAATGACACTGCTGAGATGCCAGGTCTGTTCTTACCAGAGGAGAGCTGCTGCTGCTTAGGACAGCACGAGGTGGAGTTCTGGGACAATGCCCAGGCTTAGCTCTCCAATGATACCACCTGAGGGCTTAAATGTGAAATGCAGAAAGGAGGGTTCTCTTTAGGCCCTTAATACAATGAAAGAATAAGAATTAGCAGCTGGGATGGAGAGATGGCTCAGCCGTTAAGAGCCCTTGTTGTTGTTGCACAGGACCTGGGTTTGATTCCCAGCAACCACATGGCTCACAAACATCTGGAACCCCAATTCCAGGGCATCCAAAGCCCTTTTCTGACTTTTGTAGGCACCAGGCACATATGTGGTACACATACACACACACATACATGCATACATACATACACACACACACATACATACATGCATACATACATACACACACACACACTTGCATACATACATGCATACATACACATACATACATACACACACACATACATACATACACACACACACATACATACATACATGCATACATACACACACTTACATACATACACACACATACACACACACATACATGCACACATACATACACACATACACACACACACACATACACACACACACACATACATACACACACACACACACACATACATACATGCTGGCAAAACACTCATACACATTAGCTCATCCTTCAGCTGCAGCTCCCTCCTCCATTCCCAGCATTGGGTTTTTAAAATATTTATTTATTTTATGTGTATATGCATATTTACCATGTGTATGCAACGCCTGTGCCAGGTCCCCGTGACTGGAATTACAGGTAGTTGTGAGCTACTCTGTTGGTGCTGGGAACTTAACCCAAGTCCTCTGCAAGAATAATAAATGCTCTTTTTTTTTTTTTTTTTTTTGGTTTTTAGAGACAGGGTTTCTTTGTATTGTTTTGGAGGCTGTCCTGGAACTAACAGAGATCCACCTGCCTCCGCCTCCCAAGTGCTGGGATTAAAGGCATGCGCCACCACCACCTGGTAATATTCTTAACCATTGAGCCATTGCTCCAGTCCCTAGGACTAGGTTGTTTTTAAGGAAAAAAGACGCCCAGCCTGGTGCAGAGCTCAGCAGTACAGAATTCACCATTATGTTTAAGGTCCCAGATTTGATGCCTTGTACCACAAAAATAAATAGAAAGTCCTCCAAAACAAACATTGTAGGATTCCTTGGCAGCATGAGGAAAGCTATGAGCTACTACTTTGAAACAATGCAAGTTTGTGCCTTGCCAACAAAAACAGATTGCACCTCATAGGAAAAAGCACAGGAAAGACCCAGCACAAGCATGAGCCACCAGGAGGGCAGAGCCCTGGGGACAGAGGTGCTGTGTCCCTCATCCATAAGCAGCATGGCTTTGTATCGGCTGCTCACCCAGAATCCCTCTACTAGGAGGAGATGAGGAGCCCCAGTGTGTAACTTCTTAAGTCAAAGATCATCAAAGGTTCTGGCAAACAGAGTAAAAACTTCCTGTAAAGGCTGGCTGGGGAGAGACAGTTGGTAAAGAACCTGCCTGCAAGCATAACATCCTGGGGTTGATCCCCAGCGCCCACATAAAAGTGCTGGCATGGTGGCATGCATTTGTAATCGCCGAGCCATACAGCAGAGATGGGGGAAACCTCTGCAGCTCATCGGCAAGTCAGTCTAGTACGACTGGTGAGCCTCAGGCCCACGAGAGACTGTCTCAAAGGAAGTAGCCAGTGTCCCTGAGGATGACACAGAGATTGTCCTTTGGCCTTCATATACAGAGAACCTGCATACACACATGCACCCACAAGCATTATACAAACAAACAAACAAACAAACATCTTGTTCATTAGAGGCCTTAAAGAACTTAAAACTAAAGACATATCCAGTTCCCAGGTTCAAACGGAACATGAATATTCAAAACCACCTAACTGCAAATAACAAACTGTATGTAAAAATACTTCCAGGAGATCTGGGCATGAGCTCCATGCAGCCCTAGTGCTGCAGAGATAGCTGAGCAGCAAAGAGTACTTGCTATTCTTCCAGAGGACCCATGTTTGGACTAGAGCATCCACATCAGGCAGCACACAACTGCCTGTAACTCCAAGGGAGGATCCCTTTACCCTTTACTCTGACCTCCATAGGTCTGTACGTACAGGCATGCATTCGTGAACACAAACCCATATGCACTCGTGCAGACAATCAAATGTGTCCTCCCTAGGCTGAGACTCACCAGTTTTTTCTCTGACAGCAGCTTCTTTCCGGAGGCCTCCCGGTGCTTGGCGTGGCCTACAATGCCCAGGGAGAGCAATCTAGATGAAGCCTGCAGTGAATGGAGCTGGCTGGGCTTGAGGGTAGCTTGGGTGGATGGAGCACACTTTGAAACACCCAACACAGTGAAGGACCTTGCCAAGCCAAGTCTGGTAGGTATCATTGCCCTAATAAAAGTCAGAAGGATCCAGTAAGACACTCGGGTTAAACATGAACTTCTGACAAGAGCTAGAGCAGAATCCAGAAAAGAAAGCAAAACAAACAAATAAACAAACAGACAAAAAAAAAAAACAAGAGAACCGATGGACTACTGCTCTGCTGGACCACAAAATACATGAGGGCTTGTGGTATTCATTAGCCTGTCTGCACTCACACCAGGATCTGTGCACACAGGATTTAGATAATTAAATCTCTTGCAATGGTGAGTGAATCTCCCTGGAGATTATAAGGTACCTGCTTGGTGAGATTATTAAAAGGGAATCTAAACCTCAAGTCAGAGTTTCTCCAAAGTAAAAACAGTCATTTGATGAACTGTTGTTGAAGATTGTGCTGTTGGACAGCTTGAAACTGTTAAACAGGAACACAAGAATACTGAGCGATGGCAAACACACACCCAGACAATGTCACCTTTGCCACTTTCCTGGGATGACCCTGGGAAGGCCACACAGCTGCTGCCTCAATCCCACTGGAAAATGGAGAGGCTGGGCCAGGACAGGCCCGCCCGCATGGGCGCCCTGCGCTCCTGTCCTACCCTGAACACAATGGACAGCATCTATGTGGTCTCGGGCCTCTGCTCCTCATGAAGCTCTCATCCTTCCAATTTCCTGAGAGATGACAGTGATGGAAGCATATGACCCAAAGCCACCGAGCCTGAGTGACTTCTGCTCTGATGAGGTGACATGGGCTCCTGAGCAGCTTCAGGGTGAGGACTGTGTTCACAAAGATCAACCAGCTCGGAAGCCGGAACTTCCACCACACACCCTGCAGCAGGAAAAGCAGCTAGGGACATAAAGGTGTGCTCCCAGGATAGCACACTCACGGACCATTAGGCCACAGGAAGATGGGCTGCTGAACACACAGCATGCTGGACCATAGTCTGGCTCCACAGGGAGGGACACTCCGGTTCAGGGGCCTCTCTGCTGGACTGCCCCACAGGGCTCTGGGGAGGCCCCCAGCCCTGCTCTTTATCCACTGCCAGCACATTCCTTTTATGCATGCACATCTCCCTAGGTCAGGTCACCAGCTATGGGCAGGAGTCTGAGACTCCCAACTGTTCCTAGTGTGGCCAGCTGAAGTTCATCCTGGAGTTTCAGGTCCTCCTGGCTAATGCCATAGGTCTCTCGGCACCTTCCCATGCTCACAGCGGGGCCCAGCCATGTCTTCCTCCAGCACAGCCCTGCAGACAGTCTCACCTCCAGGAACCTTGGGACCCACATCTAGATCTGTGTGACACTGCTGTCCCCTTTGAAGGACACAGCTGGGAGTGTACAGGTACCTTTGCTTCCCCTTCATATCCCATACTTACACCTTCAGTCAGGTCTACACCTGTCTGCCTACACCCTACACACCCTACACACCCTACACACACACACACACACACACACACACACACACACACACACACACACACCCCTACCTGTTGGAAACTAACAGTTCACACAGTGTGGTGGTTTGAATGAAAAATGACCCTGATAGGCTTACAGGGAGTGGCACTACTGGGAGGTGTGTCTTGTTAGAGGAAGTATCACTGGGGGTGGGCTTTGAATTTTCAGAAGTTCAAACCAGGCCCAGGGACTCACTCTTCCTGCTGCCTGCTGATCCAGATGTAGAACTTTTTTTTTTTTTTTTTAAGGGATGGGGGGTGGCTCGAAACAGGGTTTCTCTGTGTAGCCCTGGCTGTCCTGGAACTCACTCTGTAAACCAGGCTGGCTTCAAACCCAGAGATTCACCTGCCTCTGCCTCCCTAGAGCTAGAATTACAGGCGTGTGCCACCACTGCCCAGGTGGATGCAGAACTCTTAGCTACTTCTCCAGCACCATCTCAGCTTGTGTGCCACCATGCTTCCTACCACGATGATAATAGACTAAATTTCTGAACTGTAAGCCAGCCCCAGTTAAATGCTTTCCTTTGTAAGAGGTGCTGTGGCCATGGTATCTCTTCACAGAAACAGAAACCCTGAGACACATCCATCCCTATAGTCTAGTATTGCTCAGATGCTTTCTGTCTTGGTGACTTCCTTTCTCCTTATGGTTTTTCTTTATGTGCCCAGTAACCAGCCTAGCCTAATGGTCCATTCCCTCCTCTTCCCATGCTGGGCCACCACTCCATGGGGATACCCTCCTCCTCCTTCCCTTCTATTAAAGTCCTCTGACCCCAGGCAGGGTTTCTCTGTGTAGCTCTGGCTGTCCCAGAATTGGCGTCTATACACCAGATTCACCTCCAAGTCAAAGTTGTTTTTTTTTTTTTAATTTATGACTATATTTTAAAAGTATGGGTGTTTTACCCACACGAAGGTGTAGAGCACGCATGCATCCTGGTGTCCGTGGAGGCAGAAGCGGACGCTGGATCCCTTGGAATTGGGAGTTACAGACAGTTGTGAGCTACCAGGTGGGTCCTGGGAATGGAACCCTAGTTTTCTGGAAGAGTGCAGACACACTTTTAACCTCTGAAAAGCTTTTTATTTTTGTTTTAATTTCTACCAGTGATTGGGATTGATCCCGGGGCCCTCATCCTCAGGTAAAATGCTCTGCCGCTGAGCTGCCTATAAAAGGGTTTCTGTAAGTAAATTACTTTTGATGACTAGATTTACAGAGGACTGACAAATATATTTCACTCAATAGCTTATGTCAAATGGACATTATGTTAATTACTGGTTTTAGTGACAGAGATTCTCTGTGTAGTCCTGGCTGTCCCTGAAAATCTCTCTGTAGATCGAGCTGGCTTCAAATTCAGAGATTTGCCTGCTTCTGCCTCCCGAGTGCTGAGACTACAGGTGTGCACCACCATCACCTGACCACCAAATGGACATATCTTTAAAGATTTATAAGAAAAAAACGTCCTACATCGCCTCAAAAAATTGCATTTTCCAGGAAACATATATCCCCAAATTTCAGACTTGGTGGTAAATTCTTGGTAAATGCTATTAAGAAATAACCCCAAATTTATATATACTAGATCACTATCCAATCTACTTTATAAGGTCAATGTGGCCCAGAACCAAAACCTGGCTTGCACAGAAAGCTAAATTAGAGGCCAGTAACCAGCAAGGTCTGGTGTGAGGACACAAGGCCACCTCTCAGCCGGGTCCCAGCTGGCATGCTAGGACATGATTGGAACCAATGCCTCAGCAAACAGGAAGGGAAAAGAATGTCACATGTCAAGTGGCCAGGCCTAAGCATGCCACACTCACGTGAAAGCATGGATGGTACCCCTGAGATTTAGGGGATGGCAGGGATGCCCATGTTCACTCCTGCAAAATATGGCACTTTGAAATGCTACAGTGGTCAAAAAAAAAAAAAAAATGGAGTGGAGTGGGGGGGTGTTGGGGCTAGAGATAGCTCACTGGATAAGAATGTGTACCACTCTTGCAGGGGACCCAAATTCAGTTCTCAGTTCCCGAATCAGGTAGCTTAACCATTTGTAACTCCAGCTTCAGGAATCCAACACCTTGTACTGGAGAAATTTACTCCTCGTGTACATACCCACAGACACACATATAATTAAAAAAAAAATCTTAAAAAAAAAAGAGGAAGAGGTAAAACAGTTAATAGTTGCAGGAGAGAAGACTGATTACACAGAAAACTCCTGGAAAATTTGTAAGACAATCTACTGGGTTGATTTAGTCCAGCAGCAAACAATTAGAAATGAAAATTAAGAAAGCAAAACTAGACAGGCAGTGGTGGCACACACCTTTAATCCTAGCACTCGGGAGGCAAGGCAGGCGGATCTCTGAATTCGAGGCCAGCCTGATCTACAGAGCAAGTTTCAGGAAAGCCAGGGCTACACAGAGAAAAGCCAATCAATAGAAAAAAGAAACAAAGCAACCCCCTTCACCCAGTGCCACATATGAAAAGCACTTAAAAGTAAATTAAAAATACATTCAAAAAATTTATTTTATGGGATTTGCCCACATGTCTGTATGTGTATCACAGGAACGCCAAGTGCCCATGGAGGTCAGAAGAGGGCATCAGATCCCCTGGAACTAGAGTTCCAGATTGCTGTGAACCACTGTGTGTTTTGGGAACTGAATCTGGGTCCTCTGTGAGAGTAATATTCCTAACCACTGAATCATCTCTCCATCTCACTTGGAGATAAATTTAATAATAAACAAGCCAGATGCAGTAGCTCATGCTATAATCCCTACCACTTAGGAGCTGAGGGGAGCAGGATTCCCTTGAGTTTGTAGCCAGTCTAAACTATATAAAGAGTTCCAGGCTCTAGGCTACAGAGTAAGACTCTATCTAGACAAACAGAATAGCCAGGCCTGGTGGTGCACATATCCAATCTTTGCATTTGAGAAGTGGAGGCAGTTCAAGACCAGCCTGAGATACATGAGACCCTGCTCTAAAAACCAATCAACCAATCAAACCAAATGAAGCAACCAGCAACCAAATACTCCAGACCCCTAGTGTACCACTTGCAGAATCTGTTCTTTTAAAAGTGGTTTCCAGGGACTAACTCATTCTGTCTATACAAAAATTCTATAAAGCTATTTATTTTATTGTCCCCATTTTACAGTGGAAGGCACTAAAGCAAAGGGCAGGAGTGTGGCTCTCCAAGGTCCTGAGGCAGTGGATGGCAGGCGTAGGAGTGGAGTAGTGACACATAGGTTAAGGGAAAAGCATGGTTCTTGGCTGTTGTGGGCACTTGCTGGATGCTAGCAGCTAAATCTGCAAGGCACTGGTAGAGACAAACCCAAAGGCTGGGAACAGCTGCAAAGCCACCTGGACCCTTGACTCATAATCAGGCCTGTTTTTTTTTTTTTTTTTTTTTTTTTTGATTTTGGTTTTGGTTCATCATATAGTTTTGGCTGGCTTGGAACTCACAGAGAACTGTTTGTGTCTGCCTCCAAGTACTAAACCAAAGGTGTACGCCACCACAGCCTGCTCCTTTCCCAATTTCCAATTTGTGCATAGACTCTGAGTGCTGTGGCTTCCTAACAGGGAATAAAGTCAGTCTGTTTCCCATTGCTGTTCAGTGTCTCATCCAGTGTCTATTAGCCACCTTGGACTGGCAAAGTTAAAATTAAATAAAATGAGGGCCAGGAAGATGGCTCAGTGGACAATAATCCTTGCTGTTAAGCATAAGGGCTCGAGTTGGGACTCATTCATTTAAGAAGCTGTAGTGCAGCCAGGCATGGTGGCTCACGTCTTTAGTCCCTGTACTCGAGAGCCAGACACAGGTGGATCTCTGTGAGTTCAAAGCCAGCCTGGTCTACAAAGCAAGTTCCAGGACAGCCAGGGCTACACAGAGAAACCCTGTCTCAGAAAAACAAAACAAAACAAAAAAGCTGGGGTGCACCTGTAATCCACACCTATTACAGGGGGCCTGGGATAGGGAGATTCGAGGGGCTTGTTAGCTTCCTGGCTAGCTCCAGGCTCCGTGAGAAACCTGGACTCAAGAGAACAAGGCAGAAAGGGCAAGAGCAGGACACCTGAAGTGCTCTTACCCATACACTTACACACTCATGTATGAACATGCACACTCACAGAAGAGCACATAAAACGTAGGCACCAGTTCTTTAGTGCCACAGGCCACACAGGGCTACCCCAGGCAACAAAGATCAGGACACCGCCATAACAAAAAGTACCGGTGGGCAGGGTTTACCTGTAGCTCACAGCAGAGGGAGCCTAGCAGAGTGGACTCACTTCCCTTCTAATGCCTTTGCTGGACCAGTGAAGAGAGTCAGGGCATGCAGCCTGACAGCCAGATACTTAAAGGCTATACAACAGGGCTTTCACAAACATGGAGAATGGCACTGACAGCGTGAAGGGTTTCACACTAGACACCGTCAGTTCACTACCGCTATCCACAAGGCTGAGTTCCTGGCCACTGGCCACAAAAGGGTATTGCCAGAAATCTTCTGCACTGATTTTATAGTGTATTGATTGAACTTATTATGTAGCTGGGATTAGAAACATGTGACACAATGTTTCCATTGAGAAAAAAAACAAATAAAAGCATCCTGGGAGAGGGGATATAGTTCAGCTGGTAGAATGCTTGCTGGTCTATCACTCACAAAGCCCTGGGATTGATCCCTACGACTGCATAAACCAAGTATGCCATGGAGCACTTACCTGTATTCTCAGCACCCAGGAGGTAGAGGTAGGAAGATCAAAAATTCAAGGTCATCCTGGATTGCACAGCAAGTTCAAGGTCAGCCAGGTAGCCAGAGATACATGAAAAGCTGTCTTCACAAAAGAGAGGGAAAAGCACCCGTGAGAAAGGTTTCCATTCCTTCAGTGGTGTTCTTTTATAGAATAATCCACTGAACATGGCGTATGTGCATCCAATATCTATCCTTCAGCTGGCTCATAGTACTTAGAGTTAACTAACTTAATTCTAAACATTTTGTTTCCATTTTGCCTCAGGATATTAAATCCCACAGGGGCATTACTGTTTCTGCTACGCACTGTTATGCTTCATTACATGTATTTGAGATCTACTTCGTTTTTTCATGTGGAAAATATTTAGAAACTGGAGTGTTTTGTCAGTTGACAATTCACATTATGTCTTTCTTTCTTTCTTTTTAAGTTAATCACATGTCATTCACAGAGGGAAAAAAAATGCGTTCCTGCTGTGTGTGTGGGGGCATATGCTTTTAATCCCAGCCCTCGGGAAGCCAGCCAGGCACCTCTCAGGCCAGCCAGGGCTACATAGGGAGAGCTTATCTCAAAAACAAAGCCTGTGTCCCTTTCGGCACCGCTGCTGTCTGGCGCTGGCCCCATGGGGTCTTGCGCGACTTTTCATGGGCGCAGGCTGGAGGGGCAGCGGCTTCCCCTCCAGGACTCAAGGCCCGGGACGGGCTCACAGGGCGGGCAGGGAAGCCTCTGAGGACAGCTCCGGAGCTGCTCCCTGCTTAGTCGTTTGGGCTCCTGCGTGGAACAAGGACATCTGCTCTGGCAGAGCGTCTCTATAGGTCCTCGGTGTGCAGAACGCTCGCTTCCTAACCCGGCCTTTTAAAAAATGTCCCACAGAGGGGCAGCGGGGGGCTGGGACCCAAGTCAGCAGCACCCGGGAGCGCATCCAGAAAGGCTCAAGAGGAAGTTTCCGCCACTGTTTTCTGTTCCTGGTCTCACTAGGCAGCCTAGCCTGGCCTCGAACTCCCGGCAATCCTCCGGCCTCCGCTCCCCGGCAGGCGCCACCACGCTCCTGCTGAGGCATCTTCAGAAACCAACTTTCCGGCGCTCGGGCTGGACGAGCCATCCCCACAGAGCGCAAAGCGACACAATCTTCGCCGCCCCGCCGCCCCGCGGCCCCGTCCGCCCCGCCGTCCCGGAACGTACACCTGAGACTCCTCGTCTGCACTCACCGGCTCCCGGCAGCTACAACATCCGGGCGCTGGACTGCTTCCGGGCCGAGCTCTGGCCGCGGCTGCGCAATGCGCCAGTGCGCAAACACGGAAGTCGCGGCGCCGCCCCCAGCCCGCGGTCCAGCCACTCGGGAAGCTGAGGCAGGAGGATCACCGTGAGTTCCCGCCCAGCCTGGGATACACAGTGAGCCTGGCTCACAACACCAGGGCAGAAGCCAGGTGTGGGGAGCACCTCTGAGTTAGAGGCCAGCGCGGTCTACACCGAGCGTTCCGGGCCAGCCAGGCAGGGATGGATACAGGGTCAGTCTCCGCCTAAAATCCAAAACCCAAACTGACCAACCAGACAGACAGGGTGTTTTAAGGTTGTACCGCGTTCGCATATTAACACGATGGACGCAATAATAAATCCGTTCAATACACAGAAATGAAGTAATGGCTAAAAAAGCCGTTTTAATGGAAATGGGACGTCTTCCTCTTGGTACAGTTTTGAACGGAGGCTCGTTACTGAAGCCAACGCCTGAGCGCTGGCACCGCCCGAAAGGAGACCCTTCCTTGCTGGCCCAGGCCCTCTTCTGCCCAGCGCCTCTGCAGACATCTCCAGTCTCTCACTGCTAAAGCTCAGCCCGGAGGGGCGGCCATCCAGCCACAGCTTCTGCCACGCAGCAGCACCGGGCAGGCTGAGCAAGTGTTGGAGGGATGGTGGGAAACAGGAGGAGGAAGAATGAGTGAGCAGCGATTTCCAAATCCCCCCTTTCATCTTTTCTGGCCTTCAGTAGGAGGAGTCATTAAAAAAACAAAAGCAAAAACAAAAACAACGCACAGTCAACCACACCTGGATGAAGGGTTCATTTCAGCTAGGGCTTTCCAAACACTCTTGTTACAGAAGAAAAACTATTAATACAGTCCATGAAAAAGAACGGCCGGCATCGCTTTCCCCCACAAAATTACATAAACATGAACAAAACGTTAAATAAACATTATTATTAATCATTAAATATATTAACACCGAAATCATGTATAAATTAGGAAATAAATGTACAAACTATCTCACAAAGTGCTTTTAAAAATATATACACAACATTCAAGAGATTCTTAATGTAAGACATTTCAGATTGAAGTTTTGGGGTGATACATTTTTTAAGTGTCCTTTTCTTTCAAAAAAGTATTAATACAGCACTTACACACACATTGACACAGCGACTAACACACATATACACTCATACTAATACAGCACTTAACACCCAAGCACTCACTCGAGCACGCTCACACACAAACACACATGCACACACACATAAAAGGCATATTCCCAGATTGGCAAGGAATAAAAAACCATTTTCACAGTTACTTAAAATGTTTCAGCATTTTTCCAATGAGAAATTTTAGGCCCCAATTGAGCTTGTAGACTAGTTTTATAAAAATTGCCAGGAAAGAAGGGAGCAAAAGAGCTGACTTTCCCTAAAATGAAGTTGCTAATACTCTGTCACTTATCGATCAGATGTTCGTCTCTGTCAAGTTAATACCGTCATATAGTCAGCCCTTGCCAGTGTTAAGGGTTTTTCCTAAACCCTATGCCTATTAAACATATATGCCCTCATTTGTTTATCAGTCCTACAGGAAAGGGGGAGAATGCCCTAGAACAGGACTGTAGCCAACACAGACAAGTATTTAGTCTGGCCCTTGATTCTTCGTCTGTAAGTGAGATAGCCCTTGCTCTCTGGATTCCAGCAAGGCTGTCAAGATTAATTCAAGTAAAACCCACAAAAGTGCCTTGTAAATCTTCACCCACTGAGCTACAGGTAAGTTTGATATTTTAAAAACTTATCAGGAGTGGTGCATGCCAGCAGTGTCAGTTACTTGAGAAGTGGAGGCAGGAGGATCATAAACTCAAGGTCAGCCTTAGCGGGATGTAGCGAGTTTGAGGCCAGTCTGGGCTACGTAAGACCTTGTCTCAAAAGACAAAATAAAAGCATCATGCTGGACAGGCCTGATGCACCAGGCGCTGGATCCTTGTTTTTTTTTTTTTTTTTTTTTTTTTTGTTTGTTTTTAATATATCTTCTTGGTTGTTCTTAAATATACCAGCACTTATCTTAAAGGTTTTTTCCCCCTTTTCTTAGTAACATGTTTATTACTGTCCAAATAAAAGCTGAGAAATGCCAGTGGTATTTTCCTTTGACCGTATCTTTCCAAAAAGGCTGTTTCTCAGGTTTTGTACAGAATTAAAATGAGATTGAACATCCTAGGGATGTTAAAAAAAAAAAAGAAAAAAAAAGTCACTCAAATTTTACTATATAAAACCTGTACTTTTATGCCGGGCGTTAATGGCACACGCCTTTAATCCCAGCACTCGGGAGGCAGAGGCAGGTGGATCTCTGTGAGTTCAAGGCCAGCCTGGTCTCCAGAGCAAGTGCCAGGATAGGCTCCAAAGCTACACAGAGAAACCCTGTCTCGAAAAACCAAAAACTGTACTTTTCATTTAAAAGAATGTAATAAAGCTATTTGGATTGTTAAAAATATGGTGTGGATTTCAGATTTTCCTTAAATGCAAAGGAACATTTGCTTGGCAATCTGAACTTGGAGGTCCTGACGAAGTACCATAAATACTTGCCAATTGCCAGTAAAATTTAGTCTCAGTACCTTCAATTCTCTTTAAGTTTAGGATTGAGCATACTCAAATCCTTGAAATGACATTAAATAAACAGGGGCTAAAGCCACACTACACACAACGCAGCTGGTAGACAGCGAGCCTTGCTCTTAAGAACAGTGCGCTCCCTAGGGTAGGTTACCCTCACACTGCCCTCATGGACACACTTCCTCGGAATACAGTCACTGATCCCTCTTCTCTGTCTAATACACAGACATACACTTTTCAGGACCACGGGGACTGCAGACACACAGGCAATGGATAAGTTCTGGAAAGGACAGCTCAGTCTCTCCACATGAAACACATTTTCTTTGTTACAGTGACACAAGAAACTAGCCCAAGACACGGAAGGTGTCCTCAAGCCCTATCTAGGCACAGGAAGAGATGGCCACCCAGGGTTGTCTATATGTGTGTCAATCTACGGGCAGCCAGTTAAGGAAACATTTACAGTCCACTTTGCAACGACGCTGTTGAGAGGGGCACACTGGGTCTGTTCATGGTAACATGGACCACAGTGTCTTTTAGATATTGTCTCATCACTGGGCACAGAACACGTGATGACAGTATGGCCCCCCAAAGCTAGCTACGAACATCGAGGAGGGGGTGAGGGACAAAAACAGGACAACCTCTCCATTGTATCGATATACAATACTTTACACAGCACCAAGTATGTCACACCATCGCAGTCAGGAGTACACGCTTGTCATCACACCCATGAATGAGCCTGCTTCACACGCAGACGTGGCACTGGGCGCAGGGTGACCAACATGTCATGATTCATCAGAACTGCCACTGGCTTGTCCAGAACATACTACCATGAAGGGTCCAAAGACAACGCCTGTCCCTTATTGCTGGTAATTTCCATACTGACCCTAAAAGAGAACAAGACATAGATTACACCTCTTCAGTCCTGAGTGCCAAGGTCCACACCCAAGTGACAGGAAGCTTCTTCCCATAGCCAGAACCCTGGGTCATGGGTGGAAAGTAACCACAAAAGCAAATAGGCTAAAAGTCTGCCGCAATCCCCAAAGTGAGCGGTAGCACTCCTCCAGTCCAGAAGTATGTCTCAGATTAACAGTCACTCCCCCACCTATTCCCCAATTTTGACAATCATTTATTTGACCAGATTTCTTTCTATCAGCTTTACTCAGAGGCAGGGCCTGTGAAGACAGCAATGTGCCCTCAGCGACGCACTGGGCTCTCTAGGAGGTAGGGCCTGGCCATGCACCTAGCCAGACATCACACTGACCCTCCTGTTAGTCACAGCTGGGGCAGCAGGACTGGTGCCAACACCAGCTTCTACTTTTAGGAAATGGCTTAGGGCGAGCCGGTTAACAGGCTCAGTCAATACAAAATCTGAAGAGGGACTCAGAGCTTGAATCCACACAACTGCAGGGTTAGAAGCTAACAGAACCCTGTGCTCAGAGGAAGAACCTTCTGGAAGACTGCTATCCTTGAGGACATAGGCATTTAACCCCATCCCAGCTTCTTTTCTCCATAGCTGGGTAAGAGGGGTTCCTGGGAGCCCACAGTGAAGAGTCTACACAGGTAGACTGAAAGGTCTCTGGGGCCCGCACCCACATGGGTGAAGCAGAGGACACAGCAGGCTCCGAGTGCAATCACTAGGGCAGGCAGCACTTCTGCACAGAGTGCCCTCAAGCCAGCTGGCTACCTCTTCCTGCAGGGATATATGGAGGTGCCTGGAGCTGTTTCTGACCCTCTAACCTGGAGAAGAGAGTGGGGGAGTGACTTGCAGCTATGGGTAGTGGCTAGGAACACTAGAAAACATACAACAGCTTGCCTGTCCTTGCCTAGGTCCATCAGCCAACTGACTCGGTTGGGACCTTAAGACCCACAGGCTGCTTTAAAGGTCTGAAGAGAGGACACTTTCCACTGAGATGTTCCTGCTGTGTCCTCTCTGGAATCAAGTACGGTCATGATTGACCATTCAGTTTTTAATTAAGTTAGCACACCACTTGTCGGTCCACAGGTACTTGAGATGTTCTTTTTTTTTTTTTTTTTTTTGGCCTCTGAGAAAGAGGTGTCTTTGTACCAAGACCCTCCTAGCATCTCTAGCCCCACAGTGGTTGCATACTGCTGCTGTCCTGGGAGCCAATCGGTCCCACCTATCACTCCCTAGGACCAGAAGAGAAATCCTTGCCATGCGATATCACTTCCACAAACACCCAGAAAGCTTGCCTGCTCATAGCCGTAAGGCCGCTGCTGCTGAGCAGAAGGTCCCGTCTGAGATGCTCTGTAGCTTCCATACTGTTGGCCTTGTCCTTGCTGGTAGCTTGAGTACTGTGAGGGGGCTCCCTGGGCAGGGCCTGTGAAGACAGCAGAGACTGTGAGGCCAGCCAACCATCTCCAGCTCTCCATGCTTCGAACACCCAGACATCAGGTACCTGTCCTACGGTGGGCAAAGCCTATACAAGACTGCTACAACCCAGCTTGCCATTTCTGACAGTTGTGTGAGGACTAGAGACTGTGCCCATACACATATGGGCACTGATGGCCCAAACCCAGCACACTGTGCCTGCCGTGTTGCAGAAGTGGGTGAAGGGCTACTCCAGAACCAGCTGGGGTCAGCTGTGGTGGATACAGTAAAACACAATCCTACATGGCAACAGGAACTCAGGGGCAGAACAGAAATGTCCGTCTTCCTGCGAAAACTAAGTTGAAGGCTCAGGAAAGGGCTGACAATGTACAGCATCTGGTGTGTGTGTGTGTGTGTGTGTGTGTGTGTGTGTGTGTATGTGTGTATGTGTGTATGTGTGCATGTGTGCATGTGTATGTGTGTGTATGCATGTGCGTGTGCGTGTATGTGTGTGTGGTGTGTGTGTATGTGTGTGTATGTGTGTGTGTGTGGTACCGAGGGCAGAAAATAGGTCACCACAGAGGGTGGGCTGTAGCTGGAGTTTCTTTCCAGACTGGTCCCACAGCTGATTAGCCCCAAACACTGATTGGCTAGTAGCCAGGCAGGAAGTATAGGTGGGGCTACCAGACAAGGAGAATTTTGGGGAGAGAAGCCATAAGGAGATGCCATGTAGCTGAGGAAGGAATAACAGGTCTGGATCTTTCTCCGGTAAGATGGGACGACGTGGAAAAGCTTAGATTAACAGAAACGGGTTAATGGGGAAGAGAGAGGCAGTAAGAAGCCGGAGCCATCGGCGAAACAGTTTATAACTAGTATGTCTCTGTGTGCTTATGTGGGCTAATCTGCTGTGGGACCAGGCTGGAAAGAAACTCCAGCTACAGGGGGCGGCACTCTACCACGGAAACACAGTCCAGCCCCCAGTGAACACTAGGGAGGCTTTCAATGCTACATGGCTGTGGCCTGTAAGCTATGGCCCAACGCTGTTTCTCTTTCTTCCCGAATGTATGTCCGAACACCACATGCATCCAGCAGAGGAGGCCGGGAGTGGGGTGGGGGGTGGGGAGTATCAGGTCTCCCCTGGGACCGGAGTTTCAGTCAGTTGGGAGCTTTCATAGGGGTGCTGAGAGCCAAATACTGGTCTTCTGAAAGAGAATTAAGAGCTCTTAACAGTGACAACAGCATTACAATGTATGCAGCCCACAGCAGGCACCAGAGTGATAGGGAAAGTATTTCTGTGTATGTCTATCTTATTGATTGTTGAATAAAATACTCTGGCCAATGGCAGCAAGTTAGACAGGACTAGGAGTCAAAGAGGATTCTGGGAAATGTAGTAGAGAAGTGGTGATCCAGGCCAGAAGTGACATAGCAAGGAGACTCATATTTAACAAGGAGAAACAGGAAGGGTCCCTTTTTCCCCTCCACTCTTCCTCCAGTGGCGCAATGTGATCCACTGGCAAGGAGGGACGCCAATAAGGCGTCCAATAAGTCTTTTAAAATATATAGATTTATAATGATTAAGACTGAGCTAACAAATGAGAATCCCAGTCATTGCCCAAGCAACACTGTACCTAATCCAAGTCTCTCTGTGTATTAACTGGGGCCGTAACTCGGGCGGGCGGCTGGTACAGAGTGCACACGTGGCAGTGGGGCTCAGCGGCTTTTGGCGGAAAGATTTATCATAACAGAATGGTGTCAGGAGTGGGATGACCCCATGCCCCAAGGTTCCCAGAGAAAGAGGGAAACCTGCCGCAACAGCCTGCCCTGTCCGGCCGCTGAGAGGCATCGGAACAGCTTCCATATGCTCGGGCAGTCCCGGTGCTCTTTGGCGTTGGACTCGGCACTTCCGAGATGATAAAGACAGATCCAGATAAAGAAAAACCTCTAAAGGTTTACACTGCATTTAAAAATATATGTAGGCTTGTGAGAGAAAAAGTAACAGGAGGAAATAGAGTAGTCGGTTATGGTGGCGCACGCCAGTAGGATTTGCTGAAGGAAGCAGAGGCAGGCAGATTTCCACAGAGAAACTCTGTCTCGGGGGGAAAAAGAAACAAAAGAAAAGTAAAAATAAAGTAATAAAAAAGCCACATAAAGATAAAAAATACACAGAGAATCTGGATACTATATGCCATATTGTTGTCTTTAAATTGTTTGATTGCCGAGGAAAGATTTACTGCTGCTAAAATACATTTGATCATAAATGCTGCTAAATTAATCCAACTTATACATTTTAAAAATGCTTTGACTTCAGAATTTAAGTTTAAGGACAGGCTACTTGGAAAAAAAGTTTTTACTTATGTTTCCACAGAAAATGAAAAGCTGTTGATTCCTTCCAGACTAATATGGTTTGATCAAGCAAGACCCCCTGAAGCTGAGACGATACAGCCTTACAGACTACAAAAACAAGGACTTGGTCAGGTTTCTGTTTTATCATGATCCCTATGGTGTATGAACATCGCCCCCAATCAGCAGGAAGCAGTTTAGAAGGAACAACGCCCAAATTCCCAAATATTGTTTATAAATGTTTGTTTCAATTTAAATGGGATTGGTTATAAATGATAATGAGCATAGTCAATCTCTTTTTAAAGAAAAAAAGGGGGGAACAGGATATAAGAATGAATACTTTACATTGGTATAGATTTTCATTTATTGATACAACTTTAAGGTCAATTTTGTGATATGTATATGTCTCCTCTTGTTTAGATATTGTGTTTATACAGATCTTTTAAAATGATATACATAATTAAATACAGGTTATATAGTTACCTATAATAGTCAGAACTTATAATTAGGTTAATTAGGTTTTTTATATATACAGAGATGTATTTAAGATGGATAGGTATTCTTCAAACTTTTCAAAGACCTACAGAAATATGGCATTTAAGTGGTTTAGGATTTTTCTTGGCAGTGAGACACAACTGCTCCTGGCACACCAATTACGTTGAAAAGGAGGATGGGTATCGAAGAAACTCGTTATGGAGTTTCCTTTTAACATGGCAAGATTAGCCATTTGGGCAAGAAACTGCTCTTGCCTGGACTGTTTGTTGCTGTATAAACTGGACATGCAGGACCCACAAGAAAGTGACTGCTGAACTTACAAAACAAGACATTACTGAAGGGTTTCTGTTGAAATGGAGAAGTGTGCCAGACACTCTGTGGCCTATAGGCTGAAGATGGATGCCCCAACGTTACAGAGGAACTTTGGGTGACTTTTCCCAAATCTAGAGTTTATATATTATCCTTCTATGGTCTTTGATAGAGTTAAAGACAGATAGTTATGGTTATAGTTTTCTTCAGTTATTATAAAAGATAAGTTACCCTTCTTTTTATTTAGACAGAAAAGAGGAGATGATGGGGAATGTACTTCTGTGTAAGTTTATCTTATTGATTGTTGAATAAAATACTGTTTGGCAAATGGCAACAAGTTAGACAGGACTAGGAGTCAAAGAGGATTCTGGGAAATGTAGCAGAGAAGTGGTGATCCAGGCCGGAAGTGACATAGCAAGGAGACTCATATTTAACAAGGAGAAACAGGAAGGGTCCCTTTTCCCCCTCCACTCTTCCTCCAGCGGCGCAATGTGATCCACCGGCAAGAAGGGTCGCCTAGGCATCCGATAAGATAAATCTTATAAAATATATAGATTTATGATGATTAAGACTGAGCTAACAAATGAGGAATCCTAGTTATTGGCCAATCAGCATTGTACCTAATCCAAGTCTCTCTGTGTATTAATTGGGGCCCTAACTTAGGCGGGCAGCTGGCATAGAGCGCACACGAGACAATGGGGCTCAGCGGCTTTTGGTGGAAAGATTTATCGTAACACCAGAGGGTCCTCTGTGAGAAGACATGCTACGCTGTCCGTCTTACCGTAACCTTGCTGCTGCCCTGGATAGCTCTGCTGGTTGGGGTACTGCTGCTGGGAGTAGGTCTGCTGCTGCGCCGAGCCCTGCTGGTACCCAGTCTGCTGCTGACTGTACTGGGAGTTTCCTGAAGGAGGAAGGGGCACAGTCTCATTTTCGGGTAGTGCTGAAGGTTCCCTGTCACCCACAGAACAAGTGAGTAGCCATGGAATCCTTGCACCATGTCTCCAGAGGCAGCACGCTTCCACGTGGCTCAAACATCATGTGACATTTTTATTTTATTATGTTACAAATACAAACGAAAACCCGATAATACAAAATGGGTGATGTAGCTACTAAAAGCAGTACCATGAACTAAGCGTCAAGTTCTACTCCACACGGTAATTGTCAGTATGATGATTCAGAACCACCCAGGAGACACACACCTGAGTGTGTCTACATAGGCGTTTCCTGAAAAGTTTTAACTGGATGTGGGAGGCACCATGTCATGGGCTGGGGTCTCAGACCAAATAAAGAAAAGTAAGCTGAGTCTTTCTTCACTTCCCAACTGTAGACGCCATGTGACCAGCTGCCTCAGGCTCCTTCCACCATGGGTGGACTGCACTTCAAACCGTAAGCCAAAATGAACCCTCCCGAATCAGTCTACCACAAGATCCAGCAATCCCACTCTTAGGCATATACCCAAAAGATGCACATTCATACAACAAGGGCATCTGTTCAACAATGTTCATAGCAGCACTATTTGTAATAGCCAGAAACTGGAAGCAGCCTAGATGCCCCTCAACTGAAGAATGGATAGAGAAAATGTGGTACATTTACACAATGGAGTACTACTCAGCGGGAAAAAACAATGGAATCTTGAAATTTGCAGGAAAATAGATGGAACTAGAAGAAACTATTCTAAGGGAGGTAACCCAATCACAAAAAGACAAACATGGGTATGTACTCACTCATATGTGGATTTTTGAAAGAGTAAAGGATTACCAGCCTACAATCCACACTGCCAGAGAAACTAGTGAACAAGGAGGACCCTAAAAGAGACATACATTGTCCCCTGGAGAAGGGGAAAGGGTCACCATCCCCTGAGAAAATTGGGAGCACGGGAAGGGGGGGAGGGAGCTACGAGAATGAGAAGGGGGGAAGGGGAGGGATGCAGAGGACATGAGGGAGCAGAAAGGTTGAGTCAGGGGAAGAGTAGAAGATAACAAGAATGGAGATACCATAATAGAGGGAGACATTTTAGGTTTACAGAGAAATCAGGCACTAGGGAAATGTCTGGAGAGCTACAAAGATGACACCAGCTAACAATCTAAGCAACAGAGGAGAGGCTACCTTAAATGCCCTTCCCTGATAATGAGATTGATGACTGAATTATATGCCACCCTATAGCCCTCATCCAGCAGCTGGTGGAAGTAGAAGCAGACACTCACAGACAAACACTGGACTGAACTGGAATCCACTTGCAGAGAAGGATGAGTGAAGAGCAAAGAGGTCCAAACCAGGCTTGTGAAACCCACAGAAACAGCTGACCTGAACAACGGGAGCTCTTGGTCCCCAGACTGATAGCTGGGAAACCGGCCTGGGATCCAGACCCCAGGATCATGGGTTTCAGTGAGGAAACCTCAGAAATCTACGGGACCTCTTGTAGAAGTTCAGTATTTATCCCTAGCATAGGTGTGGACTTTGGGAGCCCATTCCACATAGAGGAATACTCCCTGAGCCAAGACACATGGGGGTGGGCCTAGGCCCTATCCCAAAGGCCGTGACAGACTCTGATGACACGCTATGGAAGGCCTCACCCTCCCTGTGGAGCAGAAAGGATATGTGATAGGTAGGGTTTTAGTGGGGGGGGGGTTGTAGGGAGTGGGAACTGGGATTGACATGTAAAACAATCTTGTTTCTAATTCAAATTAAAAAAAAAAAAGAACCCTCCCCTAAGTTGCCTTTGTCAGGGGTTTTGTCCCAGCCACAAGAAAAATAAAAATATAGCCTCGAGGGCTGTCTTCACTTCCTGAGACATGCACATGACCTTAATCAGAAACAAGATCGTGGGTGGATGCTAAGGACGGGATGGGGTCCGTGTGAAGCGTGAGAGATGTGAGCAGATACACAGACGCCACATGACTGACAGCGCAGATGACTGGAGCACGTTTCTTCAAGCCAAGGGACAGCCAGACTGATGGCAGCCAGCAGATGCTGGAGAGGCCTGGAGCAGACCTGCCCTGAGCTGGCAGACAGCCTGACCTCAGATCTCATGCCTCCAGAGCCAGGAGGGGGTAAAGCCCTGATGCTTCAAGCCCTGCTAGTACTTCCTCACAGCAGCCCTGGGAGGCTGGACATAAACTGAGCAGGCCAGGGCAGAGGTGTGAAAGGCGTGCTCCGCCTACCGCATGTTTGGTTTTGAAGGAATAAAACAGGTAAATGAGCCAGGTGGTGGCGCAAGCCTTTAATCCCAGCACTCAGGGGGCAGAGGCAGGAGGATCTCTGTGAGTTCGAGGCCAGCCTGGTTTACAGAAGGAGTTCCACGGCAGGCTCCAAAGCTACACAGAGAAACCCTGTTTTGAAACAAAACAAACAAACAACAACAAAAAAAACAGGTAAATGAATGCAGACTGTGAAAATCAAGTCTGAAGGGCTCAGAGTGATCAGGCAGGAAGAAATCTCCAAACTGTGGGCCGCATCAGTACAGACTGTGTGTCCGTGTGATATATACAAACACCTCTCTGTGCTTTTTTCTTATAGAGTTATTCCAAGAGAGTAAAAGTCAATTAATTATTAGGGAACAGTTTGGAGAGAATGACTTGAAGGCTTGAGAGTGCTTGGCTGCTCTTCCAGAAGACCTAAATTTGGTTCCCACAACACCAGTAGGTGGTTCACAACCACCTGCAACTCCAGAGGACACAACCCTCCCTTCTGGACTGAGAATACCACCTGTGAGAGCATATGAGCACGCACGCACGCGCACACACACACACACACACACACACACACACACACTAACAAAGGACAGAAATAAATGTTTTTAAATTAATGTGTATCTATGTCTGCTAGGGCCTGCGAATCTCTGGCTCTCAGGACCTGTGTGTCTCCTCTCCCTTCCACACTCTGTGGCATCCCATGGGTGACGCCTGTCTGCCAGGATGGTCACATTTACACCACAGAGATGGGCAAATGCTACACAGCAGGGCTTTCTGCACAGTCACAAAGCAACATGCAGCTGTCCCTCTCCCCCACGCCTACAGCACCACCAAGGGTCTCTCCATGCTGGTGCCACAAGCCCCTTGCAAAAGATGCAATCCTACTGGCTCATGGGTCATTCATCTGGAAGGATGGCAGCCGTTTGTCCCCCAGCAGTAACACCCCCAACATGGTCAGACAAACCCCGTCCTATTTCCCAAACATACAAGACAAGTGAAGTCCCAATGCACAGCCTGGCAAACCAACCTCACAAATCTACACCAGCTGTCTATTACCATCAACACTCAGGTGAGACACCTGGAGCCGGCACTGTTAGCTCCAGGAGTGTGCGTGCTCACACACTAGGGCACGGTGCGCGTCCTGCCATGCTCCTTCCCCCTCATAGTAGGAGTGTGCGTGCTCACAGTGTGCGTCCCGCCATGCTCCTCACCCCCTCATAGTAGGAGTGTGCGTGCTCACACACTAGGGCACAGTGCGCGTCCCGCCATGCTCCTTACCCCCTCATAGTAGGAGTGTGCATGCTCACACACTAGGGCACAGTGCGCGTCCCGCCATGCTCCTTACCCCCCTCATAGTAGTGCTGTGTGGAATCCTCAAATGAGCGGTCGTAGCCCTGTTCTGTGTAAGACGACTGCTGGTAGGTGTAGTCGCCGTGGCCTGCAAGAAACAGGTGACTTAACTGTCCTGCCTAGGTCCTGGGGGACAACTGGGCTCTGCAGAAGTGAGTTCAGGCCAGGGGACGATGCAGAACTGGCTGAGCCAACCTCTCTAAGCCCCTCTGTTTGTTCTGTCTGTCTGTCTGCCTGCCTGTCTAATCCTCCCTCCCTCTCTCAAGCTCTCTCTCTCTCAAATGCAGGCATCATCATCACTGTGGTGTTGCTCCAAGATGTGGACAGAATCAAGCCTTCTTTACAGCACTGGCAGCTGCTCTCTCCCATACCTGACTGACTCCTGGGGGCTCCCTGGGTAGTGGTGCTATGACCACGAAAAAGCCTTTAGGACATGCCACCATCACATATCAGGCATCATGGCTTGCTACAAGACTTGTCTCAGCCACCTACCCTGCTCTTATTCCCAAATCCCAGACACACTTCCTACCTTATGCTACTGCTTACACCAGGGCCCTGGCCAGGAGTCCCCCAGAGACCTCCATCATTATCGCTCAAAATATATATTTAATGCAGATATTTACTGAGACAGGGTCTCCTGATGTAGCGCAGCCTGGCTTCAAATTCTTAATCCTCTTGCTTCAGCTACCTGAGAGCTGCGATTATAGTCAGGGGCCACCACAGCCGGTATTTAAGATCACATGACAATTTTCAGAAGCGAGGGCAGGAGGCTGAACGCTAGGACCCAGCATGTTAAACACACCACACCTGTCAGTGGTGGGTGGCTCTATCCAGCTCAGCCTCCTTCCACCTTCTGGGAAAGAAAAGCAGAGAAAACCCAAAGAGGTGGATAGTGTCTTACTCAGACGTTTTTCTTGTCAGAAACCGGCCTCAGGCACACCCCAGTATGCTCAAGCTGAGGGGACCCGGGGTGCTTTGCTGGCAGGACACAGGGCATTAGGTCTGAAGAACAGACCACCAAGGAGCTGCCAGCAGCGTGGCTTACCGTCTGGGTAGTACTGTTGACTCATGGGCTCTGCAGCACCCTGGCTGTGGCTGTACTGTTCGCTGTAGTACTCCTCCTGGCCTAGATACTGCTGGGAAGAGCCTGTGGGGATGTGACCAGACACTTAGGACCAGCAGACAGCGGGTGAGAAGTGCTCACACACCTGGTTCAGCAGTTAAGCCATGCTCAGCAGCCTTGCCCACGGGAGGAATACACCCAGGACCATTCAAACACCAATCCTCCCTCTCCTCCTAGCCCAGCTGCCCAAACACTCTGGAACTGGAACGACCACCACCTGTCCCCCCAGGCCCAAACATCTGCTCTCTGGGCTAGCCAGACACTCACTCAGTCCCCATCGCACCTACAGGCCAACGTCCTTGCTCATGTCAAGGAGCAGACTTATGGCCCATGTGGGGAGACAGACCACTGGCTCTTCACCATGGACAGAAGCAGGCCTCAGCCTTACCTTGCTGGGAGGGTCGGTAGGGCGCCATGGGCCGCTGTCCCATCATACTGCTCCCTTGGCCACCCTGGCCCATCATGGCAATGGGTGCCTGGCCCTGGTAATGCTGGCTCCCTCCCTGTGCTGAGTTGTAGTGGGACGTGGCTGCCTGCTGGTGCATCATGGAGACTGCGAGACAGGACAGAAGGACAGAGAGCCCAAATAGCTTCAGGAAGCTCGGGGGGGGGGGGGGCGTGTGTGTGACCCAGGACAGGGCGGTGGATGCACCTTCCCCTGCATACCTGTAACAGTGCGAGCTGCATCTAAGCCCAGGCACAATATCAGCTGTCAGTACTATCGTTTGGCTAACAGAGGAAGTGGGTCCTCAGGGCCCACAGCTCCTGACCACAGAAACTAGGATCCTGTCCTTCCTTGTCCCCAGGGCTTGTCTTGAAGGAGTCAGTGTCCTCTCTCCACTTCTTGGGCAGCAGCACTATAGCTACTGTGGATGACACCTGCCTGTCTGCCTGTCTGCTGCTGGCCGGGCTACACACTGCTCAGGACTCACGGGGACAGCATGTCCTAACAGAAACGAAACACCCATTTGCTTTAAAGTTTGTAGGAAGCCAGGTCTAGTAGAGCACGCCTGTCACCCCAGCTACTCAGGAGATGGAGGCAAGAAGGTTCTAAATTCAAGGCCAGCCACGGCAAATTAGCTAAGGGACGGAGCTCACCAGTAGAGCCTTGCCTCCCATGCAGGAGGTCCTGTTTAGTCCCCAGCACTGATGGGAAAAAAAAAGAAAGAAAAAAGAAAAGCGTCTAGTATTATGTTGAAAAAAAGTAAAACAAGCCAGGCAGTGGTGGTTCACACCTTTAATCCCAGTGCTCTGGAGGCAGAGGCAGGTGGATCTCTGTGAGTTTGAGGCCAGCCTGGTCTACAGAGTGAGTTCCAGGACAGCCAGGATACACAGAGAAACCTTGTCTTGAAAAACCAAGAAAAAAAAAGTGAATCGATCTCTAATAAATACTATAACCATGTGCTTGCAAAATAAGTCTGCAGTGTTATGATCACAGAAAACACTAGGGGACACCCCATCTTGCTTTGTGACATCTTCTAAAATCCCTGTCTCTGATGCTCAGGGGACATCTGGATCAGGACCCGCCATGTCCCAGGCATTTCCTGATATCATGATCAGCATCCCCCATCACGGTCCAGGAAGAAAGGCCTGGACCTCTGGCTTAGTATTTGTGATCCTTCATCTTTTCTACCCCTGACCTTTGCCAGGGGTCCCCTATGTGGAGAACCACTATACCTCACCTGAGACCAGTATTCTTCCACTGTCCTTGGAATTCCTGAGGTATCTGAGAAACCACTCAGGGCTGAGTCACTGTGTATCCACCACCCCTACCCAGTGGGAATGCCTAGGGAAGTGCCACAGCACCCACCAGGAGGGCAGGCTGCCCCTCAGGGCAGGGCCGTATAGTCACTGCAGACACGCTGCCTGTGCCTGCTGTGGTTAGGAGTGGGTCAGTGGTGTGGGGCCAGGTGGAGCGGCAGTACCTGGGTTGGATTGCATGTTGATGTTGGTCCGAGACACATAGTTGCTGATGGCACCTTGGCCTTGCATGGGGACACTCTGCGAGGTGGGTCCCGAGTGGCTGTAGCCAGGCCCAGTACCATGGCCGCTGCCCGACATGCTCATGGAGGTTGTGGGCAGTGTGCTCTGGGCCGTCTGCTGCATGGACACGTGGTTTGGACCTGCCAGGAAGGGTAGGAAAGGGCGTGTCAGGCACTGGAGGCCAGGTAGCCACCTCAAGGAAAAGATATCCAAGTTCCCGTCAAGTGATGGGGGGGGGTGTTAATCACTGGTCAGTAATGCTAACGAAGTGATTAATGAAGACACACGCCATGTGTCACGGTTACCAAGAGCCCCCAGTTGTTACTGCCACCGATACCGCTACCGCCGCCACCGCCACCGCCACCGCCACACCTTCATTCCAGGACCCACGCAGAAAGCACACGTCTGCACATTAAGTGAACCGAGTCAAGTGGAACCGGGCAGCTTCATGCCGTCTGCAAGGTACTCACCCCCCACCCCAGACACACACACACTTAGGCTTAGCAGAGTACCTGTGGCCAGGACAGTGGGAGAGAGGCAGCAAGGCCAGGAAGGCACTATGCCCAGCAACGCTGGGTGTAAGCTGTCACTGCAGCCAGCGACCTATGGCTACCTTGGTAACATCACTGCAGCAAACCTGCTCACCGTTTCCGATCTGGCCCTGCATGAGGGAGGCAGGGGGCAGGCCTGTGCTGATGGCATCACTGAGGCTGCCCTGGGGATGCAGGCCCTGGCTGGAACTGCTCTGACTCAGTGCTCCGGGGCCCAGGTTCATGTTCTGGGTTGGTGGCTGTAGATGACAGGACAGGACAGTTAACTCAGAGAGTGAGCACCAAGAGCCACCCCAGGGACATAAGAATTGCACAGCTACCTGCCAGCAGGGGTGTTGGGCTATGATAGAGCCCAAACATGACATTAGAACATAAACCAACTGGCCAAGTGTCTCAGTGTCCACATCTCATCTATGACCGAGGCCCTGCACAAGCTGGCTTCCTGCACGTTTATTTCCCATGTCCTCTCTCGTCTCAGCTAAACATGAGGTGTGTAAAGGAGGTGAAAACTTCCCTAGATCAAACAGCGGTTCCAAAGGTTTGTACGCGCACGCTATTTGTACATAGCCGAGAAAGGGAGCCCCAGACCAGGCCTGGTGCTGCAGTCCGATAATCTCAGCTGAGAGGTGCAGGCAGGAGGATGGCAAGTTCAAGGCTTGCCTGGGCTACACATTGAGTTCAAGATCAGTCTGAGCAAAATAGTTAGATCTTAAAACTAAAACTTATTTTTAAGAAGTAAAACGAGCCGGGCACTGGTGGCGTATGCCTTTAATCCCAGCACTTGGGAGGCAGAGGCAGGCGGATCTCTGTGAGTTTGAGACCAGCCTGATCTACAAGAGCTAGTTCCAGGACAGCCTCCAAAGACACAGAGAAACCCTGTCTCGAAACCCCCCCCCAAAAAAAAAAGAAGAAGAAGTAAAACGACATAGCTTCATGTGCACAAAGCTCCAGGTTGGACCCCCTAGTCCTGAAAGCGAGAAGGGCAGTGTCCAGCAGGACCAGCTGGGGTCTGCAGAAGCACCTGACGGATATGGCAGCTGACCGAGGCGTAATGCCACTTATAATGCCTCCAATTTCCAAGGGAGCAGTGGTTCCAGGGGTAAGCCATTCCTGGTGACATGTCTACCCTGGCACCTCATAGTCAGCCTTGGCCATCCTGGAGTGACTCCTTCTCTTGGCCTCATTACCTCACATGGCCACAGGCACACAATCCAACTTCACAGTAAAAATTTGATTTGGGGAAAATGCATTTACAGAAAACCAGACAGACTATAATAAAGTACTTATGCTAACATCTGGATCATTGCTGATATGGAGTTTTTTCCTTTCAATCTTTTTTTTTTCTTTTTTTTTTTTTAAGATGGGCTCATACTGTGTAGCTTTAGCTAGCTTGGTACTCGATATATGGCCCAGTATGGCTTCAAACTGACAGCAATCCTACTAGCTCAACCTCCCAAGTGCTACAATTAAAGGCATGCACCAACCTGGCCTAGAAAGATTTGTTGCCTTTTTTTTTTTTCTTTTTCTTAAAGTCCTGGCAGTGCACCCACATGTATCAGAACTGTGGCTCACACCATTTGGAGGGGTTTACAACAAAGGTGAGTCACTGCCCCCCCCCATGGTCACAACACGGCTAACATTCCAAGGGGTGGTTCTGGGGTCACTTCCCTACACTGAGTCATCAAAGTCCCAATTCTACCTGTCTAGCCAGTATAGCCTCACCCCATGTAATAGGGTTTTTTTTTTTTTCAGAACCCCTAATTTCTTTTTTTTGTTTGTTTTTTCTAGACAGGGTTTCTCTGTGGCTTTGGAGGCTGTCCTGGAACTAGCTCTTGTAGACCAGGCTGGTCTCGAACTCACAGAAATCTGCCTGCCTCTGCCTCCCGAGTGCTGGGATTAAAGGCTTGCACCACCATCATCCGGCTTGGAACCCCTAATTTCTTAATAGTGATGGTCACCGCCTACCTGAGGTGACACCCAGAAACCGGTTGCAGTACCTACCGCAGGAAGCAGTGACTGCATATTCTGGTTGGAGTCTGCTATCGTGGCCAGGTAGACCAGGTTCCGGTGCAGGATCTGCTGGTACCTGTGGGAGACACCTGCAGGTGAAGCAGGGGAAACTGGCCATGCCCAAGGTAGAAGCAAAGTCTACCCAAGTCAGCCTTGACCTCCAGCCAAACCCCAACAGGACACTGGCCCCAAGGACACTGGGGGGGGGGCTGGAAACAAGCAGCTGCAGCTCTCCACCGTCCAGGAAGGGGTAGGCAGGGAACAGGGCCAGCCAAGCCCTAAGCCTGGGAAGACCCTGAGACGTGAGCCAAGAGGAAGGTGGCATGAGGCCAATGGAAAAGGAGGAGAGGCCTAAAGATGACAGAGGGAGACCAGAGGACAGAGTCTGTCCATGGTCAGATATCAGGCTAACTCCACAGCACCTGATAGCCTGAAGAGCCCTAGAAGGAAACAGGAAGGGGCCGGGGGACCCTCACCCCCATCTCACCCACCCACACATTGCACCTGGCAAGGTCTCAGGTCTCTCAAACAAGCTGCACCAGGTGGGGATCTGGGCCTCGCACACTTGATACCCAGGAGACTCAAGGCCCCTCATGAAGGTAAGAGAGAGGTCTGAGGTACTTTGCCCACACAGAGGCACAAGCTGCCTCCTGATTGGGTTTACTATTAGCCCCACGATGGAAGCTGTGGACACCCCTTCCCTCTCTACCCCAGGCCCTAAATGGTGAGGGTTCCCACCTCACTTGTATTCTCAGGGCCACCTGTGACCTTACTCTGCTCAGTAGCCAAGGAGGCTTTCCCAGAGCACGGAGAAGGCAATGTCACAAAGACCAGGGGAGGGCTGGGTCCTGGGCGGGCACGATTACTTACTGGGTGCACTCGGCTGTCTTGCCCTTGCTCTGGTAATCCAGGATGCACTGGATCAGGTGATGGTTCTCATCCAGCATCTGGAGGAAAGTAAGCAGGGCACACGCCTGTCACATGGCAGCTGGTTTACATCCAGGATGCCAGGATCCTGGGGAGCCCGCTGGGCCACTCACTCCAGGTCCCAGGCCCCTACCTAGAGAGAGCTACAGACCCTCAAATCACAAGTGCACAAGAGGGTAGAGGCAGCTTACATCTCTGCTGGTTATGTTCAGCCTGCGTCAGTGAGGGACACTGTAGCCAGGAGAAGGCATTGCAGATACACAAGATCAGGGAAAACACTGAGGAGACTGACTAGGGGGCCACAAGTCTATCAATCTACAACCTTTGATTACAAAATGAAGAGAAGGCCCAGGCTGCACTCTGCAGAGGCCAGCACTGTTCTGAGACTGTCTTACACATAATACAGGGTCCAGATCTGAAAGCAATCTCATCCGGGGATGGGTGAATGGTCACATGTGAGCATGTCGGAGACGGACCACAGGCTCCCAGAACAGTTGCACAGGCCAGAAGCTTGGTTGGTCTTCTCCACCAGGCATAGCCCACACTCACACTCAGCACTGTAGGGAACTGGTCAGACGTGCAGACTCCAAGCCCACACCTGTACAGCTGACAATGTTGGAAGGTGCTGGGAGGCTGGGCTGAGCTCCCGAGGTGTCCTGGAGGTGCCCATGTGTCTGTAGGAGATTCTAGCACTCTTCCCAAACCGAGGAGGGTCTGACCTCCACAGACCCCAGGGCTAGTGCATATGTGCTGGCATGTCCTGGCTTCAGTGACAGGTAGCACTGAGTGGGACATCAGGGAGGGACACTGGGCATGAAGATGCCTGGGAGTGAAGGGGACACGCCAGAGTTATGGGCTGCTATGGTATACAAGAGCCTTCTGCAATGTGACAGTCCCCTCCCCCTTTTAAGGTTTATTTATTTATTTATTTATTTATTTATTTATTTATTTATTATGTATACAGTGTTCTGACCGAATGCGAGAAGAGGGCACCAGATCTCATTACAGATGGCTGTGAACCACCATGTGACTGCTAGGAATTGAACTCTGGACCTCTAGGAGAGCAGCCAGTGCTCTTAACTTCTGACCATCTCCCCAGCCTATGACAGTCCCCTTGGGACAGCAGGAGCCGGGGGAGGAGACAGAGGGAGTGTGGCAAGCCAGTGGGCAGAGGACAACCTGCAGGTAGTGTCGAGACACTTTTGACCAGTTTCCCTGGCGGGGGAGCCTGACCCCGACACACCTGCTGCTCCTGTGCCACACAGGGCCTTTGCTCAACTGTTCACAACAGGCAGGGTCTTCCTTTGCCTTCGCCGAAACACACGCTTGGCTTGTTCCCTTAGGCTGCCTGCTGCCCCTGCCTGTGGTTTGAAGCACGGGTCCCTGAACTGCTTCCTGTCTGAGTCCAGCTCCACCCCTCAGCCTGTACAACCTCAGGGGTGGTCTCTTCACTGTTTTCTTTCTTGTGGTGAGGTCGCAAAATATCCTGTGCCCACCAGGGGGCACTGCCACACAGAAGCTGCTTCTGAGCAGGTAACGTTCAAGACAGGACTAAAGAACAAACCTCTGAAAACCCCACCCCTGACACACATAAGGCTCCCAGCATCCTCTTCTTCGACCCCTACATCTCGAGGAAGGGCTCTCTCCAAGGGCACAGCACACCTAGGAAGGATGTCCTGTCACCATGAGCCACAAGGAAGACACAGAGAGGTCAGTGACACCATCACTACATCACGGTGTAGCCGCCAGACGGGTCAGTGCTGCATTACATGGTACCCGCATTTATAAGCACCAGGAAATAATGAACTGTTACCATGTTTTAAGATTTTGTTTGCTGGATATGTAGACACGTGTGCAGGTACCCAAAGAAGCCAGAAGAGGAGGGGCCAAATCCCGGAGAGGAGTTACAGGTGGCTGTGAGCTGCCCAATGAGGGTGCTAGGAAGTGAACTTGGGGCCTCTGCAAGGGCAGTGCACCCTCTCACCTGCAGAGCCAAATCTCTAGCCCATGCCTTCTAAAAACAGCAAACGGGGTGCTGGCTCGCTTAGTTTAAAAACATGCACAGGAAGTTGGGCATGGTGGCATGTGGCTTTAGTCCTAGCACTCAGGAGGCAGAGGCAGGTGGATCTTCGTGAATTCTAAGCCAGCCTGGTCTACAGAGCAAGTTCTAGGACAGTCAGGGCTGTTACACAGAGAAACCCTGTCTTGAAAAACTAAAAACAAAATAAAACATTCACAGGAAAGACAGGATGCATGGCAAGGGCTCCAGACCCTCGCAAACCTGCCTGCAGGGGACAAGCACTGTATGAAATTCCCAGGACAGTGAGAACAGGCCATGAGCTGGCAACTGTGGATTTCAGGGAGAAAGGAACCCCTGGAGCGTCTCTATGGAAAGGAGGAAGGCAGAGAGCACCCCACCCACATGTAGGAATACAACCTCCCACTCTGTCCCCAGTCTCAACAGGGCTAACGCATGACGGCCAGCGTCAGCCTGTGGAGGAAGTCATCATCTCAGAGGCAAACACTAATACCCAAGACCAGGATACAGGCCAGGAGTAGAGCATCTGCCTAATGTGTAGGACTTCAGTCTGGTCCCAGTCTGACCCCCTGCACTGCCTCTCAATGGACAACACCTGGAGCAACCAAGATTATAAGGAAAACAAAACAAAACAAACAACCCTATATTCAAAACACAACAATAGCCAGGCGGTGGTGGCACACACCTTTAATCCCAGCACTCGGGAGGCAGAGGCAGGAGGATCTCTGTGAGTTCGAGACCAGCCTGATCTACAGAGCTAGTTCCAGGACAGCCTCCAAAGCCACCAGAGAAGCCCTGTCTCAAAAAACAAAAACAAAAACAAAAACAACATATATATATATATATATATAATATATATAACAAGTTACTATACAAATGAAAGATAACAGGACTATTTAAAATTATCACAGGAAGCCTGTTGTAGTGGCTCATGACTTAATCCCAGCACTCCAGAGGCAGAGGTAGGCAGATCACTGTGAGTTCGAGGCCAGTCTGGTCTACACAGTTCTAGGACAGGCAGGAATAAACAGAGATACCCTGTCTCGAAAAAAAAAAAAAAATAGGGCTGGAGAGATGGCTCAGAGGTTAAGAGCACTGTCTGCTCTTCCAGAGGTCCTGAGTTCAATTCCCAGCAGCCAAAGGGCAGCTCACAGCCTTCTATAATGGTATCCAATGCCCCCTCTGGCATGAGGCTGAGTACCCATATATAAATAAATAAATCTTACAAAAAAAAAAAAAAGCTGGGCGGTGGTAGCTCAGGCTACCAAACCAAAACATAACACAAACAAACAAAATTAGCACAGGGCTGGGGAGATGACTCAGAGGGTAAAGGTATCTGCCACCAAACTCACAACCTGAGTTCCATCCCTGGAACCCACACTGTGGAAAAAGAACTGACTCCCACAAAGTGGTTCTCAGACCTCCATGGCACCCATGCACAGGCATACTAAACAAACAAACAAACAATAGGAACCACAAGGACTCCCTCCCCCAATAAGCTCTCGGAAAATATGTCAGTGAAAACAAAGCAAAAAAGCTGGGCATGGTGGTGTGAGCCTGTAATACCACACTTAGTAGGCAGACAGGGTGTCAAAAGTTGAAGGCTAACCTGGTCTACATACATAGTGAGTTCTAGGCTACACAGTGAGACCTTGTCAAAAATCAGAACAGGGTCGGAGAGATGGCACAGAGGTCAAGAGGGCATAAGGATCTTACAGAGGACCCAAATTCAATTCCTAGCACCCACTCACTCAGGAAGCTCACAACTGCCTAGAACTGAAGGATTATCTAGATTAGACTGATGAGAAGACCCACCCACTGTGAGTGGTGAGTAAAATGGAGACTGCAAGCTGAACACAAATGTTCATCTCTCAAGACATAGGACGTGAAGGGGAGTGAAACGCTCCATTCTGCAGGGAAGCACCGTAAGACAGGAAGTCAACTCAAAATAGCTCTCAGGAAGTCCCTGAAACTGACCAGAATTTCCAGGCCTCTGCCTCCCAAGAGTGTATAAGCAGTAAGGACAGCTGAGAAGACTCTCAGGCACGCCTACCATCTAGAGAGGCTCAGATCAACTGAGCTATCAGGAAAAGGCACACTCCAACCTGCCGAGCTGCCTGCAGCCTGTGCAGTGTGCTCCAGGTGTCCAGCTTTGTGAGCTGTCGGCAATGCTGCAGAGGCCTCTGGCGACGCAGCTGTCTAGGTCATTTCTACTTCCGTACGTAACCCCTCATCCATCAACTTCTGTAAGTAACCCCAACAAAACTCAATTGGACATTGACACGAAGTCTATTGTGGGTTCCCTTTCTGGGGTGAGTAGATGGGAGTATCTTCCCTGGAAAATCTTGTCATACAGCATCCTCTGCTTCCTGGCAGTGGAAGCAGTATGACCAGCTGCCTCGAGCCCCGGCCACCATGGCTAAACCCTTGGACTGTAAACAGGAATAACCAGGGATCTCTTAAGTTGCTTCCTCTCAGGCCAGGAGAAAAACAACGAGACACCACCCATTGTAGAGGTTCATGATCTGAGGATATTTCTAGAAGCTGAGGACTAAACTAATGGCACTTTCAGGAGAATGCCGCAGCCCTACTGCTAGAAGCCAATCTCACCCTACTGCAGAAGGTACGAATTGACTGTGTTAGCTTCAAAACAGTCCCGAGAGTGCAGGCAGGCAGGACACACGGGAGGTACAGCCTTGTACCTCAGTTTGCAATGACTACACACAGAGTAAAATACGTGACCACAGACACAATATATTTCCACCTTCCTGAGACAACACACGTCAATTCTGGTCCTGTACGGATTTGGATGCTTAGAAACTAAGTTAGCTCAGCTCAGCCAAATCCTCCTGCCCCCAGCCCCACTTCTCCCTCTAGCTATTGGCCATTCAGCTTTTATGTTGGTGGTGGTGGTGGATTTTGAGACAGGGTTTCTCTGTGGCTTTGGAGCCTGTCCTGGAACTCGATCTGTAGACCAGGCTGGTCTTGAACTCACAGAGATCTACCTGCGTCTGCCTCCTGAGTGCTGGGATTAAAGGCGTGCTCGACCACTGCTGAACCGCCATTCAGATTTTTATTAGACCAATCAGGTGCCTTAGGCAGGCGAGGTAAAACAGCAACACATCTTTATTTATTAAACAAATGTAACACATCTTTACATAGTTAAATACTATTCTACAAAACCACTTTCTACCATTTCTGACAAGCCAAATGACCCTGAAGTGATCTAGCCTATCCTCTGCTGTTCAGTGCCTTTAACCCAACATCATCTCCGCTTTAAAAGCAAGAAACCGAGGCCCAGAAAGCACACGTGAACTAGAACTGATGAAAGAGAATTTGAGCCTAGAAGGCCCGAGAAGCCCTGTTCTGCTCTCCCGAAGATCAGGGGACCCTCCGTACGCATGCTAAAAACAGACACAATTTGAAATGTAGCAAAACAGCTCCTGCCCACAGCCTGCTCTACACAGCATCCCATAATCCCTCTCCCTTGCTGCTCATACCTTCAGGCCTTCGATTACTCTTTCACATGCCACACACTAGGTTCTGAGGCCTCAAGACAGCAGCCCCAAGCCTTATCTGCTGGTGGTCACACCCAGTGCTTAGTGTACCTGCTGGGCACAAGGCATTCATTGCCCGTAGCTTGGGGACTTCCTGAAGTGGCCCAGAGGCTCCGAGCACAGAGACAGGTGATAGTCAAGCTCACTGGCCCAGAAATCTAGGAACATGCCTAGGGCATAGTGCCATGTGCCAAAGAGTACAAGTGTTCTCTCCAGAGGCCCACAAAGGAGAGAGGTGCAAGGAGGCGGGGGACACCAAATCCTGTTTCAGTGTCTCCCTGTAGACTGCGGGACAGATGTAAAGGCAAGCAGCCTTTGGCCACAGATAGATCTCTTCTCTGGAATGTCCAGCAGGAGTGCTCCCAGCCATGCTTCACTAAGCAGCAGGCTCCTAAGATCCCTGTCCCTGCTTCTCCCCACCCTAGAAATGCAGGGCTCAGGTTGAGAACCATGCAGGGTGGTCCCTTGCCTGACAGAAGGCAAAGACACCAAGGGGCTAGTCCCACCTGAAGGTGGGCTCCAGACTGAGTAATGAGGGGGTATCGTTCCCTTCCCATTCCAGGGATGGGAACAGAGGCTCTGTGCTCCCCTGGGAAGGACTCTCTGCCCAAGAGCAGCTACCCAAGAGTCATTGTTCTGCTACCTAATAGCAGACTCATTTCCACAAACCATCCACCTCTGTGGGGACAGCTCTAACTTTCCAAGTGGCCAAGTTACCTTCCTAACTGGATTGGTTGTGTAAGCCTGGAGACCTGAGTTCAATCTCTGGAACCCATGGAAAAGGAGAAGAGGAACAGGTTTCCCAGAGTCTCCTCTGACGGCTACATGTACACGGCGGCACCTGCAACTGTGCTAATAATGATGATGATGATGAAGCTAATACAATCAGCCTCAGATATGTAACTTTTGTTGTGTAATTGTTGTGTGAAACAGCAGGGGGCGTCCAGTTGTCCCTCTAATAGGCATGCAGCCATGGGAACCACTGCACTGTACCAGCCTGGTTGTATCAGGAGCACAGTGCGGGATACCTTCATACTATGGCCTTTAGCTAGCAGAGAGGAAGACAGGGTTGGCCCTGAGCCGCTGGCGCCCGTGAAGGCATCCGCCAGCTACAGCTCCATCTCAGGATCCTGGGCACACCTGGCGACACTGTCCTCAGCAAAGCACAGTTCTGACTAGTCTCTCTCAGGTACCAGTGCTCTGTCATCGCAAGGTCACCTGCTCCAGGTCAGGCCAGCTCTCCAGGCTTCCACTCTGGGTCCCCACTCCCTGCTCCATGCAGGGTGGTCTACTCACGGCTTGCTCAAATTTCCTGACCCCATGAAATATCTAAACTTGTGAAGCAGGCCATCTGCAAATTAGTAAGTTACCATTGTCCGTCTAAGAGGAAGAAACCCAGACAAGGAGATCCAGGGAGAGGAAAACAGAGACCTTGCTGCAGACAAGGAGGACACCAAAGGCTTTGGCAGCCATCAGAAGCTGAGGAGGTAGGAAGCAGCCTCCTTCAGGACTGCAGGAAGGACAGATGGACGGATGGACGGAAGGCAGCCACTCCTTCACAGCTAGACAGGGTGAGTGAATGAAGACTGCTATCTAGGGAAATTGTGGGGCACTAACATTGGCTTAGGCAGAATGAAGCTTAGGTAGCTTCAGGCTATGACACATTCTACTGTATGTGGGGTACACTAGCTGCAACCAAGTCCCATGCGAAACTAGGGACCAGCAGTGACTATCTCAGTCACATGCTAACTCACATGCCACAGACAATACCTCAAAGTCCTACAGTGGCCTTGTGACTGATGAGAGAAGATTAGGAGGGGACATTTGTGTGGGACTTTGAAGGTTGAGCAGGACTTGTCACTCTGAGAACACACTGTTCCTTCCTTTGCTTTCACCCTCCCCCAGAGCTCTCAGGCACCCTGGCCTTCCCCAGTGATCTTAGCATGGGCAGGTTAGCACACAATGACTGTGCACGGAGTATGCATGCACACTCGGGGTGGAGTTTAGGGTTTGGGGAATACTAGGCCAGAGGTCTGCCCTTGGCTTGATACAGGGTCTTGCTTTACAGCTTGGGCTACCCTTGAACTTGCCATGTAGCTTCAGGCTGTCCTTAAACTTTCCAGTCTTCGCTCTGGAATGTGATCCCAGGGGTACATCACCAAACTAGGTCAAAGTACATGTGTGAAGTATAAGACACACTCCCCTCAAGCCTACTTAAGACTCTACACTAAAGGACCCACAGAGGCAGTAAGTGGACTGCTGGATCTACCAGGTCAAGTACCTTAACAGGATGAATTGAAGACGTACAGGCTGTTTCTGCCCCAGACTGAGGCCAGCAAATTTCCCCTCTTGGTGATCTGATGTTTGGGGTGGATCTCCAACACACTTTAGCCTGGAGAAACTGAGGCTCTTCGATGAGCAGGTGTGACTACAAAATTCTGGACAAGCAACGAAGCCAAAGGTGGCTCTGAGAACGGTGACTGTGAAGCTCCAGCAGCCAGAGGGCTAGGGCACTGTCGGGCCTTCCAATGTGTGTACTGTGCTTCACCCTCCATCAAACAAGGCTCCCAACCCATGGCCGCAGGGACAGCAGCCCCTGGAGCGATCATGGACGAGCTGCTGCTGCGACTCCCTCTACCACTGAGCCTCTGCAGCCTCAGTTTCCTTCCCCAAGTCACCTCAAAAAAGTTAAATGTGACAAGAGCTATCAAGCCTAGAAACACCATCGCATCCCACAGCTCTCAAAAGGTTAATACAAAAACCACACTGGAAAATCCGAATTTCTGCTCTGCTCCAATAATCTCTCCTGCCCAAAGCTCACCAAAGCTTGCTGATTTCGACAATCATTATATTCCAAAGAGGCGGAATACAGCAAGGGTGAGCTGGGAAACAGGTGACAAGCTGAGTAAATACCCACAAGCCCCTCAGGTTATGAGGGCCTAAAATGCCAAGGCCCTTGGGGACCTAACCGGCTCAAGGGAATTCGGAAATTCTGTAGAAGGAACCCGAACTGAGAAAAGCCAGAGCGTAGGAAAGATGTTCAGACCGAAAGACAACCAGTAAAATGCTAAAGTGTTCATGTCAAAACTTAAAGCTTTTGTTAAATATGTCCCCAAACCCATGCAAACGCCTTCTTTGGAAAACAGTAGCCCGAATAAAGGATGGGACCGAGACTGCAGGACGAAATCTCCGAAGTCTGGGTGCAGGCAGCGGGGCCCGCCGATGCCCAGTGACCCGCGCGGGGGCGGGGCTGCGCTGGCCTCAGGTCCACCCGCCTGCAGCGAGCTCGGGAGCCCGCTGCGGGCCGTGGGGAAGGCACGCACACTTTGGATGCGTCCCTTTGTGCCGGGGACCGCAATACCTACGACACCGGTCAGCTCGCCGCAGCGGCGCGCCACCAGGCAGCCCGCGCCCCCTTCTCCATTCGCCAAGCTGCGCGCAGAGGCGCGCGACCGACGCCACCAGGGCTGTCAGCGGAGCGCGACCAGCCCCCGCCCCGGCTGGAGGGGCCGCGGGCCCCGGCGTCCCGCACTGCTGCGTCGGCTGACAGGGGCGCTCTCAGAGGACACCGCGCGACGCGCTCCGGGGTGGCCACCCCCTGCGGCCGCCGGGCCCCCGCTGCCGGCGCCTCCGGCAAAGTTGGCGCAGGCTCTCCTGGGGGCGCGCGGGGCCGCCGTCAGGGCTCCTGCGGCCCGGCTGTGCCCTGGCTTTGTTCGCGCCCCGCGCGCACCCTCGCTCCGCACCCCCGCGGCCCTGCCCACCTTCTGGATGGTCTGCTGTGTGACCTCCCCTTTGCCTCTCGGCCGCGCCGACGCGAAGGCCACGGACATGGTGGCGGCGCGGACTCAGCCCGTGATCATTCGGGTTTATTCTCCGGCTGCGCCCCGCGGCCCGAGGTGCCCATTCTCCGCAGCGCGGGGGCGGGGGCGCGGGGGATGCCGTGCCGTGGGCTCGCCCGCCCGCCTGCCGCCGACGCGCGCCCGGGCCTCCCGCGTCCCTGCGCCTTAAGCCACCGCCTTCCGGGACTGGACCCCGCGCCGAGTCCGCCGCTGTGCCGCCTGCGCTCTGCGTCCAGCCGGCCGCCGCCGCGCCGCCCCTGTGCCGGGCTTCGGTGGTTGCGCCCGCCCCGCCGCGCCCCGCCCCTGCCCGCTCCGCCCGCGCGCCCCGCCCCGCCGCGCCGCACGTCCCCCTGACGCCAGACGCCGCGGACGCCAGCAGCGTGGCCCGAGACGGCCGGCGGGCGGGCGCAAGCGGTGAGTGTGCGCTTTTGAGCGGCGGCGGCGGCGGCCCTAGCTCGCGCGTCCGCCGGGATGAGCTACGACCGCGCCATCACCGTCTTCTCGCCCGACGGCCACCTCTTCCAAGTGGAGTACGCGCAGGAGGCGGTCAAGAAGGGCTCCACTGCGGTGAGCCGGCCCGAGCGGGGCCTGCGCGGCAGGGCGCACGGGGAAGCAGGGCTCGCAGACCCGGGAGCGGGGCCCCCGCGTTCTGCTTGCGGCGGGTGGCCCGGGAGGTGACGGGAGCCGAAGGGTGGCGACCTAGGAAGGAAGCCGGGCCGCGGGGACTGCGCCATGCTCCCTGGAGAGCCGGCTTGCCCGCTGCAGAGCGTCACGGGGAGCGCATCGCGCGCCCGGCCGGGGCCATCTTGGTGCTGTTGGCGCGGCGCGGCGCGGACGACGGAGGCCGCAGGTGCGCGCGGGAGGTGGGGGGCTGAGAGTCGGCGCCGGCGGGGACTTGGGGACCTCCCGGCTAGGCCAGACGGGCGTTGGTGAACAAAGGGCGGCCCTGCGACGGGGACCGACTGCTTCCGGGTTCGCCTGCTCCACCGACGCTGTATTCTGGTTCCGGTGGGCCTCTCGCCGCGTCCCGGGATTTGCTCGGGGACCTTAGCGCCATTTGGAAATGGGACCGCCCGACACCTGCAAGCGTCAGCAGTGAGAGAGTTCTGCGTTTTTCTTTTTCCTGAGTCACTGGGTCTTTGGGAAAGACACGTGGTTCTGAGACTCGAAGCGCTTGCATTTCCCGAGTATTTAATCGCTTTGAAAGTAAAGTCCCAAATCTTTTGGTGACTTAACCCACCCCCAAAAAACTAGAGTGAGCAGGCTTGGAGGCCCAGGCCTGTAATCCCGGCATTGGGAAGGTTGAGACCCGAAAATCTCAAATTCAAAGCCAGCCTGGGCTTCTAGAAGAGAATCTCTATGTATGTATGTATGTATGTATGTATGTATGTATGTATGTATGTATGTATGAGTTATTGACTCCTCTTTATGTGCATTGGCGTTTGTGCCTACATGTATGTCTGTGTGAGGGTGTCACATCCCTTGGAACTGGATAGATACTGGAACTGCCTTGTTGGTGCTGGCAATTGAACCCGGGTCCTCTTAAACCTGAGCCCTCTCTCCAGCCCCAAGAGACAGCTGTGCAGTGGTGGTGCACACCTTTAATCCCAGCGTTCTGGAGGCAGAGACAGGAGGATCTCTGTGATTTTGAGACCACCGTGGTCTACAGAGCGAGTTCCTGGATAGGCTCCAAAGCTACAAAGAAACCCTGTCTCAGGGAAAAACAAACAAAGAACAACAACAAAAACTTGTGAGGCTGGTGAGACGACTAAGTTGGTGAAGGGCTTGCTCTTACAAGCATCAAGACCTGGTCACACTGTGACACTCTAGACTGTCGATAAAGTTTACTTTGAATCAGGGGGTAGAGCCAGCCATAGAGAAGCAAGCAATTTCGATACAGAAGACATACAGTAAGGAAAGGGGAAAGCCAGAACTAGAGTTTGAGCTTCATTTTGGTTCTGGGAGGAGGGAAGATATGCCCCTCTTGAGGTGTATCCTGCCATAAAGCAAGGTCAGTTAGTTGTGCCTCAGCCTCCCTGAGCTAGCAGGTTTTCATCCCAGCCTATAAATAGATACATAAATAGAAACTTAATCTATGTGTTGCATTTTTTGTTTGTTTGTTTTTTTTTGTTTTTTTGTTTTCTTTTTTGAGACAGGGTTTCTCTGTGGCTTTGGAGGCTGTCCTGGAACTAGCTCTTGTAGACCAGGCTGGTCTCGAACTCACAGAGAAACGCCTGCCTCTGTCTCCCGAGTGCTGGGATTAAAGGCGTGGGCCACCAACACCCGACTGGAAACTTAATTTAAACCTACATATGGTGACTGTAACAGAGCCAGGGTGCAGGAGCAGAAGCCCTGTGAGGTGTGGCCAATGGGGTGCATAATGTGGGCAGTGGGGCTGTAGACAATAATTAAAATACCTGTAGATTCATGTGCCAACCCCTAAGCTGATGGAAAGACATCATTTGGTGCCCCACAAATGTAGCAGTACTTTCTAGTTGGGATTGCTGGCCCACAAAGGACATGGAGACTTGTTAATAATGAAAGCTTGGCCTTATCTTAGGCTTGTTCGCAGGTAGCTCTCATAACTTAATTAACCCATATAATTTTTTTAGTCTACATTCTGCCACGTGGCTCAGTTGCCTCTTAGTACTGCACAAAATCATGTGTGCCTAGATTCCTTCTTCCAGTCTCTCTCTCTGCCCAGAAGTCTCTCCTGTTCTCTCCTGCCTAGCTATTGGCCATTTAGCTCTTTATTAAAGTCATTAGAAAACGCCAACGCCTTAGGCAAAGACACTTCTTTACAGCATAAACAAATATTCCGAAACATCCACCTACCCACTTTTTTTTTGTTATGTTTTTTTGGTTTTTCCGAGACAGGGTTTCTCTGTGTAGCTTTGGAGCCTGACCTGGCACTTGCTCTGGAGACCAGGCTGGCCTCGAACTCACAGAAATCCACCTGCCTCTGCCTCCCGAGTGCTGGGATTAAAGGCGTGCGCCACCAATGCCCGGCTTTGTTTTTATTTTCTTAAAAGCAGCTTCACACAATGGCATCCCAGCTCTTAGGAGGCAGAGACTGGAGGGGTGCTATTGGCTTGCTGGTCAGCAAGTGTAGCACAATCTGAGTTCAGGTTCAGGGTCTCGAAAAACGTTAAGTTTGGAGGGGCTGGAGAGACGTTGCAGCAGCTAAAAGGGTGCAAGCAGAGGACCGAGATAAGTTTTCAGCGCCCAGGTTGTAAGGTCAAAACTGCCTTGAATTCTAGCTCCCGGGAGTTCAGCATCACTGACTTCCATGGGCAGGTTCGAGAGCATGCGCGCGCGCGCGCGCGCACACACACACACACACACACACACACACTTAAACCACTTTTGAAGTTGGAGAAGAAATGGAGGAAGACACCGTTATGAACCTCTGGCCTCCGTATGCTAAGGGACATAACCATACACAACCATAGGAAAGCTCTGGAATCTGGAGGTGCCTGTTACACCCAGCTAATTTCTCTGGACCCTGCAGGTCACATGAGTCAGCACAGAAGGACCTTGTAAAAATCACTCCAGACCAGGGGTGGTTCAGACATAGCTTCTCCCTTGGTAGGATCTCCCTTGGTAGGATCACCAAAGGTTCCTGCATTGGTGGGGGGGGGGGTGCTGCCCACATCAGAGTGAGCTGCCAACTAGTTGTGCCCTCTGTGCCCAACTGCCTTGTTCAGGAATTGCTGCATCTGCTTCTGTTCCTCCCTTGCTAAAGGGTTAAATATCAATGAGGTAGGTCCTGGGTTTATTGTGTTTGGTTTGGTTTGAGTTTGGATGCTAGGCAAGCACCATCTACATCCACAGCCCAATTTCATTTGTTTAAACAGCGGCCACTCCCCCCCCACCCCCTTCTACAATACCCAGCATAATCAGGGACTGGTGTGTTAAATTAATGGGTAGTGGCTCACTTTGTAACACACTAGGACCTACCAGCAGTATGTGTAGTGTGAGCAGGCGTGGTGGTAGCCTGGGGCCAATTGGAGTTCAGTTTTCCAGCATCTATCTGATGCAGTGGTTTATTAGGCCTTGGGGTCTTGTGCAGGACTGTTTAGCTGTGTTACAGCTGTGACCGTTGTAGTGTTTTAAAGGCATGAGATCAGACACTCGGGTCCCGGTAACTTATCCTAGTCCACAGGAGGAGATCTATGTCCTTGGTGTGGTACAGTGTGTCAAGTGATAGGCCAGAAATGGGTGGGGGTACCTTCTTGCCCTAAGCCTTTCCACTCTGCTGTGCCAGAGATGAACAGCTGTCCTGCTTATGTGTATATATGTGTGTGTGTGTATGTATGTATGTTTTTTTTTCAAGACAGGCTTTCTCTATGTAACAGCCCTAGCTGTCCTGGAACTAGCTCTGTAGACCAGGATGGCTTCGAACTCACAAAGATCCACCTGCCTCTGCCTCCCGAGTGCTGGGGTTAAAGGCATGTGTCACCACGGCCCAGCCTCTGCTAATTTAATTCTTTAAAAAAAAAATTTTTTTTTTGAATTTATTATGTATAGTGTTCTGCCTGTATGTATGCCTGCGGGCCAGAAGAGGGCACCAGGTCTCATTATGGATGGTTGTGAGCCACCATGTGGTTGCTGGGAATTGAACTCAGGAAGAGCAGCCTTAATTGCCTAGCCCCTGCTTATGTAATTTGTTTCTTCAAGACAGGGTTCCTCTGTGTAGCTTTGGAGCCTGTCCTAGAACTAGCTCTGTCACTGCCCAGCCGCTTACACAGTTCTTAAAGGTGACTTTTGCATTCTTGTTTAAGGTTGGTGTTCGAGGAAAGGACATTGTTGTTCTTGGTGTGGAAAAAAAATCGGTGGCCAAGCTACAAGATGAAAGAACAGTACGGAAGATCTGTGCTTTGGACGATAATGTCTGCATGGCCTTTGCAGGTACAGGGTGCACCGGGCGGGGTGGTGAGTGGAACTCAGGTACCAGCTGGTGGGGATTGAGATCCTTCAAAAGAGAGTAGCCGTTGCTGGGTGATGGTGGGCCTTCCTTGCCACCAATAGCGCTACAGGGATGGCAGTTACCGCTTTCAGCAGATCCAGCCTGGGAAGCCTCTGCTCCCTGAAACCAAACTAGGTACAGTGTAACTTGATTTGCAGTTGTTCGTGTACTTGCTTCTTAGAAAGGCTTGCAGAGGCTGGTGTGCCATCCTTGTGTTCGGCCATAGTGAGGCGTTGCCCTGACAAAGCCTCCGCTCTTGTTTCAGGCCTCACTGCCGATGCAAGGATAGTCATCAACAGAGCCCGGGTGGAGTGCCAGAGCCACCGGCTCACCGTGGAGGACCCCGTCACTGTGGAGTACATCACCCGATACATTGCCAGTCTGAAGCAGGTAGGGGCTTGGGCACCACTGTCAGGGCTGCCGTGTGACTCAACAGAATGGTGCTGTTGGTTCTTCTGGCTTGAAACCATCCCAACCCTGGTTTCTGGAGGGAAATACAAGCGTTTATTTTGCTACTCTGAGCTACCATTTGCCAAACAGCTGAGAGAGGGCTGAAAGGCACCCCCACTCTGTGATAAGATGCTAGTAAACTGTATACAAACTGTAGCTTGTAGCTGGAACATGTCTGCCTGTGTTGAGGTGACTTCCAGTAGTCTCAGTTAAGATGTGTGATGCAGGGCTAGAGAGGTGACTAATCAGTTAAAGGAATTGGCTGCTCTTCCTGAGGACTCCAGTTCAATTCCCAGCAATCACAAAAAAGCTTAGTCTGTAACTCCATTTGCAGGAGATCCAACTTTCCTGACACCAGATACCCATGTGATACACATCGATAAATCTTTTTAAAAAGCTGCATAGCCGGGTGATAGTGGTGCACGCCTTTAATCCCAGCACTCGGGAGGCAGAAGCAGGCAGATCTCTCAGTTCAAGACCAGCCTGGTCTACAAGAGCAAGTCCCAGGACTGCATCCAAAGCTCGATCCTGCCCCTGCCCCCCCCCCAAAGAAATGCATAATGCATCTCCAGTCCTGGTGTGTCTAAGAGGAAAAAGAAATGTTAACAGCTGTTCACAATTTCCTTACCACCCAAATTACAGGCCGCTTGGGATGAGCTTAGTTCTGTCTTGTCACCAAGCATTGTGGTTGAATGTTGACTTTTCTTTCCAGCGCTATACACAGAGCAATGGGCGCAGGCCATTTGGCATCTCTGCCCTCATTGTGGGATTTGACTTTGATGGCACCCCCAGACTCTATCAGACTGACCCCTCAGGCACATACCATGCCTGGAAGGTAAGTCTGTTTCAAAACAGTGGGACTTTGGGCTGTAGAGAGGTATTCAGTTGGCATTAGCAAATAGATGACAACCTCTTAGTTTAGGTCTGTGTGTACTGTCTGTCTGTTCCATGATGCTTATATAAAAGCAAAACAGTCTACGTTACTCTTTAACATCGAACCAAAGAGAGGGCCTATATCAAAATCTCCCCTAAGTGTCTCATTCTTAGTAAGGATCAACACTAGTGCTAATAATCTTAAAGGTAAGACCTGTGTCTGTGCCATCACCGCCAACCGCAGGCCCTGGAAGAAGGCAGCCACTGGCCAGCCACATAGACTTGGCTCTACTAAGACACATGTGTTTTAGGCCAATGCCATAGGCCGGGGCGCCAAGTCGGTGCGTGAATTCCTGGAGAAGAACTACACTGATGACGCCATCGAGACAGATGATCTGACCATCAAACTAGTGATCAAGGCACTTCTGGAAGTAAGTGCACATGGGAAACCCTAGGCAGCACGGGCCCCACTGTGTGACTGGTGGCTTCTTTATACATTTGGGACAGTCAAGGCTTACTGCCTAAAGGCAGAACATGAGACAAGGCCCAGGTGTGGCATCCCCGGTTCAGGTGACTAGACCTCCCAGAGGCTTGTGTGTGTGCATGCTCAGTCAAGGAAGTAGGATGAAAGCAGGCGAAGCCACAGTAGATAGAAATGCAGGCATTGTGTCCCCCTGTGAGGAGTTGCTGTGTGGACTGGAGGTTACGTAGGCACCTCTCACAACTGCATTTGGGACAAGAGCCATGGATGGTCACCCTCCCACCTGAGGGCAGACCCACCTAATGGCTTTTGCCTTCTTCAAGGTGGTCCAGTCAGGTGGCAAAAACATCGAACTTGCTGTCATGAGGCGGGATCAGCCCCTCAAGGTAAGTGAGTCTACTTTTGGTTGGAAGGGTTCTGACAGAGGAGAGCCCCTGCCTTGTGTACCCAGTCCCAAGTTACAGATGCGTACGAACATAGACTTTTTGCTTTATTGGTGGCATTTTCTTATCATCCCCTAGTCACCAGTTGTACTGTGGCATTAGCTCCCTGCCTTTGTTTAAGAATATTCTCGATGCCATTCTGTCGAGATGTGCTCCTAGCTGTGCTGCTGGCTAGGTCATTTGCAGCACTACACAGGGCTATAGAAGTAGTTAGTTGCACTACCAGGTGGTGCTATGTTTGCACCTGGTGCAGACATTAATCTTGTATGTGCTTCTGGGGTAGATTCTAAACCCTGAAGAAATCGAGAAGTATGTTGCGGAAATTGAAAAAGAAAAAGAAGAAAATGAAAAGAAGAAACAAAAGAAAGCATCCTGATGAAGTGAGCATTGGGTAGAGCAGCTTCCAGCCTCAGTGTTGAGCCTTCTGTCTGCTTGTTTAAGCCCAATAAACGTCTACCTTTTTTAACTCTCTCTTGTGATGAGAACACATCATTTGAGTGCAGCTGTAGTTATGGTATCTTTGTGCTTCTCTCAGGGTGTCTGCCAAAGGGTGTATACAGCAGACTCAGGGTTGTCCTTTCAGAAAAATCAAGTCTGCAGAGCCATGACTGGCAGTGTAGCTAGGTCAGTGGTACAGCTCCAAAGGACCCAGCACTCATGCAGGATGACTAACTCCAGTTCATGAATGCAATATTCACATACACCAAATGAACCTTAAAGAGCCAGGTGGGCGGTGGTAAGAGTGTACCTTTAATCCCAGCACTCATAGGCAGAGGCAGGACTAGCCAGGGCCACATTGAAACCTTGTCTCAAAAAGGAAGAAAAGCTACATAGTAAAATCTCTGTCTCCCATGCCACACACACCCCACCCCCAAACAATTTAGTGCTCAGCTTACATTTTGCTGTTTGTCAAGTTTTCTACATAATCCAGGCCATCACTGTGGGTATATTAGTTTGGTGGGGTTTTTTTTTTTTGGCCAGAGATGCACTTCCTCTTGGCTTCCTAGCCAGTTTATCATTCTACCATCTGCTTCAGCTTACAGCTTACCCTTGCCCTGCCCCCCTCCCTCACAATCAGTTTAGGACACGCTTGGGTCAAATTTATGCCTAGCATAACATCTACAAGCTGTAATTTGGCAGAGAAAAACCAATCTAACTGGTTTAGGATGCAAAGCTGCTTATATCTAGTGCATAAGTTTTTATTGCATAAGTCTTTATTAGTCAAGGGCAGGAATACATCATTGATAATCCCAAGGCTGCCTGCCTCCTGCAGGCTGCTCCTCTAACCTGACACAAACCAAGAGTGCCATCCAATCCATTGACCATGTATCTGCTCTGGAGGACTGCCTTCAATACTTGGGGAACAGTTACGGCAAAGCAAAGTGCTTTGTAGCTATAGCAGTTTTCATTCATACTAGACTAGGGTGTTCACCCTAGCAAGATAGCCCAGTGAGAACGAGCAAGCCTACTTCATCTATGGTCATCAGGTCACTTTCTGGCATATCATATGGTACCTTGTAAGTACCTCCACACCCTTAACTAGCGGAGGTATGCTGTAGGTCTGACTAGAACCTGCTTCTGAGTAGGCCTTGGACGTGACACAGGTGATGGAGGCAGCATTTGAAGGTTTGAATGTTTATTTAGTTTGCATTACCCCAACAGTAGCCCCAGTGCTGTGTTCTATTCTCAGCTATGAAGTCCTACAAAAATAAACCCAAGCTTTTGCAATGCGACTTCATCAACACAGAACTAAAGCTTTGTAGCTATTTGAAGGGGTTTTGGTTATCAAGGTGCTTGTTTTCAACAAAATGCCCTGTCAGTCAGAGGATGCATGCTCATACAGAAAAATCTGACCCATTTACTCATGCAACAAAGTTTATGTTCCCACCCTCCCTCCATCACCTTTAAAATAAACACACAACAACTATTTACAAACGAGGAAATAAGGCCAGTGACCTTAGAAAGAAGGGGGAAAAAAAAAAAAAACTGGCTCATTTCAAAGTAGATGAGAACACTTAAGTGCAGCCAGAGTCTAACAATGACTGACCTGGGCTAGAGGCGACAAGGACAGGAAGGTTGGTCACACCATATTGGCTTGTCTTGGACTTCGACACTAAGCCTCAGTACCTGTGGAAGCCAGGCTCTACATGACACTCAGGGGGCCCTTCCTACTGTACTCCTCCTCTGTCAGCCTCGAACCCTGAACATCACTTGTTCATTACACAACATGATCCATGGAACACCACCCCCTCCCTGCCCTTGACCCTCCCACCCCTATCCTATGACTGGTTCACCCTGTGCTGGCCCTGCCTGGATCCTGAGACTTCCCACTGTTAGCAGATGGGGTACCAGGCCAGCAGCACCAGGGGCCAGATGGGTTGCAGAGACACATTTGGACACCACACGTGCCAAATAAAATTTGGTTCCGTTTTAAGAGTCAAAGCTGTCGTTTAAAAAAAAAAAAAAAAAATTACAAAGTGAGGACTGAGCCTTTGCCTATAGAAACCTTTTTGCAAAATACCAAAACCTTACAATTCGGCTGTGTGCAACCAAGAAGAAAATGTAGGTCAAGATACCTTCAGGAGATCACCTACAAATACTTCCCCCAAAACAAGTGGTTCTAATCAGACCACATCCAAGTTTAGGTTGAGTCCAAAGCCAAGTAGTATGAGGGTGTCCAGACTTGGTAAACAAGATCCTTGTGTCCTTATCTTCAGAACCCTGTGAGAGGACAGGAAGTCAGTGTCCAACAGGTATCTGTCACACAGCTATCTATTCCCTCACCACCCTGGGGACCGGAAGGCAGTAAAGGTAGGGAACTGGCCCTCCACATCCTACATGGAATTGCATAGGACGCTCCAGCCCTTGTTTCTGTGAACAGACAGGCTTGCTCCCCACTTCTAAGTATGGTCTAGGGATGTTCACCCCACCACCTCCTTCCCCAAGGATCCAGAACGGTTCCCACTCACGTGTACTGCACCCTTACACCCGGCCAGTCCCAGCTCGGTGGGAAGTGGGGTTGCGCCGTGTTGTCCCATTGCCTCTACCTCCTCGGAATCCACCACGTGAACTGCGGCCACGAAGGAACCTCCCAGACACCCCAAAGGTCTCAGTGTTCAGCTTTCTCTCTTCAGCCCATGTCGTCCGCCTAGAACTAAACCAAAAGATGAGGTATGTTAAGATCTGACTATAAGCTGGGCGGTGGGGTTGCACACCTTTTATCCCAACACTTGGGAAGCAGAGGCAGGTCTACAGAGCAAGCTCCAGGACAGCAAGGGCTACCCAGGGAAACCGTCTTTTGAAAAACAACAACAAAATCTGACTGTAGTGGGCAACAACTACAGTTTCTGAAATAGGCTTTGTCCCTTGAACAGCAGAAACGGAAGGATGAGCAGGGGAACACTCAACCTAATGCTGCAGAGATCAGGCCTATTTTGGCTCAAGATCCCTCTATCACCAAGAGTAAACAAGTGACACAAGTGGGTGACAAAGAAGCCCTTAAGAGCTCACACAAAAGCATTTAGATCCCAGCCCTTCCTGCTGCCACGTTTGGTCCCCATCCTCCAGCTGAACCATCTAGCTTCCATACCAGCCCATCTTCAGTCACTGTCACCAAGAGGCAGTACAGGTCAACCAGCCGCTCCTGACTGTCTGATTATTTGCTTAGAATATAGTCTACACTATCCCTCGCCCATTCAGATGCATAGCCATGTGCAGGTTGCTGAGACCTGGCCACACCCTCCTACAAGATACAGCCGGGCTTAAGTTCTTCTTTTAGCTTGTGTCACTCTTGCTTCGATTGCTCCCCTAGTATGTGTGCATGGCCCAGGCTACCCAGCTCACTTCCTGTTCTTCAATGGCCTGAGTTGCACACTATGCCTGCTCTGAAGCTTACCATACAGTCTAGGGGTGCTCATCTACAGTGCTGACACACATCACAATCTCTGACTTCCAGGACTTGAGAGGACAGGCAGGCACATCAGGCAGGAAAGAGCAGCACTAATGGGGATGCAAGAACTCAACCTCAGCAAGTCCTCATCAGGTTAGGGGACAGACAGAGGGTTCTGGCACTACATCCTAGATGGCATGGACAGACCCAGTTGGTACTCTTGTAGTTGTCATGTAGAAATATGTAGAAAACAAGCTCAAAGCTTGGACTTAATGTTAGTATACTTTAAGTCACATGCTTCTTAGACTTACAAAACAGCTACCCTTTCCGCAGTGTGCTTAGGCCCTTACCTTGTTTTGAGTTCAGAAGAAATGTTGTCAAAGAAGGACTTGGACTTGTCATAGTAACAGTTGGGCCCCAGAAGATCTTCCTCAGCAGGAGTCTCTTCACTCTGGGTCATCACTGCTGGGTCCTTCTCTTCCCCTTTCTCAGCCTTGTCATCTACAAAGACAAACACTACCCAGTCAGTCTCCTGTTAGGGGTCCACTCTGCAGCTGTCCTCAGGCCCAGAGAGATCCTTTCCTCTCATGGCAAGTCACAAGCTTCACACACCCATCCCAGCCCTCCTCATCTATTCCTCAGAGTGCACTCCAATTCCCACACTGGTCAGGACCTCAACTCACTCCAGAGTGATGCCAGTCATTCTGTCCCAACATGCTCTAGGGATTCTCTTGGGGGATAACTTTCAAATGAATCAGACCTTTAAAATTCAATTTCTTCTTAAATTCTTTATCAAGCTCTTCTCGGTTGAACTGGGCATTTGCACTCTCAAAATCAAAGTCACCTTCAAACTTGATTGTGTTTTCCTTAACATTAGTTGGACGGTTTTGCCCTCTGGAACGATTTCTTGTTCGCCGATTGCCTATGTAGACAATAAACAGCATGGGCTGAATTCACCAACTTATTTCCAGCTTGAATTCAAAAGCAACTCACAGACACACTGATGACAAATGGCACGGTTCACTGAAGCACCACCTTAGCCCCAAGTTCCCAGCACAGGAAGCAAAGCACAGCCTGCTGCTCATGGCTACAGAACTCCAGTGGCCCTGGGTGTTACCTGACCGCCTCCGTGGAGGTCTTCTGTTCTCGTCATTCACCTGCCCTTGGGTGTGCACAGGTGTCGGCTGGACTACATCTAAGGTGCAAAGGGAAAAGTGAGGCCAAGCTCCGCAGAAGCCAGAACCCAGCCACCAAAAGCAGAGCGCCACTACCACATGCTACCTGCCCACAGGCCTGCTTGCAAAAGTGTGTGGTCTGGGATGAGGGCAATGCTTTAAAATCCATGTCCCAGTGAGTATGACATTGGAGACACAGAGAAACTGCAGGGGAAATCAGTGTTCAAGTACCGCTGGCAGTCTTGCTGCTTGGCTGAGCCTGGCGACCATTGAGCTGTGTCCCCGAGGTAACCTTGCTGGGTAACAGTTTCTTAGCATTCAAGTTATCAGCAGAACTAGTCTGGACAGCTTGCTCCACCATGGGGCTCTTGCTGACTGGGGTAGATGGAAAACCAGCTCCTGAGTTAAAGAGGGAAGAAAAGTTTAGAAATCACTAAAAGGAGAAACCGTACTACCTCCAGCCATTTCTCCTGGCTGGCACCTTGGGGGTAGGGCAGGAGTGACACACTGTCTAGAAAAAGTCTGAACTCAGGATTTACTCTGCCAGACTGGCCCATTCCCTTTGAAGCTGGTCCAGGTGACAAAAGAAATGAAGTCCCAGGGAGGCACCAAAGCCAGTTTTCTGGGAGCACCAATCCTTGAGCTCCAAGTTAAGACACTACATTGAGAGGAAAGTCACTGTGCTACCAACACCAACAGGTACTTCCTCAAGTTTACCGATGAGTTTTCTAGAGAAGTTCTGACCAAGCCTGAAGGTGTCAATGGCCCTGAAATGAATTCAGAATTCAAGAAATGCCACTCTGGTCTATGCTGGAGAACCACCACCCCAGCCTGGGATCTTCTACAAAGTACAGTAGTCAGACTCTGAAATTAAATTCTACAACAGCTTTATGAGAAACAGATGTGACCAGGCTGGACTGCAATGAAAGTTAACAACCCACAGCTTCTCAAAGAGTTAAAAGCTCTTCATAAGCAAGGATGGGCTACCAGGCACCCAGTGTGAGGGACTATACCTACAGCATCACACGAAACACCAAAAACAGAGTTACCAGTGGCAGTCCCAACATGAATCCTCTGAAACTGGCAAAATGTAAAAGGCTACCATACAGTCTGCTGCCCCCTTGACCTGTCCCAGGTCCTATAACTCATGGGGAACAGTAGGCCCTTAAGGGACTGTGTGGAACTGGAGAGAGAGGTAAAACAGTGAGCCCTGGCCATAGTCAAACAAAATGAAAACACAGCTGTGGAGAAACTCTCATCGCAGATGAGACCCACTCCCAGGGCGTATCCATAAGGTCCTCTCTGACAGAACTAGGCTGGACCACTTTCTCAGGCCCATCTCACTCAGCAAGAATGACCTCAAGAGACAGATCAGTCACACCAAAGTGGCTTGTATGTGCGGTTTAAAAAAATATTTATCTGTATGCATGTAGGTGTTTGGTCTGCATGTCTGTCTGTACACCACATGCATGCCTAGTATCCTCAGAGGCCAGAAGAGGGGGTCAGATCCCCTAGGACTGGAGATGGGTGTGAACCACCATGTGGGTGCTGGGCATCTAACCCAGGTTACCTGGAAGAGCAGCCAGTGCTCTTCACCATGGAGCCATCTCTCCAGCCCCTTGTGTGCTTCTTAAAAAGCAATTTACCCTATGGGTAGATTCATGTGAGCAATCCTAAGGACAACCAAAGTATCCTCAGTCATGGCTCTTAATTAGAAAGGGTAATGTATGCCACAATTCAGATATAACGAGGCCCTATAGGACAGAACCACCCACACCAACAGACTGACGCTCTAGGCCGGACCCCGGGAGGCCTCCTGCACTGAGATGGGTAATGATGAAGGCTTGAGCTGGCTACAGGCATGATGCCACATGAAAAACAGACATGCAGAAACAGCAGTACAAGAGCATCAGGAAGGTCAAGAAACCCTGAAGGTGCTGCTGTATCAGCAGAGATAGGTGAGCAGATAGCAACTAGCTGGCTGGCTCTCACAATGGCATTGTTCATGCAGCCAAACACCTAGGGGCTGCCACGCACGCTCCCACTTCAAATGCCCTTAAGAGAACTACACATTTCATCCGAGTTGTTTGGGGAGGTTCCACAGCAGAAACCCAGAACATGTTTAGGACTCTGAAAACCCCAGAGAAACAGCTTTATATCTTCCCATGCAATGGCCATGGACAGGTAAACCATAAACCCAAGCAGAACGAATGAAGCGCTCGGCTGACTTCTTAACCCTTTAAAACTGGCATTAACACATGAGGCCACATGCTGAACCCAACAGAAGCAGTGTCCTGATCCCTGGGCCTAGCAGAAGATCTGTTCCAGCTCCTGCCATCCTGGCTCTTTACCCCCTGCTCTCATCGTCTACATGACAGCATGCAGTTAGTTCTCCAGACTGCTGTTACCCTTGGAAGTGAGCTGAGGTGGCTCTGAGGACATGTCAAGTTCTGAAACAGGCTGTGGAGATGGAGAGGAACTAGGGCTGGAAGCAGCGGCTGAGGCTGGAGGGCTTACCAACTTCTCTAAACAAGAGAGAGAGAGAAGAGCAAAGAGAAAGCACACAAATAAGTCAGGACATACTCGTCTTATGCCTAGCAAGCTTGGAAAGAGCCAAGCCACCTCTCAAATGATGTACTTTAGAGCCAGGCTGCATAGTCACCTGCCACATCACAACAGCAATCACAAGTGGCCCACAGCATTGGTCTGGAGCTTAATTAACATTCCCTGCTTCAGCTGCCTTATGCTGGAGTCTGAGCAAGGATGTACGGACAAGATTCAAACTATGTTCTTCGGAGTGGGGGTTAGCACGCATGTGTACATATGCACATTCATGTAGAGGCCACAGGTCAACCTTGGGTGTTGCTTCCTTGGGTGTCATGGACACTTTGTTTTTTAAGACAGGGTCTCTCAGTTGCCCTGGAACTCACTGATGAGGCTTAACTTTCAAGCTAGCCAACCTCAGGGGTCTGCCTATCTCTGCCTCCCCAGCCCTGAGACAAGTGCCCAATTCTCTATGTTCTGAGTGCAGCTTCAAGGTCCAAGTCAAACACAGGGCTGGTATCACTCCCAACATGGAGACACTCTTACTCTAGGACTGGTGCACGCCCCAGCAGAAACCACGCTTGAGCTGGGCTCGTGCACTAGGTTAATATAAGCTGCAATGAGATAAAGGGTATATTAGAGGCCCACAGATAGATCTCATCTGTAAGAAACTACAGCTGTACCAGAACTTCTGATTTTCAAGAGCATTTTCATTTATGCCATCTGGGGCAAAATCAACACTGCTGCCTCTTAGTCTCAGAAACCAGTTATTAAACATTCCCAAGCTGAAGCTAGCTACAATGGGCGACTTATTAGGAGCAGTGAGATACAACAGTTCAGGAGCTGTGTGACGTGAACAACTGTCCCACCCTTGAGGTGTATGACTCCACTCTATGGTGATGACAGGCAAAGGTAGTCGGGCACACAGAATGGTCACTCACCTAGACCTAAGGAAGCAGCATACTGCTGGCTGAGCAGGGAGCTGGCTGCCAGCTGGCCATACGGTGGCATCCCTCTGAAGGGGCTGTAAGGCACATGCGGCTGGAAGGGCGAGGCGGAGGCAGAGCCCAGGGAGGACTGAACAATGAGACACACAGGTAAGAGCACTGCAACATCCTTCAAGTTACCCTTCAAGTAAGTCTCCACATACAGCACTTTCTTAGATGGGGGAGGATGCCAGGTCTGTCAGCCTGAACTCCTGACAGGGTAGGTAGTTCTGGACATGAACTTCTTCAAAAACTTAAAATCCTCTCACAGCTCCCCTCTGCCAACACCAGTCGGGCCTTTTCATGTGACGAAATGCCACCCTTAGTTGAAGAAAGGCTCCCTTGAAGAGAAGTGGGGCATATGTGTCCATCCCCTTCTCTCCTCCCTTTCCCTACCCAAGTATGCAGGATCATACCTGCTCAGTTGAAGACTGGCCTGTTCCCACTTTGACTTCCTTTTGGACCTTGAATACCTATCCACCAAGCTTTTCAGAAATCTACTTGGGCTGTTCCAAGTGCCATGGAAGTCATCCCTGCCTGCTCCTCCCTTTCTAAGTATAGCTTCATCTCAGAACCCAGAGCAGTCTGAACTGGAGAAGCCAAGAAAGGCACAAATTTACAGAAGGTAATAATCTAGATGCCCCTTCTCCTAATAATCCTGGGGTATAACCTACCAGGCAGTAAGGCTTAGTGTCCTACAACAATGGAATATAACAGCACAAGACTATTGAGACAGCAAACCAGCCCTCTCATCCCGAAAACATCTCAAGTCACTCACACTACTGCCACCCTGGGCTTGACTGCTCTGTCATCCCAGAACCAGGCAAGACCACCACCACCACCAGCAGCAGCAACACATCTTATGCAGCAAGCTACAGTCTCTTCCTACTGGCCTTGCCATACAGAACATACTACACAGTACAGTACAGTACATATGCTGTGTGAGTTAACACCTTCTTTCTCTAGGAACAGAAACTGTCTAGATGAAAACCAGGTCTGTGTTCATTAGAGGGCAACTCAAGTTGAACGCTCTGGACAAACCAGATGACAGACACCAAGTTCCATGTGGAAACCAAGCTCTCCTATTAACCACACCCACACACTTACCTGAACAATAGCAGGATCCTGAGGGAGTGTGTGCTGAGCTTTTGGAGGTTCACACACAGTAATATCTTTGATATCACTTCCCCGGAAAATGATGTACTCATAAATTTCCTCTCTTGGGGGAGCAGGCCTATCTGTGGGACGGTCTTCAGTACCAAAGGACCTCACTTGGGGGTTGAAAAAAAAGAAGGGTTAAATTGTAGTCCTGTGCCAAGTCCATCTGTTCAAGATTCTGACCCTGCAGCACCCTGACACAGCACCCTATTTACAACCAACAGCTACTCAATCTCCCAATCTTCAGCTGACAGTAGCTATAAGGCACCATGTGGCAACTCAAGAATGCAAGGGGCAGTGGTTCGGGAAGACGACACACGAGAAATGTCAGAATCGCAAGCCTCACAGCCCCCTTGCACATCTGCACAAGCACACCAATGTGCAGAGCTCTCTGCAGACAAGGATGGCTTTGCAGAGCCTCCCTCCTCACATCTGACTGCAGACCCAACCACCATGCCTGAACCCTCATCACAGGCTGCAGCTGTGGAGGTTTCTCCTAGGTAAGCACGAAGAAACTCAGTCCTTGCACACAAATCAGGCCTTGACTGTTGTAGAAACAAAGGGAAGGAGTCCCGGAACTCGGATCCCCAACACTAGCTTCCGTGTCCATGCGGAAATCCTGGACCCAAGGGACCCTCCACAGGATCGAGGAAGGCTAGCACACACCTCTCTTTGGCAGGACTCCGGGGCTTATCTGAGTCTGGCGACAGGATTTAAGCAGCAGGATTTAAGTGGACAGGGGGCCTACTCTGGGCCTATTTCTCCAACTGGGAATCTCATGTCAAAAGCAACGCAGCACGGAGAGTTCAAGTGCATAAAAAAAAACAAAACCTCAACACTGAGCTCTCTCTCAACTGCAGCACCGCAGTCTGGGTCCCGGAGCCAGCCTTCAAAGGAAGGTACTGCTAAGGTTTGGAAGAAAGGCCCAGGACTGCAGCACGCTGGCTTCAGACTCCCCCCTGGGATCTGCACACCCTCGAGCGTCTAACACACACCCGGGGCGGGCCGCCGCGCTCGCGCTCCTGAGGAGCTGCGAGAAAACGAGCGGAGAATGGAGACAAAGAGGCTCCGGGGCCTCACGCTCGCCGGGACTAGCGCGCACCGACGCTGGACTCCTCTCAGGGCAAACCAACCCCTCAGAGGAGTCGACAGGGTCGGAAGAGTTCGGGGCGCGGGCAGCCGCGGCTCGATCCACGCGCGGGCTCGGCCGGAGGCGGCTGCCCGCGGACGCGGTGGGCCGTAGGCGCCGAAGGGCTCCAGGAGAGCGCGGGGGACCCGCGGCGACGCCTGGCAGGTGGGGAGGTCCGCGGCTTGCGAGCCGAGCCGCCCCGCCCCGCCCCGCCCCCGACACCTGCGGGACCGCGGCCCGCTCCTCCCCGAGCCCCCGCCGGAGCCGGGAACACCATTGTGCGGGCAGGCGCGGGGCGGCGGGGCTGTTGGGGGCGGCGGTTGGGCGCGCGGCGGCGGCGGGCCGCTACCTTTGGCGAGCGCCACGGTGGAGTTGTCGGTGTCGATGGTGTAGAGGATGCCCTCGTAGCGGATCTGCGCCTTAGAGATGAGGCTGATCTTGCTGCCCAGATACGGGGTGCCGGACGAGCCGCTCATGGCGGCGGCCGCCGGGGCGCCGGGCGCGGGGGACCAGCGCCGAGCCCCGCCCGCTCCGCCGCCGCGCGGTCGCCGGGCGCCCACTCCTGCGCAGCTCCGCGCCGCCGCCGCGCGCCGCCGCCGCCGCCGAGGCGACTCCTGCCGCGCCTAGGGGCCTGCGGGCCGCGAGCGAGCCGGAGACGGAGCGGAGCGCGGCGCGCAGCCTGAGTCTGAGGGGAGCGGGGAGGAGCGCCGCCGCAGCCACATCCGGGGCCTCCCGCCACCAGCGCCGCCCCCGCACGCTCGTCGTCGCCCATTGGCTCGCCGCGCCCGGCTCCCTTTAAATATGCACGCGCCGCCGGCGGTGGGCGGGCCTGCGCCTGCGCAGCTTGGGGCGGCCGGCGGCGGCCCAGACTCTGGGGTTCCGCACAGCGGGTTCCCAGCGGGCTCCGCGCACAGCTTGGGGCGTGAGACTGAGCGGGCGGGGCTCGGCGGGGCGGGGCCCGGGGGCGGGGCCGGGCGGAGCGCGCGTGCGCGGGGCAGCCGGGCAGCCGCTGTTTGCAAACTCGGGGGCGGGGCCCGGGGCTGGCCCTGGAGCCGCGCCAGGCTCCGCCCGCTTCGCGTGCCGGCCCCGGCCTTGGGGCGCCGGTGTCGATGGGCTGCAGACGGGGACCCCGACAGCCAGCGCTGCGCCGGCTGCGTGCTGGGTGCCAGGGACCCGCCGCCCGGCGCAGCTCAGCACGGCAGCGCTTCCGGAGGGGATGCCCGGGAGCCCGGCCCCGCCTCCCCAGCCCTGACTGACTGGTTCGGGCGGTCCCCGCCGGCCTAGGCCACCCGCGTCCTCTGACTGCGCCCCAAGCCCTGCCCCCCGCCGTGGAGTCGGGGGAGCCCCCCCCCGAAGTCGTCCCCTGTTCCTGCCATGCTGGCTCCGCGCCATGCATGATTGGTAATTTGATATATGTGAGCGCATGTTTATTTACAGTTAGTCTCTAACGACAGACTAGGGTCCAATACTGGGTGCTATGAAAAAAAAAATTATACAAGTGAAATAGGATGAAAGAGGCGATAAAGGGACGTCTCATACGGCGAAAATACTGTTTTTGTGAAACGATTTCTCGTAAATGTGAGACATAAAATGTACTTCCTACTGTGCTGACAGCAACTTAGCACCATGCCAAGTGGATGCCGGGAATGCACTTTTGAACGTTTTAAACATTTTAATGTTTTTTTTTTAAATTCGGTGTGTGTGTACTTACATATGTCACAACATGTGTGGCGGTCAGGAGACACCTGGAGTTAGTTCTCTGCTTCCACCACCTGGAGATGGGAACTCAGGTGGTCACACTTAGCAAGTGCCTTTACCCACCCAGCCGTCTCGCTGGCCCTATTTTTTCTTTGAGTTTAGTCGTGACAGGGATCCTACTCTTAGCTCAGGTTGGCCTGGAACTCACTGCGCATCCCAGACTGGCTTCTACCCTTTGGTAAACCTCCTGCCTCAGTCTCCCACGAGCCAAAATTTTGAGCATGAGCCACCACACTAGAAACCATAGCGGGCCGACTTCCCCCAGCTTGCAGAGGCAGAAGCCAGTGTAGTGTGAGCCTGCACGTTCAGTTCCATAGCGCCTCTGTGAGACCCACTTAGCAACACCAGCACCCACCATCACCGAGCATCAGCACAGGCAGCAGAAGAGACAGCGGAAAAGTCTGTTGATCAGCCATAATCCTGCTATGCTTCTTGGCCCCTGGAAAACTTACCCCCTTGGGGAAGAGAGGTCTCCTGGCCTGGAGCATCCAGGCTCTCACCACAACATGACCTTGCTCAGACTATCTGGGTTGTACGTGGTGGTGTGGGTGGGTGAACAGCCCTATGGAGACCTTGGTGACCTTCTGGCTGGTGATCCCTGTGTGCAGCTGAGGCTCTCCTTCCCCTACTTTTTAGAGGAGGGAATCCAAGGTCACAAAGTCATGTCACAGAGTCACAAGACCCTGTGTGTTGGAGGTGTGTGAAATCCCTCACTTTAAAAAGGCTGATCCTTCTTCCAGAAAGGCATTGAATCCTGTGCCCTAGAACCTGAGATGGGAGGGGGGCCCAGCTCCCAGTGGCCCCTGCATTTGCAACTGGGTGGTTCCCTGAGGACACTAGATGCAGTGTAGATACCCACACAGAGTAGAGGCTAAAAATATACACAGTGCCCAGGTCCAGGAATACAGGCTCTGCCATTCATTCCTGGTACCCTGCCCAGGGAGGGTGTTTGGACAGGCCCAAGAAGGGGAGCAGCTGTGCTTGACTGAAATCTGAACCAGGGATCCACCGGCGAAGCGTTTTGTTTACTGGCTGGAGCATCTACTCAGTACCCCTACAATGCTAGCTTCGTTACAAGTGTGTAGGTCTAGAGAGCCCACTGAATTCACCCATTCGATAATCATGCCTGCATGAGACTTTTGAGAGTGGTTAGGTTGCATGTGTGAAGAACCTGAGAGGTAGCTGCAGAGAAATCTCTGCTGCAACCATGAGCTGCTTGTAGGGAGTGGGGTGCAACAGTCCCCAAGAAGGGCAGGTAGAAGGCAAGAAGGGGAACCCCTAACCCACACTTCAGTGCCAATCAGCTAGGATTACACTGGCCAGTACTCCATAGTGCGTGAGTGTGTGTGGTGCCACAGAAAACCATCTTCTAAGTCAGAAGCACACCTGGGAAATCAGCCAGCACACAGATTTCACAGGTGTCATTGCTTAGCATGAAGAACACAAAGTAAGAATGAGAGAAAACCATGGCTATGTCGGCGGTTCACAGGTAAAGAGCCATCAAGTGAGTGTCCCGGCATGTAGGGCTGTGTCAGGTAAGGAGGCCTCGTCTGGCCCCTGCCCACACCCAGCATCTCATCACACTGGCGGGCATGGAACAAGGAGGCACAGGTGGACTGGGTGGGGACAGAGAAAAGAGGGCGGGCAGCCCAGGTGACTGGGGAGTGCTGCATGTCAGAGGGAGGGATCTGCACAACTCGTGTTCCTCCTGAGGTCTCTATGGTTCCAGATGAACTCCCTCTGTTCCCACTGTTCAACAGACCTGCTGTCCCAGGGTGAGTGCAAGCGGTTACAACTCCTGTGTTCCGACACCTCCCACTTCCTGCTATTTAGCCCCCTCTTGTTCCCCCTCCCCATACTATTTCTAGTCCCGTATTATTTTGTGAGACAGGGTGTCTCATGTAGCCAAGGCTGGTTGTAAACTATGTAGCTCAGGTGACTCTGTGTCCCGAGTTGAGGGAGCACAGGCATCTGCTACCATGTTAAACAAGGCTTGATGCATGACAGACAAGCACTCTGCTGGCTAAGCAACATCCCAGCCTGCCTGGTCCCTACTCTTTTTTTTTTATTACAGGCATTTATTTATGCACATATGTGTATGTGTGTTTGAGGACCACCGCACATGTGTGATGGTCAAAGGACACCTGGTGGGCATTGGTTCTTTCCTTCCACCATGTTGGTTCCGAGGATTGAACTCTGGTCACTAGGGTTGGTAGGAATCGCCTTTACCTACTAAGCTCATCTTTCTGTCTCTACTCTTGCCTATCTCCTCCTCTCCATCCCCGATGGCTTCTTGTCCTCTTTGTGGCCTTCCTCTTTACACTCCCCCATCCCCACCCCATACCCAAGTTTTCCGGGTATGGAGCACTGCAGTGATGATGCTATCAACAGGGAGGCAAAGAGAAGCATGTGAAACTCTGTGCACAGCCACTACGGCCTGGCTGCTCTCACAGGTGTAGCTGTTTGAGGCTGGGCTGCTGGTCAGACTTGGTGGGGTTACAGGTAACCCTAAACACTGGATCCCTAAATGTCAGAGAGGCAGAAACACAGATACTAATGTTTGGAGAACAGAAATGGACCACCTACTGGCAGGCAAAGCCTCGTTAAGACCTCGGGAACAGCTCAGGGTGAGGGGGTAAAGTCCTTGGGCCTCTGCTCTTCTTGGAGAGAAATAGACAAAAGCTCATTTAGAGCCAGTCTACCAATCACTAGGTTCCCACCACCACACAACAGCCAAACCACAAGATCCCACCCATGCCATTCCAGCATGCCTGGCCATGCTATCTCCTCTGCATCTCTCTGGTATAGCATGTGGTTCATGCTGAACTGGGTGACACTGTCAGGGTCCCACCAGTGAATGGCAGGACCTGTGAAGGTTAGGCTCTGCCCCTCAGCTGACTACAGGGATCCACAAGGCAGGATGCCCAGATGTGGTTCTGCCCTTGAACACAGGCTCAACACATGTCCAAAGGAAGGCTTCCCCGAGGAGGCTGGAGCAGGAGGGTAGGGAAAGAAGCAGCAGATTCTTCAAGTGTCTTTCCTGGCATTTCGTCCTAGCGTGGCTCCAATGAAGATGCAGGGTGGCCTCCCTCCTAGGAAATAGCCATGACAACCCAGAAGCCTACCTGGTCACTTTTGGCACCTGCTTGATGGTGAAAAAGCACTGCTGGGCAAAGTCACTACCCAGAGAACAAGGCCACGTGAAGGAGAGATGTCCAGACTCCTCCAAGCTGGTCCTCAACTGAGCACACTTCATTAGCCAACCCAGGACTTGTCCCTGTTTTGAGGCATTCGTCACTCAGCCCAAGGCTGGCATGCCGGGGACAGAGCTGCTATTTTTACTCCTAAGTAGGTCTGACTTAATATCTACAGTCCTTTCCTTCTGTCCGCACCCCAGCCACCCCAGGAGCAAAGGGTGACAGAGGCCCACAGAGTCAGGCACTGTCTGTGAAGCCCGATGAGTAGCAGGCAGAGCCCTGCAGTGGGAAGACAGCTGGAGAAGAGGACTGTCCCCGGGAGAAACTGTTGTCCCAGCCCAGGGCTTCGTGTTGCTTCAGCACGGACCAGGCACCAGATAGGGAACACATTCCCAGTGACTATCTTTCCTAGGCACCAACACTCTGGCCTTAGAAGTCCCATGGGGTCGAAACACTCAAGTGACAGTCACTGGCAGTGGTGACCTCAGAAAAAGTGCAGTCTCTTTCCATACCAGGGCAGACCAGAATTGTTTCCTGTCCACTTAATGGTTTTTGCTGAGATGCTGTTTACTTACGATGATGGCCACTCGAAGCATACAGTTCGGGGATGTTTAAGTGTGTTCAGGGCTGTGTAACCATCACCCTGATAGAAACCCCATACCCATTCTCGGTGTTCCTCTGTTTCCATGGAGTTGCCTAGTCTGGACTTTCAATGAGATTTCATATGAATGCATCCATGCAGGACTCCCTCACTTGTTCACGTGCTTTCAGGGACCATCCCTGTCACAGTGTGGATCAGTGTTTTATGCCTTTGACCACTGGATAAAGTTCTGTTTTACGATGTCTCTTAACTCTTCACCACCCGATACACATTTAAGTTGTTGCCACTGCTGAGGCGTTACAATACTGCCATGAACACCTGTGCATAAGTACTTTCCTGGCTGTTTTAATTGTTCTCAGGAAAAGGGTATCTGGGTCACGCGGCCATCACATTGTGTGAAACTGCTGACTGTTTGCCAAAGTGGCTATACTACCTCACAATCCCATCAGCCATGTATGCGGTGTTTTTGCAGTGATGATTCTGGCTAAGGATGGGGTGTTAACACTTCAGTGGCCGGTTCTTCCATTCCGGCACAGGGCCTCCTGCTCAGCTGAGCGACTCAGAGCTAAGCGCTCACTCTTCCCCAACCACAATTGCCCAGCATCTTGGGTGAGCAAGGCAGATGGAGGTTTTTCTCCTGGTGGAGACCGGACTTGAAGCCTCTTTCTGGAAAAGCTGCCAGAGTTTCAGCCCACAGAGGTGACTCTTCACCCTAGCAAATCACAATCCTTTGGGTTTTTGTTTTTTGTTTTTTGTATGTGTTTGTGTATGAGATGTGTGAGAGAGTATATGTACACGCTTCTTTGTGTGTGTAGAGGCACATTCACACGTGGATGCCTGTGTGTGGAGATCCGAAACTAATGTTTGGTGCCTCCCTGTGGGTCTCTCTCTACCCACTTTCTAGAGTCGGGGTTCTGGCTGGACTTGCTGAGTGCACCAGTTGCTGCTAGTCTCTGTTGGCTTGCCCCAGAGATCTGGTCTAGCCTCCTGCATGCCGGGTGGGAAACTAGCCTTTATGTGGAATTCAAACTCCAGGCTTCATGCTTCTATGAAAAGTGCTTACCTCCTGAGCCATATCCCCAGCCCCACAATCCTCTGTTCTTACCATCTCCAACTGTATGGCCACACCATACATCTGCTGTGTGACAAAACTTTTCCTGGAGAGATGCAACACAGGTCTACAAAACCACATAGGGATCCACTACAGATATCACCAAAGTTCACTTTGGCAAACCAATCATTCTGGGGTTGTTTACAGGAATATGGACTGGGCGGGGCTTACTTTACAGGAGCAGAAATGACTCAAAGACATCTACATCAGCAACACCCACCCCAGCATGGGTGACAGCTCACAAAGCTGGGAACCTGGAGCACACCGAACAGCCTGCAGGCTGCCCAAGAGTTGGAGAGTGTCCTTTCCAGGTGCCTCAGTTGGTCTAAACCTCTTGCAGGCAGCTGGTATGGTCTGAGAGTTGAGAGGGATTCTCAGCTTTTATTATTTACTTTGACATGGAGGCAGGCCTGGTGAATCTGGTCAGTTTCAGGGGCTTCCTGCCACGGTTTTGCCTTGTTTCCCTTCCTGCTTAAGGAGCTTCTCACAAGATGGAATGTTGTAATCTCAGAGGAAACAGTTACAGGACAGTATACTAATTCTGAGTAGATTAGCACTCAAAGAAGTAGCAGACGAAGCCACTCATTTGAGTGTGTGCTGGGTGTTGCACCAAGGCTTAATCACGGAGCAACCTACCTGTGTAACAGGAAACGAAGAGACCGGACAGTTGAGCACAGTGTCCAGGTAGAACGTGGTCGCTGCCATCTTAATTAGAGCATCTGAGATTTACTCACTGGTGACCTTCACAAGACTGAGTGTGTGGGAGGGTCATTAGGACCTCCCCTGAGATTCTGGCCACACCCCCCTTTAAAGCTGTCAGTAATTCTGTCCTAGACAGGCACAGTCGTGGAGGGTGCTAGAATGGCAGGGAAAGGAAGGCTTGCTGTGTAGCTTTGAGCAGGGTAGGGCTTTTCTGTGATGCAGCTGTTTTGGGGTTGCCCATGCACCTGTAAGTAGGCCTAGTAAAGTAACTCAACAGTTTACAAAGCTAGACTTGGATGGACTCTGTCTGTCTGTGGTCAGTGTACTCTTTAGAGTAAATAGATAAGGCATAGGCCAGCTCCTCTCGGAAGCTGAGCTGGAGTTCAGGGGCAGGTGAGTCACGGAAGGGTAATGCCTGTGGGTGGTAAGTACAGATGCTGATTTCATGAAGCCTGCTGGGCCAACAGGGAGCTCTGAGGCAGTGGACACCAGGCAGGCATGTCTGGGTTCTAGTGCTGTTAGTAGTGGCAGGAGCTACAGCCCAATGGTTGTCAGAAACCCGAAGAGCTCCCTTCCCCATAGGGACCTCCAAGTAAAGCCAGATCCTTAAGTACAACACAGAAAAGAATTTCAGCACAGGTCAGAGTGAAGCCAAGTTCATAAGTGTACACACCGTGACATGGCTGGCCTCCTGGGGAGACTTGCATTTCACCATCTTTACAATGACAGTCTTCATGATTTGGCAGCTTTCGGTACTCCTCAACAGATATAATTTACAACAAGGTTTGAAGATTAAGCAAAGCTTAGAATGTAAGGTTTAAAAGTTAGGTGAGAACACAGGAGCGGGCTTAATTGCTTTTCTTAAAGGATTTTCTAGTGTAAAGTGTGGGACTTAGTACAAATACAGTTAAACTCAAGCTGACAAACATTCTGGCCCTGAGCTAGTACAGTTCACTTTGTTACTGTTATTTTCTGTTTTCTTTCTCTGTTTTTGTTTGTTTGTTTTTCATGGCAGGGTTTCTCTGTGGCTTTGGAGGCTGTCCTGGAACTCACTCTAGGCTGGTCTGGAACTCACAGAGATCTGCCTGCCTCTGCCTCCCGAGTGCTGGGCCTAAAGGCATGCGCCACTACCGCCTGGCTCTCTGTGTTTTTTTTTTTTTTTCAAGACAGGGTTTCTCTGTGTAGCTCTAGCTGTTCTGGAGCTCTCTGTAGACCAGGCTGTCCTCAGATGTTTGTCTCTGTTTCTGCTGGATTAAAGGCGTGTGCCACCACTGCCTGGCATAGTTTGTTTGTCTTAAACATCTTCTGAAGCACACATTATCTCTAGGTAATTTTGAGAAAGGCAGATTAGACCCTAGAGTGCAGGACTTTCCCCCTTCTTGTGCCTCCTTGATTTTGCCTGTCTTTCTGTCCTGCCTTAGTGTCACAGCCCAGCTCAGGAGGCACTGCCACAGCAGTCTGAAACAAGCCCTAAAGTGTCAGCTGAGGTGGGCAGTGGTGGCGCATGCCTTTAATCCCAGCACCCGGGAGGCAGAGTCAGGCTGATCTCTGTGCGTTCCAGGCCAGCCTGGTCTCCAGAGCGAGTGCCAGGATAGGCTCCAAAGCTTCACAGAGAAACCCTGTCTCGAAAAAACAAACAAACAAAAAAAGTGTCAGCTGAGTAGATAGTCTCTTGCTGTGGGCGACTGAGGACTCCAGGACACTTAAGAGAACACTCCGCCACTAAGCTACCATCTCTGGCCTTTTTGTCCCTTTTTGAGGAGAGATCTGATGGCTGGCCTTATATCACAGGCTTCTCTCTGGTGTCTGTGGGCAGCTCAGTGTCTGAAGCTACTGTTCAGCTCTCACTCGATGGACTTCCCCTAACTCCACCCTCCATACCCCACTATGTCCCAGCTGTCACCATCTCAGGGCAGAGGGTTAAAGCCACTGTACCTCCTCAGGCTAGGGACGCTGTACCTCTCCCCATTCACAGAAAGAATCTATGAGGGAGTTCCGTGGTACCCGAGGACCCCAAGCACTCTGAGTCCAATCCCACAGTCTTCATCAATTTCACCAGCCACAGAGGGAGGATGTGTACAGTAGCTCCCACCAAGGGAAAAGGTTATCCTTTGTTATCTCCACCTGGAGTGGGCTAGGTGGGGACAGGGGCCTGCTTCTTTGGCTCATGTGGGGCCAAATTGTAAACTCCTTGGGATATCTGTCCACCTATTTGGGCCCCAGCCTCCCCTGTAGGGGGCCCTGACTTTAGCCTAATATCTGAGCTAAACTGAGTATTGAGTCATCTTTGAAGTTCATCACTCTGGCCATAAAAAATCTGGATTTGAACTTGAACTTTGTTCTTCCTGAAAAAACTGGGGGCGGGGGGGGGGGGCTTTGAAGTTGTGGAGTATAACTGGCTGCTCTTGCACTCAGCTTTCAATCGTTAGTTAATTACACATCTGCCTGCGAGCGCGTTAACAGCCCTCCAATGCTGTTACCCTCCCCTCCACAGGGTTCACTTGACTGTCAGCGCAGCCCCAGGAATTAGATCTCAGACTGGTGTTGCTGTAACACTTCAGCATCCAGGAGCTGCAGAAGATGGTAGTGATGAGAGACGTGCCACGCCTATTCTGACTACTCCAAGATTGGCCAAAGCCTACACATTGGCTCAGGTCTGTGGGCATGTGGTGAAGGATCCAAGACACTTCACGAAATACGGCTTTTCTCTCCAACCTCAGGGCCCACATAGCTGGCAAGTGAGGCATGGAGAATGAGGCCTGCCTCAGATGAAGTCTCCTGGTGGACATGGGCAGACATCTAGAAGCTGAGTGGCTGTGCAATTCATGCCCTTGTCACTGTTTTATTATGTGCAGTGTTCTGTCTGCATGTTTGCCTGCAGGCCAGAAGAGGACACCAGGTCTCATTACAGATGCTTGTGAGCTAGGAACCGAACTCAGGACCCCTGGAAGAGCAGACAGTGCTCTTAACCTCGGAGCCATCTCTCCAGCCCCAAACCTCCTCACTTTTACTTTAAGGAATCTGTTACTTGCTCCCAGCTGTGACTAGAGTTCTTTGAGGGAATCTAGACTCTCTTGAAGAAAGGGCCTCTAGGCTGCCCGTGGGGGATTTTCTTGGTGATGTGAAGACTCATCTTAACCATGGCAGGGTTATGTCCTGGGGAGGGGATTCTGGGATGTGTAAGAAGGCAAGCTCAGCGCAAGCTTGTAGGCATTCATTCTTCTCTTCTAACACAGAAGTCACATGACCAGCTGTTTCAGCTCCTAAAGCCTTGACTTCCTGCTCATGATAGGCTGTGCTTTGAACTGTGAGCTAAAATAAGTTGATTTTTTGTTTTGTTTTTGTTTTTCGAGACAGGGTTTCTCTGTGGCTTTGGAGGCTGTCCTGGAACTAGCTCTTGTAGACCAGGCTGGTCTCGAACTCACAGAGATCCGCCTGCCTCTGCCTCCCGAGTGCTGGGACTAAAGGCGTGCGCCACCAATGCCCGGCAAATAAGTTGATTTTTAAAAAATTGTATTTATTCTTTTATTTGGGTGGGGGTGGGGTGCACCTGTTCCAGTGCGTGCTTTGTGCGTGCGTACGTGCGAGTGAGTGTGTGTGTGTGTGTGTCTCGATTGGAGGACAACTTGATGGGGTTAGTTGTTCCCTTCCACCACATAGGTCCTGTGAGGAATAAAGATCCTCACTTCATAATAAGAGTCTGAGGAGTGAGAGGGAAGCAGGGTATTTTATGAGCAGCCTTGAGGGGCAGTTGCTCCGACTGAGTGAGTACCAAGCACAGCCTGTAAATGAGGACACAGCACCTTCCTTCCTGTTTTAGACAATCAGGAGCGACAATCATATGGTCACCTAGGGCTTCTCTTCCCTCTGTTGGCTCTGTTTGTCTTCTTTTCAACAAAAACTGTGGTGGGTTCATCTCTGCTCTTTGCATCTTGTTTATTTTAAAGCTGTTCAGGTGCATGACCTTGCTGATACAAGCATGGCTGCAAGGAATTTTCTACTCTAACTGCTAGGGTTTTTTGTTTGTCTGTTTTTGAGGGTTAACTAGGCTAGCAGGTGTCCCAACAAGGGATCTAGTGTTTTGTGTTCATTTGTAGCTAGACCTAAGCTACCTCAAGGCTCATTTGAAAACGAACCTTCAGATTTTATTTCTAACAGCCCCAGGCCTCAAAGTAAGGTCATTAGGTCTGGTAACAAAACCCTGACCCATTGAGGTAACTTATCTGCCCCCTTCAATTGTTTTGTTTTTTTTTCTTCAGAATATTTTGTCAAAACAATAAGAGAAACTAAGGTACCAGCAAGAGACTCACAGAACCAGTCCTCCTGTCAGAGGCAAGCCTGAGCCCAGGGGTCGTCCCAGAACCCTGCCTAGCCTTCAAGGCTTAAAATAAGGACAACTTTTTGGCATTTAATTCAAATATCCAATAATATGCCTATTAAAAAATATAATTCACTGATGCCACCTAGCCCTCAGAAGGCAGAGGCAGGAGGATCTCTGAGTTCAAGGCCAGCCTGGTCTATAGAGTGAGTTTCAGGACAGCCTGGGCTACACAGAGAAACCCTGTTTCAAAAAATAAACAAGCAAACAAAGCAAGCAATTCAATGGCTTGGGACAGGTTAGCCATCAGTATGGTTTTCAAACCTGTTTGCATACCCATCGAGGAACCCAGCTTCCTGTCTCTGTTCCTTCTCAAGCCCCTCCCACTCATCTACTCTCATGTATTTACCGGTTCTCTCCTCTGGACATTTTGTGTGAAGGGAACCACATATCTCTGTTTTCCTTCAGCATAACTCCTTTTGAGACACGTGTCGACAACCTGTTCCTTCATAGCTGGATGATAATCTAGCCTGTAGATACACCAGGTTTTTTGTTTGTTTGTTTAAAGATTTAAAGATTTACTTTTAATTCTGGCATGGTGCCACACACCTTTAATACTAGCACTTGAGAGGCAGGGGTAGATAGATCACTGAGTTTGAAGCCGGCCTGGGTTACACAGTGAAGCCCTGTTCAACACCCTCCTCAAAAAAAAAATATTGTTAATTTTTACTTGCATGTGAGTATCACACGGGTGTGGGTGCTCACAAAGACCAGAAGAGGCATCAGGTTCCCTGGAGCTGGAGTTGCAGGTGGCTGTATTGTGTGTGTTTGTTTTGTTTGAGACAGGGTCTTTTATGTATCCCAGGATGTCCTGGAATTGATTATAGGGCCCAGGCTTCAAACTCATGGCAATCCACCTGCCTCTGTCCTCCCAGGAGAGGGTGACAGGTGTCACTCTCCTAGCTTTCATATTTTACTTATCCATTCATCAGTTGGTGGCCATTTGGGTCTTTTTCACTTTTTGTTTGTTTGTTTTTCGAGACAGGTTTCTCTGTGGCTTTGTAGTCTGTCCTGGAACTAGCTCTTGTAGACCAGGCTGGTCTCAAACTCACAGAGATCCGCCTGCCTCTGCCTCCCGAGTGCTGGGACTAAAGGCGTGCACCACCAACACCCGGCCTCTTTTTCACTTTTTAGCTTGTGCTTCTATGAACTTAGTATTCAAGCTTTTTTTTTTTTTAAGTTTTATTTATTTATTATGTATACAGTGTTCTGTCTGTATGTATGCCTGCAGGCCAGAAGAGGGCACCAGACCTCATTACGGATGGTTGTGAGCCACCATGTGGTTGCTGGGAATTGAACTCAGGACCTCTGGAAGAGCAGCCAGTGTTCTTAACCTCTGAGCCATCTCTCCAGCCCAGTATTCAAGCTTTTTGTGGACAGTTTTCATTTCTCTTGGGGACACACTGGGTGTGGACTTGCTGGGTCATTTGGTAACTGCTCAACCTTTTCAGGAACCACCAGCCTGTTTCCTAAGTGACTATTCCAGGCCATGCTCTCACCGACAGTGTGTATGGGTTTGATTTTTCCCATATTCTCATCAGCACTGTGTTACTTGATATTTTTTTATAAATGGCTAAAAGCAAAAAGATTTTAATTTTTGTTTTATGCTTATGCTTGTGTGGCCATCTGGGTTTATTTGTACCATCTGCATGCAATGCCCACAGACGCCAGAAGAGGGTGTCAGATCTCCAGGAACTGGACTTACACATAGATGGTTGTTGGCTGTAGTGTACATGCTGGGAATTGAACCTGGGTCCTCTGGAAGAGCAGTCAGTCATTTTTAACTCCTGAGCCATCTCTATAGTCCATCATCCTGTGTTACCGTAATTTCATTTTTAATTTGTTCATCAGGACTATATGGAAGTAAAACTAATTTTTGTGTGTTGGTTTTATATCTGGCAAGCTCATCAAACTCATTTGTTAATTCTGAAGGTTTGTGTTAGTTTGGGACAGGGTCTCACTGTCCTGGAACTTATTATGTAGACCGGGCTGGCCTTGAACTCAAAGAGATCTACAAGCCTCTGTCACCTGAGTGCTGGGATTAAAGGCGTGCAGCTTAATAGTGTGTGTGTGTATGTGTGTATGTGTGTGTAGTGTGTGTGTATGTGTGTGTATGTATGTATATATGTGTGTGTATGTGTGTGTGTATATGTGTGTTTGTGTGTGTGTATGTGTGTGTGTGTGTATATGTGTGTATGCATGTGTGTGTATGTGTGTATGTGTATATGTGTGTGTAGTGTGTGTTTGTGTGTGTGTATGTGTGTGTGTATGTATGTGTGTATATGTGTGTGTGTATGTATGTGTGTGTGTGTGCATGTGTGTGTATGTGTGTGTGTGCATGTGTGTGTATATGTGCGTGTATATGTGTGTGTATGTGTGTGTGTTGCATGTGTGTGTGTGTGTATGTGTGTGTATATGTGTGTGTATATATATATGTGTGTGTGTGTGTGTGTGTGTAGTGTGTGTGTAGTGTGTGTGTGTGTGTATATATGTGTGTGTGTATATATGTGTGTGTGTGTGTGTGTGTGTATGTGTGTGTGTGTGTGTGTGTGTGTGTGTGTGTGCACGCGTGCATGCGTGTGTTCCTTAGGAATCTCATCTCTCATATTCTCCCTCCCTCCCTCTCCCTGTCTCCCTCTTTCCCTTCTTTCCCCTCTCTTCTTTGAAGTACTGGTAGAGCTTCATACATGCTAAGCAAGTGCTTTATATTACTGAGCTATATTCTTGGATCTTAAAAAAATCCCAGCACTCGGGAGGCAGAGACAGGCGGATCTCTGTGAGTTTGAGGCCAGCCTGGTCTCCAAGAGCGAGTTCCAGGACAGCCTCCAAAGCCACAGAGAAACCCGGCCCCGGGGGGGGGGGGGAGAAAAACAATGTTTTGTTTTTGGAGACCAAGTCCCAGTTGCCTAGGCTGGACTTGAACCTGCAACTCTACTGCCTTAATTTCCCGAGTAGCTGGGATGACTGGCCAGCTTCCTTAGGATTTTCAGTATACGAATGAGGTCCCATCGCCTGCAGATAGTTTTACTTCTTTCTTGTCTCTTATTTTATCATCATCTACTGTCTCTCTCTGTAAGCTGGGGACTCAGAGAAGAAGAGTGATTCGATAAGCTACACAGTTAGAACCGACAGCCAAGCCTGAAGCCCTATGGAGTGGAGCCAACTGTGTCTCCCTGGCCAGCTCTTCAGTCCCAACTGGGGCCACCACTTCTCACTCCTAGGCCGTTCTCTGGCTTCCTGGGGCTCATGCCAGCAAGTCTGAGGTTTGGTTTGGTCATAGGACATAGGATGCTCTGGCATCTTCAGTAAAGTCTGTGAGGACCGTCTCTATTCCCCTGGCTTCCCTGACCTCAATGGCCTGCCCAGGGGAAGCTGGCCCTTACTTGTCTGCACAGAACAAGCTGAGGCCTCAGCAACCGCTGACACAGCAGATGTCCCCAGAGGCTCTCCAAGGTGGAACTCTATAGCCCTGGTCAATTCAGTGCCAGAGTTTTTGCTTTGTCCTCTTGGAAGCCAAACCAGGGTCAGGAGCTGACCTGACCCCGACCCTGGGAAGGCAGGGCTCAGCAAGTGCATGGGGCATCTTGAAACACCTCTGAGGCCAGTCAGACAGCAACAGAATCCAGCCAACCCCTCAACCCCCCTCCACACCTCTGCAGCAGCCTTGTCCCGTGGGGCACAATGTGAGGAAAACAGGCTGGGGCAGCCCTTGGGGAGGGAAGGAAAGGCAGGGGCAGATGATCACCCAGGTTACTGGTAAGAGGGTCAGACGAGATGGAGAAGGGCAGGGAGAATGCCTTAGGCCTGACCCTGACTGGGGTGGCCCAGGGAATGAGAGTGGAGCCTCAAGCTAACAGGCTGATTGGCCAGATAAAGACGGAATTGCCAGTGGAAGTCCCAGTAAAAGGCAGCAGACAGGTGCACGTGGTGCAGCTCTGGTTATCACTTAACCACTTCAATGGGGTTTGTTTCCGTTCATGGTTTGAGAGGATGCAGTCCACCACTGTGGGGAAGGCACAGCAGCAGGAACGTGAGGCAGAGACAGCTGGTCACGCTGTGCTCCTCTCCGCCAGGAACTGAGAAAGACAATGCTGCCACTCAGCTCTCAGGCTCCTCCTTGTTCAGTTTGGCTCCTCAGCCCATGGGGTGGTGCCAACCACATGCATGATGGGGTTTTCCTTCTCAGTGAAGCCTCCCTGGAACTGCCCTCAGCACACATCCAGAGGTGTGTTTTCTACGTCGTTCCAAATCTAGTCTAGTGGATGATTAAAATTACCCACTGCAGCCAGGCGTTGGTGGCGCACGCCTTTAATCTCAGCACTAGGGAGGCAGAGGCAGGCAGATCTCTGTGAGTTCAAGGCCAGCCTGGTCTCCAGAGCGAGTGCCAGCACAGCCTCCAAAGCTACACAGAGAAACCCGTCTCAAAAAACAAAACAACAACAAAAAATTACCCACTGCAAAGTCCAACTCATGGAGTCCACACAGCTGGTGGCAGAGAGAATCATGACAGACGTCAAAGGCATGCAAGCATGTGGCTACCCAAGGGTCGCATTCCTTGAAGAGACCATACAGCCATCGGGAGACTCCATCTAGAAACCTGAAAAGGGTTTCCTGAGGAAGGAGCTGGGGTCAAACGGCTTCTTTAGGAGGACAGTCACCTTGGGAGCCTAGGTGCCACACGGTGAGGAACCCAACTTAGTGTGTTTACAGAGCTGTATGAGGCTCTAGGACACCTAGCCCATAGCCAGTGTGGCCAGCAGATGTGGAGGTAATGGGCTTTTGGAGTATTCTATTCTTAGCCCCAAGCCCAGATGAGGCCCTGAACAAAGCTGAACAGATGATCTGTGGACTCTGTGCACAATGTACTCCTGACCCGAAGATATGAGGGTCCCTTCAGCCACAGAGCACCTGTGGACAACCATGACTTGAGGAGTACATCACAGGGAACAGCGAGGCGACCGTGGTAAAACAGGGCTCCTCTGCCCCCCTTAGCCCTTGGCAGGTGGCCATCCATCCCCTTTTCTTCCTGAGTGTGCAGTGACTTTGCCTACAGGGCTGAGGAGAAACACTGGATTTATCTGCCTCAGTTCCCACAGGCAGCCCACAGGACTGCCCCCAGCCTAACTGGTCTGTCCACTCTCCAGCCCTTCACTGGAAGCATTTGCTTAGCTCATGGTCCTTCCTGGAAGGCCAGTCTCTCCTCTCTCTCTCTCTCTCTCTCTCTCTCTCTCTCTCTCTCTCTCTCTCTCTCTTTCTTTTCTCTTCCAGGAAGCCCTTCTGACTGGCATGTGTGGTGACCTGAATTTCTCAGAAGCTCCTAGAGAAGTCAATGGATGAAGAAAGCCATGCTCATTCTATGTCAGGCTGCCAAGTTCCCTGCCTTTGGTTTTGTCTCAAGGCTCCTGTTTGATTACGGTGAGCATGGATAAAATTTCACCTATGTGGTGACATCATTTCTTGTATGGACTGGCACCTGTCTGAGGCCAAGCCTTTCCCCATCAGCCTCTGCCTCTTTCCCCACCATGCATGTGTCCTCTCTTTAGCCCTCTCCCTCTCCTCCTGCAATGTTGCCTGCTCTAATGTTTCTCCACAGATCTCCCTCATTTCTCTGTTACTTTTACAGCACTCTCCTCCAGAGGCCACACTGGTCTCCTCCATCACTGCCCACCCATCTCTGTCGGGCAAAGTAGGCTTCTACTAAGACAGATATAGCCGTCAAGGTTACCAGTGACCTCCAGGATGCTAAGCCCCTTAAGCCCATCTCCAGGGAGGGAGTGGGTGCCCAGGCATGTATTTCCTCCTCTTGCTGGCTGCTCTGTCTCTGGTCCTCCTTGGATTTCCCTGGGTCATGGTGCCCAGCTCTGGACTGGTCCTGTGACACACGTTGTGGATAGTTGTCCCCTGCAATGCCCAGGATGCAGACTTCTCATTTACTTGGCTGGCACTTGGGGGAACCATACAAAGAGGAGGACCCTGAACTGTCTCCACTACCGTTTCCTGTGGCCAGGAAATTCCAGGGCCTGGTTTTTGTTTTTGTTTTTTTTTCATGTATCCAAAATTCGAATCTGACTGTGTGGACCCATTCACAGGCAGGCTCTGTCCCCATTTTTTTTGTTTTGTTTTGTTTTGTTTTGTTTTGTTTTGTATCTCATTTACCTGGCCTCTGTCCCTATTCTGATTCCAGTGTGGATGGGGCTAGGAGATTCCTTCAAAAACATGATCCCTTGGGCCCTTGGGCTCTCCTCACTCCTACTGCCATGGGGTGTCCTTGCTGATACTCCTGCCTCTTTCTCTTCACGTGTTTTTTCAGGGATGGCCCTCCCCACTGCTGAGGCCTTCCCAAATCCCTGTCCCTGTGACTTCTTTTTTATTTAAAAAAATTAAAATTATTATTCTATTATTTTATGTGTATGAGTATTCTGCCTGCTTGCATGTATGTCTGTGCAACATACATGTGCCTGGTACCTATGGAGGCCAGAGGAGGGGATTGGATCTCCTCAAGCTGGAGTTACAGGCAGCTGTTAACCACCATGTGAGCGCTGGGAATTGAACCCAGGTCCTCTAGAAGAGCAACTGGTGTTCTTAGCCACTGAGACATCTCTCCAGCCCTCCTTTTATGTTGTGTACTCAGTTCTCCTGTCCTCTTTGAACCTGAAGTTACTCCAGATGCCCTGAATATTCTGAAAGCCAAGGTGACCAACATGGTCATGTTCTCTTGAGCCCTCTGTCCTCCAGGCCTTGCCAAGCCATCTCACAATCCCTCACTGTTTGAAAGAGGTGCTTGGGGCACTGTCCGGAGCTGAGTGAAGCTATAAATCTATTTTCACTTTTTTTTTCTGCCTCATCTTGCTCTTACCACAACATCTAACATCTACTCTGGAACCATGGATTCATGGTATCAGTGGTTCTCACTTGCAAGTTCAGCCTTTGGACCTTGACTGGACCATAAGGCTAAATCCCTAGTTTGCAGGTGGCAGCTCATGGGACTTGGTCTCCGTAACAATGCAAGCCATTTCCTCATTATATCTACAGCCAACTAGGCAAAAGGATGCTTTGCTTACTGGTGGGCTGCATGGACAGTGGAGGTGCCATTAGATTATAGTGGAGATGGAAAACTCCTGATGCCCAGTGACATCATAGCCACCACAGGGCAATGTCTCCTCCACATATTTGTGGAGGTACAGACAAACCTTTTGCACTGCCGATTAAAGCACGCATAGGCTCATAACACAGTGCTTGATAATGATCGTGAACACTAGTTACTGGTTTACAAATTTACTATACAGTGCATTTTATCACTAGTGTGCATCTTTTCTACTTCTAAAACCAAATGCTGTCAATAGCAGTGGCAGTGTGCTATAAGCCGTAGCCTCGTGTATCCACATGGGGCATGTCTTGTGGCATCACGAATTAACCGGTGTCATTGGTTTACAATAGTCCTGGAGGCAATATGCCGTGACATATGCGTATGTAACCTATGCATCCAGTATGTAACCTATGTCATCCACACGATGACAAAATCATCTGAGGATGCTTTGTTCAAGCTGCACCTCTGCTGCTAAGTCTCCTGTCTATTCTGAAGAACCCTATAATGGTTAATCTTGGTTGTTACCTTGATTAGTTTGGGATTGACTAGCAGAGACGGCTCTTAGAGGGTAGATGTCCTAGTCAGTTAACTGTCAACTTGACACAGCTATAAGAAATGGGTCTGGGGTCTCAAGAAGTGACCACACAATCCGAAGCATTTCAGCAAGGCAAGTTTCATTTCATTTCATTTTTCTTTTTCCTTTCCTCTCTCTCTCTCTCTCTCTCTCTCTCTCTCTCTCTCTCTCTCTTTCTCTCTCCCTCTCCTTTTGGTTTTTTGAGACAGGGTTTCTGTGTATTGCTTTGGAGGCTGTCCTGGAACCTGCTTTGTAGACCAGGCTGGCCTCGAACTCATAGCGATCCACCTGCCTCTGCCTCCCAAGTGCTGGGATTAAACACCTGGCTACAAGTTTCATTTCTGCAGAAGGGTGTACAGCCATGCTTAATCAAGCAAGCACACCCAAGAGGTATGTCTCGGTTTTTAATTCCTAATGCAAAGGTGTAGCACAATAAATAAAAGATCCAGAGACAGATATTGGGTTCAAGTTTCAAGCTGAAGATCAGAAAAGCAAAGCAGCCGTCCACTAGCTCTTACCTCTACCTCAGGCTGAAAAGTGATTCTGGCTCCACCAAACCTCAGACTGCAATCCCAGATGGCTATGCTGTCCTCACCGTGGCTGCAGAATCCTGAGACTGACGATTGAAGACCCTGATCCTATCTTTTATATCTCTCTAGTGCTAGGATTAAAGGCATGAACTCTGTTACTCTTTTAGACTGATTCAATCTCCTGTAGCCCTGGGTGGCCTTGAACTCAGAGAGATCCGTCAGCCTTTGTCTTCTGAGTCCTGGGATTAAAGGTGTGTGCCATCTCTGCCTGATCTCTATAGCTTGAGGTTGACTTTGCTTTCTGAATCCTCGGGCAAGCATTAATAAATCATAAATAATATATCATAAACAAAGGGGTTCTGTGCTCCCACCCTGAGTGGCCAAAGCTCACCTCATATTATTATGTGATTGACTAATAGCAGCACAGTTTCTGTGGAGAAATGAAAGGAACACATACTTTGATTTCAAGAATTTCTGCCAAGTGGCTTATTTACTAATTTTTGGATGGGGTTTTGTCTTATTTAACCCTTTGATGAAAAGTCAGTACCTTTGTTTACATTTCCCACATAGCCTCCAGACTTCTGAGAAAGAAAGCTCCAATTGAAGAATTCTCTAGATCAGAGTGGCCTGTGGGATTGTCTGAGTGGCACTGGCTTGACTATTAATTGATGCTGGAGGGACCAGCCCACTGTGGGCGGTTCTATTCCTCAGTTAGACAGTCCTGGTTGAATAAGAAAGCTTGCTATGAGCCTGTGAGCAAGCCAGCAAGCAGCATTCCTGCTGCTTCAAGTTTAAGTTCTTGCCTGACTTTCCTCAATGATGGACTGTGACCTGCAAGTGTAAGACACATGAGCCCTTTCCTCCCAAGAGGTGCTTTTGGTTAGAATGTTTAATCACGCAACAGAAAGGAAATAAGAATATGAGAAGGTAATTTCTGGAAGGATTAACCGGGGGAAAACCTTCTCCCAGAGAGGGCAGTACCTGGTGATAGCCCAGATAGAAAGAAATTTGAGGGAGGGCCGGAGAGATGGCTCAGCAGTTAAGAGCACTGTCTATTCTTCCAGAGGACGTGGGTTCAATTCTCAGCACTCACCTGACAGCTCACAACTGCCTATAATTCCAGCTCCAGGGGATTCCATGACCTCTCTTGCCTCTGAGGGTACCAGACACACACACAGTGCACAGACATACAAAGGACCCCCGCCCCCACCACACAAGTAAAATAAAAACTAACCTTAAAACACAAAGAAGTCAGGTATGGTGACACACACTTTTAATCCCAGCACTCAGGAGGCAGAAGCAGCTAGATCTGTGAGTTCAAGGCCAGCCTGGTCTATAGAGTTAGTTCCAGAACATCCAGAGAAACCCTGCATTGAAAAACAAACAAAAATCTGAGGGGAAAGCTGCTGCTTTTGCCTGCCTACCTTCCCTTGTTCCTGGTAATTTCATCTGCTCTATTTCTGTTCTTGCTTCTGCCATTCTGAAGTTAGAGCCCAGATTCTCCAGCCTTCCCACACAGACAAAGACCAGCAGCTCTCCAGGAATCCTCCAGGCCTTCAGGTTTGGGACTGCTGAGACGCAAAGCCCTGAGGAATGAGCAAGTTCTCAGCTTCCCAGCATGCAGATAGCCGCTGTTGGACTACATGGGACACATTGTAAAAGCCAGTTTAGTGAATCCTCTGTGTAACATGTCCATTCCGTCCTTCTGTTCTTCTAGAGAACCTGACAGGTATGAACCCTACCACACCACCCTTACACCTTTATTTTGAAATACTATAGACCTGGATTATTCTGGATGTCCTTCCCTTCAGCTATGTAGTCATTATTATTGTTTCATTTAGTATTTACTAGCCATGGCTTCCCAGAGATCAGGGTTTGAGCCAGATGTACAAGCCAGGGAGGGGCTCATGTGTGAGTGTGTTAGCTGAGGAATGACAGAATGGACACGGAGATGGGTGAACTGCTGAATTGCCCACCAGCTGGAGATATGGAACCCTTTGCTCAAATCATAGACTGAATCCTAATTTAATGGGTCCAGATTGAAGTGTTTGTTATTCCTTGGCTCCCAGCTCCCATTGGCCAAAACCTCCCATTCTTCGGGGGCTGAAGTCACATTCTGGTCTTGTGTTGGCTGGGTCTGGGGATCAGGGTTGGAAATGGTGGAGACAGGGCTAGAGGCTGCAGCTGTGTGACACTGACTGACATCTGCATTGGGCTGGCTTGTACAACTGTCTGTAGAACCCAAGGTGCGACCATGGGAATTTGAAGAGGTTCCCAAGAAATGCCAACCAACTGTCAGTGTTTATATATGTATTTATATGCTTACAAGGCTTTCGTATTTATTAGTAAAATTTCAACATTAAGCAAAGAAAATTATTCTCAATGGGGGGGTTAATTCATTCTCAAGGCTTTGAAGGAGAATCTATTTCCAGAGTACCCCAACTGCAACCAAACGCAGGCAGGACACTCCTTGAAGTTCCTGTCAACCTCCCCTCCCTGATCTTCTTGTAAGGGCAGATGATGACCTCATTTCAAGCTTTTGTTGTTGTGGTTTTGTGTTTTTGTTTAGGCAAGGTCTCACTATGTAGCTCTGGCTGTCCTGGAACTCACAGAGATCAGCCTGCCTCTGCCTCTGCCTCTGCCTTTGCCTCCCAACTGCAATTTTAAAGGCTTGTGACACCATGCCTAGTTTCCAAGATTCTTTTTAAATGACTAACAACACCACAGTCCAAAATGCCGTCTCTGAAGACTGGCATCCTCTGGGATCAGCATTTGGGCTCCACACTCAATCCTGGACACTATCTTCTCTGTGGTTGTGTGGGTTTTTTTTTTTTTTTTCCTTTTATAAATGAGCTTTGTCCCTCAGCCTGTCAGAGCTATTCTGCTTCTGATTGTAACTGAACTTTCCTTGGGTGTTCAGGGGGTCTACAGGGGTCCCAGGCGTTCTCAGACTGGGACGCTTCATGAGGCCGATGCTTCTGGTACTTGCACTACTCTTTCAGGAAGCTTTCTCTTTAGGTTTCGGGTACACTGGTCAACTTTGCAGTAGAGTTATTTACACAATGGAAGTGACAGACCCGGTGACCTCCATAGCCTCGGCGAACAGCCTGCACTGGACAGGAAGGCATTTCTCAATGTTCTTAAACCGGGTGTGGCAGCTCATGCTTGTAATTCTAGTGCTGGAAAGGCTGAGGCAGGAGGATTGCTATGACTTTGAGGGCAGCCTGGGCTACCTGAGAGCTTGTTTTTTTGTTTTTTTTTTTTGGGGGGGGACAGGGTTTCCCTGTGGCTTTGGAGCCTGTCCTGGAACTAGCTCTTGTAGACCAGGCTGGTCTCGAACTCACAGAGATCCGCCTGCCTCTGCCTCCTGAGTGTTGGGATTAAAGGCGTGCACCACCAACGCTGGGCTGAGATCTTGTCTTAAACAAAGCAAACAAAGCAAAATTCTCAAGTCCATCTACACACACGCTGTTTCCAAATAAGCTCCTATTCACAGATAATGGAGTTAGGACTTGGAGATTTTAATATATATTATTTGTTTCCCCTCCTCTCACTCCCTGCCAGTCACCATACTATTTTATGTTTCCATAGATATGGTGATCTCAGATACCTCTTTTAATCATACAGAGTATGTTGGTTGAAGACTGGCTTATTTTACTTTAATGATTGGTATTTATTTTATATTTTTTCTTTTATTGAAAATAGGTATTTTTTCTCTCACAGAACATATCCTGATTACAGTTTCCTTCCCTCTACACCTCCAAATTCCTTCCCACCTCTCCCCTCCCAATCTGGATCCACTCCCTTTCTGTTTCTCATTAGAAAGCAAACTGGCTTCTAGCATATTGGAATTGGACAAAACAACCATAAGGAGAAGAGCCCAAGAGAAGGCACAAGAAACAAAGACCCATTCATTCACACAGGGATCCCAAAGAAACACTGAACTGGAGGCCATATTAGACATGCAAAGGACCTGGTGCAGACCTGTGCAGACCTGTGCAGACCTGTGAAGACCTGTGCAGACCTGTGCAAACCTGGTGCAGACCTGTGCAGACCTGTGAAGACCTGTGCAGACCTGGTGCAGACCTGTGAAGACCTATGCAGACCTGGTGCAGACCTGTGAAGACCTGTGAAGACCTGTGCAGACCTGGTGCAGACCTGGTGCAGATCTGTGCAGACCTGGTGCAGACCTGGTGCAGACCTGTGCAGACCTGGTGCAGACCTGGTGCAGACCTTTGCATATCTGTGCAGATCTGGTGCAGACCTGTGAAGACCTATTAAGACCTGGTGCAGACCTGTGCAGACCTGTGCAGACCTGGTGCAGCCCTATGCAGACCTGGTGCAGACCTGTGAAGACCTGGTGCAGACCTGGTGCAGACCTGGTGCAGACCTGTGCAGACCTGTGCAGACCTGGTGCAGCCCTATGCAGACCTGGTGCAGACCTATGCAGACCTGTGCAGACCTTTGCAGACCTGGTGCAGACCTGTGCAGACCTGTGCAGACCTTTGCAGACCTGGTGCAGACCTGGTGCAGACCTGGTGCAGACCTGTGCAGACCTGGTGCAGACCTGGTGCAGACCTGGTTCAGACCTGTGCAGACCTGTGAAGACCTGGTGCAGACCTGTGAAGACCTGGTGCAGACCTGGTGCAGACCTGTGAAGACCTGGTGCAGACCTGGTTCAGACCTGTACAGACCTGTGAAGACCTGGTGCAGACCTGTGAAGACCTGGTGCAGACCTGGTTCAGACCTGTGCAGACCTGTGAAGACCTGGTGCAGACCTTTGCAGACCTGTGCAGATCTGGTGCAGACCTGTGAAGACCTATTAAGACCTGTGCAGACCTGTGAAGACCTGTGCAGACCTGGTGCAGACTTATGCAGACCTGGTGCAGACCTGTGCAGACCTGTTGCAGACCTGTGCAGACCTGGTGCAGACCTGGTGCAGACCTGGTGCAGACCTGGTGCAGACCTGGTACAGACCTGGTGCAGACCTGGTGCAGACCTGGTGCAGACCTGTGCAGACCTGGTGCAGACCTGGTGCAGACCTGGTGCAGACCTGGTACAGACCTGGTGCAGACCTGGTGCAGACCTGGTGCAGACCTGGTGCAGACCTGGTGCAGACCTGTGCACGCTGCTTCAGTCCCCGAGTCCCTATGTGCTTTGATCATGTTGACATAGAAGGACTTGTTTTTTTGGTGTCCTTCATGCCCTCCAGCTCTTACTTTCTTTCTGCCTCCTCTTCCACAGCGTTCTCTGAGCCCCCAAGGGGAGGAATTTGATGGAGACATACCATTTAGGGCTGAGTGTTTCAAGGTCTCTCATTTTCTGCATAATGTCAGGCTGTGGGTCTCTGCATTTGTTCCCATTTTGCTGCAGAAGGAAGCTTCTCTGATAATGACTGAGCAAGGCACTGATCTATGAGTATAGCAGAATGTCAATATGAGTCATTTTATTTATTTTATTGGTTTTTCATTCAAGGTTTATTTGTTTTGCCCTGGCTGTCCTCGAACTAGCTTTGTAGAGCAGGCTGGCCCCAAACTCAGAGAACTGCCTGACTCTGCCTCCCAAGTGCTGGGATTAAAGGCTTGAGCCATCACCACCTGGCAATAGGAGTCCTTTTATTGCTATGTTTCTTTTCATTCATTCATTCATTCATTTTTTTTTTAAAGAACAGTAGTGTTTGATTTCACCCTAGATCGATGGGCTCTGTAGATTCAGATTCAGGTTCTTGGTCACCCAAGGAGTGTTAAGTGTGGGTTCCATCTCACGGAAAGGGCCTTAAGTCAGTCAAATAGGTTATTGGTTGGTTACCCCCACAAGCTTTGGGCCACTATTACTCTAACATATCTTTCAGGCAGGACATCATTGCTGATCAAAAGTGTGTGGCTGGATTGGTGTTTACATTTCTCTTTTGGCAGCACGAAGAGTTCTTCTTGTACCAATGACACTAGAACACAGGGGTGAAGGATCTATGTAGGCACAAATTCGACTTCTCCATGTTCAATGTGTTGTGTAGATGTTGCCTTCAGCAATGGGACCTTGCTGTCAGTTTGTAGAGAGCAATCTGCAATCTTGGCCTGGGTTGTTTGGGGATTCCCATGGAACACCGTTGGCCAACAACTTGATTAGATGTAAACCAATCCCAGGACTGGAACCTTTGTTAGTTGACAAGGATGGCCAGGCAGAACTTTGTCTCCACCATTATTTGGTCATTTTGTTTAGATCTCTTTTATATATGTATATATTTTGGGAGGCACCTACTGTATTAGGTTTCCATATTACCCCTCAAATGGCCCTGAGTTTTAGCTGTCTCTCCTCATACTCCCTCATTCATCCCCCTATTTTCTCCCCCTCCCTATTGGATCCTCATGTTCCAGCCTGTAACTATTTATTCTACTCCCCTTTCCTAATGAGATCTATCTGTTGCCACCTAGTCCATCACTTTTTACCTAACCTCTGTGGTGCTACAGGTTGTAGCTTGATTATCATTGACTTAACAGCCAATAGTCACATATACGTGAATATATATCATGTTTCTCTTTCTGTATTTGGAACACCTCACTCAGGATTCTTGCTCCATTTATTTATCTGTGAAATTTCATGATTTCATTTGTTTTTAATGGCTGAGTAATACTCCATTGTGTAATTGTACTAAGTTTTCTTTATCCACTCTTCTGTTGAGGGGCATCTAGGTTGCTTGCAATTACGAGTAGAACAGCAATAAATATGGTTGAACAAGTGTCTGTAGAGTAGAATGAAGTGTCCTTTGGGCATGTGCCTAAGCGTGGTATAGCTGGATCTTGAGTGGATAAATTCTCATCTTCCTGAGGCACTGTCCCACTGATTTCTATAATGGCTGTACAAGTCTGCACTCCCAACACCAGTGGATGAGTGTTTCCCATACTCTACAACCTTGCCAGCACAGCCTGTCAGTTGTCGTTACTGATCTTAGCCATTCTAATGGGTATAAGATGAAATCTCAAAAAGGTTTTATTTGCATTTCCCTGATGGCTAAGGATGCTGAATATTTAAAGTGTTTCTTATCCATTTGAGTTTCTTCTTTTTAGAATTGCCTGTTTAGATATGTACCCCATTTTTAAATTGGGCTATTTATTTACTTGATATCTAGGGCTTTTTGTTTGTTTGGTTTTTTGAAACAGGGTTTCTTTGTGTGTAGCCTTGACTGTCCTGCAACTAGCTTTGTAGAACAGGCTAGCCTCAAACTCACAGAGATCTGCCTGTCTTTGGTTTCTGAGTTCTGGCACTGAAGGTGTGTGCCATCACTCAGGCCTAGTTTTTTGAGTTCTTTATATATTTTGAAAACAGCTCTTGTCTTAGTTAGGGTTTCTATTGCTGTGAGGAGACACCATGACCTTGGCAAACTCTTATAAAGGAAAACATTTAATTGCAGTGGCAGCCTACAGTTTCAGAGGTTTAGTCCATTGTCCTGCTGGCAGACATGGTGTTGGAGAAGGAGCTGCTACTTGTTGCTTTGCAGGTAACAGGAAGTAGACCATCTCACTGGGTGTGGCGTGAGTATGTATGAACCCTCAAAGCTCACCTCCATGGTGACCATGCCCACTCCAACAAAGCCACAGGTCCTAATAGTGCCACTCCCTTTGGGGGCCATTTTCTTTCAAACCACCTCAGCTCTCTCTCAGATGGGTAGCTGAGAAGAGTCTTTTCCTACTCTGTAGGCTGCCACGTTGTACATGGTCCTTTGCTATGTAGAAGCTTTTCAGTCTCACAAGGACCCATTTATTAATAGTTGATCTTAGCACCTGTGCTAATAGTGTTCTGTTCAGAAAGTCTTTTCCTGTGTCAGTGAGTTCAAGGCTGCTCCCCACATTCTCTTCCATGTGTGTTCAATGTATCTTGTTTTATGTTGAGACCTTTAATCCATTTAGTTGAGTTTTGTGCAGAGTGATAAGTATGTAGCTGTCCAGTTTGACTGCCACCACTTGCTGAAGATGTTCTCTTTTCTCCCCAGTGTGTATTTCTGGCCTCTTTAATCACATGTCCATTGGTGTGGGGATTTACTTCTGGATCTTCAATTCCATCTCATTGACCAATATTGTTCTGTGCCAATACCATGTGGTTTTTATTACTATATAACTTGAAATCAGAGTTGATGATACCTCCAGAAGTTCTTTTATGATTCAGGATTGTTTTAGCTATCCTGAGTTTTTGTTTCCGTATGAAGCTGAAAAGTGTGCTTTCGAGGTCTGTGAAGAACTGTGCTGGGTCTTTGATGGGGATGCACTGAATCTGAGACTGCTTTTGGTAGGATGGACATTTTTACTATGTTAATCCTACCAATCCGTGATCATGGGAGGTCTTTACATCTTCTGATATCTTCAATTTATTTCCTCAATGTCTTAAAGTTTTTATTGTACAAGTCTTTCACTTGCTTGGTTAGAGTTACCCTGAGCTATTTTATGTTATTTGAAACTATTGTGAAAGGTGTTGCTTCCCTGATTTTTTTTTCCTCAGTGCATAGGACAGATGTTGATGTTTGTGAGTTAATTTTGTATTCAGCTACTTTGCTGAAGGTGTTTTTCAGCTGTAGGAGTTTCTCAGTGGAATTTTTAGGGTCACTTACATATACTACCGTTTCATCTGAAAATAAAAATACTTTGACTTCTTCCTTTCCAATTTGTATCTCCTTGATCTCCTTAAGTTGCCTTATTGCTCTAGCTAAGACTTCAAGTCCTGTATTCAGTAGGTACGGTGATACTGGACAGCCTTGTCTTGTTCCTCATGTTAGTGGATTTGCTTTGAGTTTTTCTTCATTTTAGTTAATATTGGGTGTGCATTTGCTAAAAACTGCCTTAATTATGTTGAGATAGTCCCTTGTATCCCTAATTCTCTGGGACTTTTATCATAAAAGGGGATGAATTTTGTCAAAGGCATTTTCTGCATCTAATGAGAGGATCATGTGTTTTTGTCTTTTAGTTTGTTTACATGGTGATTTTCATATGTTGAACCATGCCTGCTTCTCTGGGATGAAGCCTACTTGATCATGGTGGATGATCATTTTGGTGTGTTCCCAGATTCAGTTTGCAAATATTTTGATATATATATATATATATAATATATATATATATATACATACATACATAAATATATATATGTGGTCTTTCTTTTTTTTTCTTTTTTTTTTTTTTTTTTTTTGGTTTTTCGAGACAGGGTTTCTCTGTGTAGCTTTGGAGCCTATCTGTCCTGGCACTCTCTCTGGAGACCAGGCCTGCCTTTGCCTCCCGAGTGCTGGGATAAAGGCGTGCGCCACCAACACCGGCTTTATATTTGGTTTTTCAAGACAGGTTTTCTCTGTGTAGTTTTGGAGCCTATTCTGGCACTCACTCTGTAGATCAGGCTGGCCTTCAACTCACAGAAATCTACCTGCTTCTGCCTCTCAAGTGCTGGGATTAAAGGCATGTGCCACCTCCGCTTGGCTATTTTGATAATTTTTGCATCTATGTTCATAAGGGAAATTGGTCTGCAATTCTCTTTTATTGGTTGGGTCTTTATGAGGTCTGGGTATCAATAACTGTAGCCTTATAAAAATGAACTGGGCAATGTTCCTTCTGTCTCTATTTTATGGGATAATTTGATTAACTCTTCTTTGAAAGTCTGGTAGAATTCTGTGCTAAAACCATCTGTCTCTGAGTTTTTATTTTTGTTGTGGAGAGATTTTAATTATTGCTTCTATTTCACTAGGGGTTATAGGTCTGCTTAGATTGCTTATCTGATGATCTTGATTTAACTTTGGTCAGTGGTATATATTGAGAAAATTATACTTAGATTTTTCCAGTTTGGTGGTGTACAGGTTTTTAGAGTATGTCCTTATGTAAGGGTACAGTCTCTGTTTAGATGTTATCACTAAAAGACAGGGAACGTGAGCAGCGCCAACACCTCCTGCCATTGTTTGAGCAGACCTGAGTCTCTAGAACCCTAGACACCTCCTGGTGGAGTTCCAGCTAACTGGGGACCCTCTAATTTGGCGCCAAAGCCCAGGGTGTTGCCTGCTTCCTGCCCTTTGTCTGCAGACACACTCCCTGGACACACTGTCCTCTCCCCTGTACACCTTCATATAAAGCAGGTTGTGTGCTATTCAGACTCATTGAATAATAACTCAATATGACCTTAGCTGATTGGATAATGTACACATATATGCCAGAGAACATACACACTGACCCAGATCTGCACCTAGGTGCTGGTTTCTGGAGTCTGCTTCCTGGGAAACTCGTCAGTGACTTCATTTTCCTCACCACCCCACCCCCCAGCCACTGATGAGAGGGAGAAAACCCTGTAACACCAATAATAAAAAGACCCAGAGACTGATATTTGGGTTCAAGTTTCAAGCTGAAGATCAGATAAGCAAAGCAGCCAGCCACTAGCTCTTACTTCTACCTTAGACTGAAAGGGTGATCCAGATAGCTCCATGAATCTTCAGACTGCAATCCTGTCTCCACCATGCCTCAGACTGCAGTCCCAGACTGCTGCCTCTTGCTTTCATACCTCTCAAATCCTGGGATTGAAGGCATGTGATCCCAAGTGTTGAGATTACCTTTGTGTGAGCTGTTTCTCTTTAGGACTGGACCAATTTTGAGTAGCTCAGTGTGGCCTTAAACTAACAGAGATCCATCTGCCTGTCTCTTGAGTGCTGGGATTAAAGGTATGTGCCACTACTGCCTGGCTCTGTGGCTAGCTAGTATGGCTGCTGGGATTAAAGGTGTGTATCACCATTGCCTGACCTCTATGGCTTGTGGCTAGCTTCCCTTTCTGAACCTTCAGGCAAGCTTTAATAAATCATAAATAATGTATCACCACAAAACCCCACACTTGCTGGGCTTTGGTGGCACATGCCTTTAATCCCAGCACTTGGGAAGCAGAGGCAGGCTGCTCTCTGTGAGTTCAAGGCCAGCCTGGTCTACAAGAGCTAGTTAGTTCCAGGACAGCCTCCAAAGCCACAGAGAAACCCTGTCTCCAAAACCAAAACCAACCAAACAAACAAAAAACAAAAAACAAAACAAAACAAAAAAACCCCAAACAAATAAACCAAAAACAACAACAAAAACCCCACACTTTTGATTCTCTAGGTTTTCTTGGTGTCTGTTGTTAAGTCCCCTTTTCATTTCTAATTTTTTTCTTTTTGTTTTTTTGAGACAGGGTTTCTCTGTGTAACAGCTCTGACTGTTCTGGAACTTGGTTTGTAGACCAGGCTGGCCTAGAACTCACCTGACTGCCTCTGCCTCTGCCTCTACAGAATTCCAAGACAGGCTCCAAAGCTACAGAGAAACCCTGTCTCAACACTTCCTCCCCCCCCAAAAAAAAGAAATGCCAGGTAGTGGTGGCACACATCTTTAATGCTAGCAACCAACTAACCAACCAACCAAACAAAAAGAATCAAATTGTCCCTTTGGTGGATTTTAACACTGATGAGTATATAGTGTCTGTCTTAGTCAGGGTTTCTATTGCTGTGAAGAGACACCATGACCATGGAAACTCTTAAAGGAAAAACACTTAATTGGAGTGGCTTACATTTTCAGAGGTTTAGTCTATTATCATCATGGTGTGACATGTTGGCATGCAGGCAGACATGGGGCTGGAGAAGTAGCTGAGAGTCTACATCTTGACTTGCAGGCAACAGGCCGTGATCTGAGATACTGGGCTTGACTTGAGTGTATGTGAAACCTTAAGACTCACACATTTCCTCCAACAAGGCCACGCCTACTCCAGTAAAGCCAATAGTGCCACTTTTCATTCAACCACCACAGAGTCTTCCCTATCTCTTCTGATTAGTTTTGATTCAACGTCTATTTTATCAGATATTAAAGTGGCTACACCTAGCAAGGTGGTAATGGTTCATACCTTTGATCCTGGCACTCGGGTGGCAGAGGAAGGCAGATCTCTGAGTTTGAGGTCAGCCTGGTCTACAGAATGAATTCCCAGACATAAAGAAACCCTCTCTCAAAAAAATGAAACAAAGCAAAACAAAACTGGCTGCACTAGCTTGTTTCTTAGGTCCATTTGCTTGGAGTATCTTTTTCCATCCCTGAAGTGCTGTCTGTCCTCCATGGTAAGGTGTGTTTCTTGGATACAGCAGAAGGATGGTTTCTGCTTTCATATCCATTAAGTCAATCTGTTTGTTTTGTTTGTTTGTTTTTTAATTGGGGAGAGACCACGGATGTTAAGAAATAGCAATAATCCGTGTTTGTTGACTCCTGTTCTTTGGAGTGTGTGTTTCCTTCCCTTCTTTTGATTTTCTGGTCTGGGATTATTTATTATTTGTGTTTTCTTGGGTGTGGTTGGAGTTTTATTTTTTAAAAAATATATTTATCTATGTATATGAGTGCTCTATCTGCATGTGTGACTTTATGTCAGAAGAGGGCATCAGATCTCATAACGGATGGTTGTGAGCCACCATGTGGTTGCTGGGAACTGAACTCAGGATCTCTGGAAGAGCAGGCAGTGCTCTTAACTGTTGAACCATCTCTCTAGCCCTGGAGTTTTCTTCCTGCTGCCTTCTGCAGGGCTCGATTTGTAGATAGATACTGCTTAAATCTGGCTTTATCATGGAATGCCTTATTTCCTCTATTTGTTGTTGCTGGTGGATGTGTCAGGGGAGCAGCAGGTCCACCTGCATTTCAGGAGTTTGTCCACCAGAATGCAAGGCACTGATAGGTGAATCTTGGATAGGCAAGGCCCTGAGGATAGGCTTCGGCTCCAGAATGTCTTGGCTACTGCTGTGCCTTCTCAGGCTTGCCGCTGCTGTTTTTCTCTGCTATCTGGCATGGTGTGAGCGGTGCAGGGTTGGGGGGAGGTCCCCACAGCTTTGATTGTGGTGTGATTATCTCCTGGATAAAAATATCCCGTTCTACTGGGCATTTTTACCTGCGGTTTATTATAGAGATGACTTCCTCTTAAGCTGTAATGTATAACTGAAGTAATGATTTTATACAATAATAGCGGTAGTTTAGATAGAATTTGTTGATTAAGGGTTTTTAACAAATGTAGTTGGGATTATGATAGAGGTTAGTTTAGTGGGGAGATTAATACAGGTAAAGATAGGATACAGTGTTGGTTCTGAGACAGCAGGGGCTGCAGAGGGTAGAAAAGAGAAACAAGGAAGTGTCACACAACCAGCACTGATGAGTTTCACTTGAGAGGCTTATAGACTGTGGTTTGGGTTAATGATTAAGGAAAACAATCAAGTCCCAGGAGTTAGTTCAAGTTCTTTTTTATATTGGGAAATGTTCGTTGGTTTCAGTATGAATCATAGCTAAATTCAAAGCTTTAAACAACGTAACTTCATGTAACTAGAAAACAAACAATTGGATGGTTAGTTAAGACAATTACACAGAACTATAAAATAAGAAAAGTGAAACTAGTAACCTGTTTTTCTGACAATTATAAAAACTACTGTTTATGTAGATGGTTATGGCTGAAGGGCTCCCGGTCTATGAGAAGTCTCAAAGATAAATGTTTAACTGTGTGTGTGTTCTTGGGAATAATTTGTTTTCACCTGTAATATGTAAAATATTTAATAATGTAAGGGAGATGTTTTTTATTTGTATTCATTGTAATTATTCACTTAAAAATAAAATGTAACTACATTGTCATTTTTATATTGCTTGAAAGATTCTTCTGGGATATATGAATGTGTTTCCCTTTTTTTGCCGGCCTCTGAGAATTAAGTTTTACTCCCTCAGATAGAAAAGTCAGTTAAGTGATAAGTCCACAGACTGCATGGCTCCCCTTCAATTCCTGAGCTGCAGAAGGCTAGTCCTTGTGACAGAATATTGTGATGGATAGTTTTGCTGTGTATAGTAACCTGGGCTGGCATCTGTAGTCTCTTAGAGTCTGGAGAACATCTGTCCAGGCCCTTTTGACTTTTAGAGTCTCCACTGAGAAGTCAGGTTGTTAATCTAATAGGTCTGCCTTTATAAGTTACTTGGTCTCATTCCATTACATCTTTTTGTTTGTTTGTTGTTTTTATTTTTGTTTTTCCAGACAGGGTTTCTCTGTGTAGCTTTGGAGGCTGTCCTGGAACTAGCTTTTGTAGACCAGGCTGGTCTTGAACTCACAGAGATCTGCCTGCCTCTGCCTCCTGAGTGCTGGGATGAAAGACGTGCGCCACCACTGCCTGGCTCCCTGGCATCTTTTAATATTCTATCTTGCTAGGCGTTGGTGGCGCATGCCTTTAATCCCAGCACTCGGGAGGCAGAGGCAAGCGGATCTCTGTGAGTTCGAGACCAGCCTGGTCTACAAGAGCTAGTTCCAGGACAGCCTCCAAAGCCACAGAGAAATCCTGCCTCAAAAAAAACCAAAAAAAAAAAAAATTCTATCTTTCTTCTCCTGTTTCGATTAATATGTGTCCAGGGGACTGCCTTTTCTGTTCTGTCTATTTGATGTTTTGTAAGCTTCTTGTACCTTGTGATAGGCATCTTCTTCTTGAGGTTGGAGAAGTTTTCTTCTATGATTTTGTTGAAAATGTTTTCTGTGCCTTTGACAAGGGTTTCTTCTCCTTTTTCCTAGTCTTAGATTTTGTCTTTTTATGGCGTCCCAGATTTCCTGTATGTCTTTTGCCAGGATTTCTTTTTTTTTTAGAGTTAACATTTTCTTTGATCAAGGTATACATTTTTTCTATTGTGTCTCCAATGCCTGAGATTCTCTCTTTCATCTCTTATATTCTTTTTGAGAGGCTGGCCTCTGATGGTCCCATTTGAGTTACTAAATTTTTTATTTCCAGATTCCCTCACTTTGAATTTACTTTGTGTTTTCATAGAGTTTTAGAAGAGATTTATTCATTTCTTCTTTAAGAACTTCTATAAGATTCATAAAAGCTATTTTAAGGTCCTGTGCATGCATGTGTGCATGTGTGTGGTGTGTGTGTGTGTGTGTGTGTGTGTGTGTGTGTGTGTGTGTTTCAGCCATGTTGGAATACTCAGGGTTCTGTGTTGTAGGGTGGTTGGGCTCTAGTGGAGACATATTATCCTAGTTATAATTGATTGTGTTTTTTTGCTGGCATCTAGGCATCTGGGATTGGTAAAATTGTAATTCTAGGAGCTGCTACCTGGTCTTGTCTTTGTTGGGTGTTTTTTGGTTTTTTGAGACAGGGTTTCTCTGTGTAGCTTTGGAGCCTGTCCTGGCACTCGCTCTGGAGACCAGGCTAGCCTGGAACTCACAGAGATCCACCTGCCTCTGCTTCCTGAGTGCTGGGATTAAAGGCGTGCGCCACCAACAGCCAGCTTGGGTGGTTTTTTGTTTTGTTTTGTTTTGTTCCTTGGTTTCTGTTGCCATCTCTGGTTCTTACAAGAGTGTGGTGGTTCTTCTGGTAAGAAATTCTTCTGGGCTCATAATAAGTGTGGCCACTGGGGTTCCATGTGAAATCTGTTTCTAGATATTGGGAACTGACCCTTGGGAATAGAGGTGGGATGGGGGACTGAGGGTTTCATAAGAGGGAGGAAGTCAGAATATTCTGCCAGGATCTTCATAGTCTCTTGGGAGTGGGGGCAGAGAGTGAGGAGAGGCTGAAGCAGGTGGTCTGTATCAGAGCTAGAGAGTGGGGGGTTGAATTTGGAGGAGGAGGAGGATACTTGGAGATCTTCACTTAGCCTTCCTAGTTTCCTGGCCGGAATGGCCTGGTAGGTTCCCAGGAGTGCCTGTTGGAGTTGAAGCCCGGGATAAACTGATGAGCTGAGGGGAGGGTTAGGAAGGAAAGGTCTGAGAGGGTGTAGAGGTGGGAAGGGAGGCTGCAGCAGGTAGTCTGAGCTGGGACAAGAATGGAGAATTAATTTTAGAGGAGCTGAGGGAGAGGTGAAGATCTGTAGTTAGACTACCTGCTTCCCTGGCTGGAGGGTATTTTCTAATTTTGTTTAAAATCTGCCAAAATTGGGGCTGGGGTGTTTGCCCAGTTGGTAAAGTGCCTGCCATGCAAGTGTGAGAGCTCAAGAGTGGATCCCCAGAACCAAGTTAAAAAGCCTGGCTCAGTGACTGGTGTCTGTAACCCCAGTCTTGCAGTGGGTGGAGAAAGTTAGATCACTGGAGCTCACTAGCCAGCCAGCCAACCTGATTCATGAGCTGAGCATCAGGTTTAGTGAGACACTGCCAATAAATAAATAAATAAATAAACAAATAAATACATAAATAAATGGTGGAGGTCTGGCAAGATGGCTCAGCAGTTAAGAGCACTCATTCTCCCAGAGAACCCAGGCTGTTTCCCAGCACCCACGTGGCAGCTCACAACTGTCCATAACTGGTTCCAGGGGAACCATGAGCATCAGGCATGCACATGGTACCCAGGTACGAATGCAGGCAAAACACTTGTATACATAATATAAATATTAAAAAATATAAAATGGCCAGGCGGTGGTGGTGCACTCCTTTAATCCCAGCACTCGGGAGGCAGAGGCAAGCGGATCTCTGTGAGTTTGAGACCAGCCTGGTCTACAAGAGCTAGTTCCAAGACAGCCTCCAAAGCCACAGAGAAACTGTCTTGAAAAGCCAAAAATAAATAGATAAATAAATAAATAAGTAAATAAAATGTTCAAGGATCGGTTTGTGGACCTTGAGTCTCAACATGTATGTGCACACATAATGCACACACCACACACATACACAACCCTCCACAATACAAAATTGTGATTAAAATAAGCTGGGAAGTGGTGGCACATCTTTACTCCCAGCACTCGGAAGGCAGAGGCAGAGGCAGGCGGATCTCTGTGAGTTCGAGGCCAACCCGGTCTCCAGAGCGAGTGCCAGGACAGCCTCCACAGCTACACAGAGAAACCCTGCCTCCAGGAGAAAACAATATATACATATACATATACATATACATGCATATAAAGCTTACCATCTTCAATTCACTGGTGGAGCCACTAGATGGGTAAATCCCTGTATTTGATTCCCTAGCTCTTACACACACACAACGAACAGAAATCTGGGCCATCTTAAGCATTTACATTCTGTTAATGTATTTTTTTGAGGGGGGGTTGAGACAGGGTTTCTCTGTGGCTTTGTAGTCTGTCCTGGAACTAGCTCTTGTAGACCAGGCTGGTCTTGAACTCACAAAGATCCACCTGCCTCTGCCTCCCGAGTGCTGGGACTAAAGGCATGCGCCACCACTACCCGGCCTGTTATTGTATTTTTAATTGACAAATAATAATTTTTATAGTTTTTATTTTATTTATTATGTATACAGTCTTCTGCCTTCAGGCCATCAGAGGGCACAAGATCTCATTCAAGGTGGTTGTGAGCCACCATGTGGTTGCTGGGAATTGAACTCAGGACCTCTGGAAGAACAGTCAGTGCTCTTAACTGCTGAGCCATCTCTCCAGCCCCCGACAAATCATAATTATATGCTCTGAGGCAGTCACAGAATGATTGAGTAGGTTAATTGACTTAACTATCACCTCATACTCTTGCCATCTTTGTGGTTATTTGTATTAGTCAGGGTTCTCTAAGGGAACAGAATTGATAGGATGAATGTGTGTGCAATGTACATGATATAAATCTTGATGCATATATGATCTGTTAGACTGGCTGTCTGTGGTCAGGGTCATCCAACAACGGCTGTCTCCCGATGGAAAGGCCAAGAGTCCATGTGTTGTTCAGTCCAGCAGGCTGGATGTCTCAGCAGTCCCAATCTGGTGCTGGCATCCCAGAGGATTCTTAGAGAGCTGCTGATCCCCTGTGCTGAAACTGTGAAGAAGTAGGTTCTAATCCCAGTGAAGGAACGTGTCAGCAACAGGGTGGACGAACTTGCCAGCGAGAGTGAGGGCAAGCAGGCAAAAATAAATAATGAAAAAATAAAAAAATAAAACAAAAAAGCTTCCTTATTCTATGCCCTTTTACTTAGACTGCCACCAGAAGGTGTGGTCTAGATTTAGCTTGGGTCTTCTCATCTCAAATGATCCAATCAAGAAAATCCCTCACAGGCGTGCCCAACTGCTTGGGTTTTAGTTGATTCCAGATGTGGCCAAGTTACCAACCAGGCCAGCCATCACAGGTAGAAATAATTATAACCCAGCCTTCAGTAATTCTGGTAACAGCAACACATTTTTATTTCAGTTGGTTGTTTTGAGACAGGGTCTGTCTACGCAGTTCAGGCAGGTCCGAAACTCACAGTGACCCTCCAGTTTCGGCCTCTTCAGGGCTGGGATTATAAGTATGGATTCCATGTGTTTTGCTCATCACTATGGTCATATCTGGGCAGCACGGCAGCAGAACTTAGCCTTCTTCCTAGATGGACTCCTCAGGCTGCCCTTTGCTGCTCTCAGCCCTTGCTCTCACTCCCAATGATTGCTCATCCCTCCCCTGTTCACATTCACCACCTTGACTTCCTTTCAATTTCACATCTAAGACAGACCTGTGTGGCTTTGTCCTTTTCTGCATGGCTTATTGTCACCTAGCATGATGCACTGCAGGCTCATCAAGCTTGCCTACCACACGGACAGAATTTCTTTCCTCCCTTTGTAATACCGAATAGCAAGCATTCAACTGTGTGTGTATATCGTATTTTAAAATTTTTCTTAATTTTTACTTATGTGTGTATGTGTCTTGCTGTGTGCATGTGCATGTGTGTGCAGGTGCCTAAAGATGCCAGAAGAGAGTGCCTGTCAGTCAGATCCCCTGGAGATGGAGTCACCTCGAGTGGGCGCTGGAAACTGAACTTGGGTTATCTGCCCGAGCAGCAAATGCTCTGAACTAATGAACCATCTCTCCAGCCCTCCATCTTATTTTCTGAGACAGAGTTTCTCACTGAACCTGGATTGCCACTGAGCCCCTGGTGTCTATCTGCCTGATTCTACCCTCTACTCAGCACTGGCTTTTATGTGGGGGTTGGGGATTTAAACTCAGGTCTTCAAACTTGTGCAGTAGGGCACACACCACACACCACTGAGGAGAGCAGTAGGTTGCCTGGGAATTCAGAAATCTTGGTTGGAGTCACAGACTTCCATTTTCTGGAGGCTGAAGGCCAATTTCATCTCTGAGCTCAGGTTTCCACAAAATGAGTTTATTCTTGATGTCCCAACTCTTTTTTATTTTTAAAGAGTTTATTTATTTATTATGTATACAACATTCTGCTTCCATGTATATCTGCACTCCAGAAGAGGGCACCAGATCTCATTACAGATGGTTGTGAGCCACCATGTGGTTACTGGGAATTGAACTCAGGACCTCTGGAAGGACAGTCAGTGCTCTTAACCTCTGAGCCATCTCTCCAGCCCCGTCCCAACTCTTTTAGAAAGTCAGTGTGCACAGAAGAGCTTCACTGATTTTCATTCAACTACAGCACACTGAAAACTGCTCACACCAGCGGTCCTCACAGGGAGGCCACCAGCTTTACTGCTGGTGGAGATCTGGGCTGTTCCCAGTGTGAACAGCACTGTGCGTCTGGGATGTGAAGCATGCAAGTCTGTTGGGGTTTGTAGGGCAGAATTGCTGGACTAGATGTGAACAACTGTATGATGGCTTTATTAGAATTAGACACGCATACAAGGGTCTGCAAAACGGCTAGGTCTCTAAAATGTGTAAGCATGTTGGCCTGAGTTTGGATCTCTAGAACCCGTGGAAAGTCAGATTCGGTAATGTATGCATCTGTAGTTCCCATGCTCCAGAGGTGAGATGGAAGATGGAAATGGAAGAATCTGAAGACCTTCATACCCAGCAGCAAAAAAAAAAAAAAAAAAAAAAAAAAAGTGGAAGGGAAAGACAGACTGCTGAGATTGTCCCAACTTCCACACAGATGCCATGGAACAAGTACCGACACACACACACACACACATACACACACACAAATACAGATGAGAAAAATTGTCACATAGTTTGAAAGAGGGTGTGAGACAGCACAGACAGACCAAAAAATAAAGTCGATGTAAAAACTCAAAGAAGCCCCTCACCCTGGGACTCACTTTTCATTTCCTGCTGAGAGTCAAGCAGGAGAGTCAAGCAGTTTCAATGCAGCTGGTAAACTCAAAACTGTCTGCAGAGATAGTGCAGGTCCCAGAGACATCTCAAAGGAGATGTCAGAAACAAGATACTGTGTTTACATGGGGTCACATGTCTGTGCCTTCAGTTTAACTGCTAAAGCTCCCCTAGTCCCTAAATCTAAGAAGCATGCCTTATCAAAAATACTTTTAAAATTCTATTTTATTTCTATTTGTGTCTGTGCATGTGGGTGCAGCTACCCAGAAGAGGGTGTCGAGGCCCCTGAAGCTGGAGTTACAGAAGGCTGTGAGCTGCCCACCCATCTTGGGTGCTGGAAACTGAACTCTGGTTCTCTGCAAGAGCAGTATGTGCTCTTTACTGCTGAACCATCTCTCCAGTTCCCAAAACGAACTCAAAAACATTTATTACCTACCCCTTTGACTGTGTGCCTTTGCGTGTGCAGATACACGTGTGTGGTACACATATACCACAATGCACATGTGAAGGTCAGAGGTTTTTTGTTTTGTTTTTGGAGACAAAGTTTCTCTGTGTAACAGTCCTGGCTGTCCTGAAACTCCGAGTTGTAGACCAGGGTGGCCTTGAACTCACAGAGATCCACCTGCCTCTGCCTCTCTAGTGCTGGGATTAAAGGTGTGTGCTACCACAGCCTGGCAAGTCAGAGGATTTTGTGGGGATCTTTTCTACCTGTGGGTTCCCAGGATGGAACTCCAGTCATCCATCTCTTTGGCCGTGGGCAGTTTTACTTGCTGAGCCCCACAAATTCTTTTAGAGATTATAATTATAATTAAATTTATAAATTTATTATTTTATGTGTATAAGTGTTTTGTCTGTATGTTTGTGTGTGTACAACATGGGTGCCTGGTGCCCAAGAAGGTCAGAAGAGGGCATCAGATGCCCTGGGACTGGAGCTACAGAAGGTTGTCAATCACCACCCGGGTCCTGAGAATTGAACCTGGGCCCTCTGCACGAGTTGTCAGTACTCTTAACTGCTGAGGTAACTCTTCAGACCTCCTCCACTTTAAGTCCTCTCCTGGAAGTCCCTCTCCCATAGGTCCCCTCTCCCTCCCACCCCCATCTCTCAGATACTAACAAACATGGTGTATCAAGCTGTAGTAAGACTAATAGTAAGACTAAGCACCTCGCCTTGTATTAAGGCTGGGCAAATGAACCCTATATTTCGTTAGGAGCTTGGAAGATAATGTTAAGAGCAGGGCAGAGGTTACCATTATAAAAATTATATATAGACTCAAAGTTCTTACAAAAAAAAAAAAAAGAAAAGAAAAGAGCAGGGCAGAGGATGGAGACCTGGCTTGTGAAGTTCCAGAGGGAAATTTAAAGACTCTACTAGGGCTGTTTGTTCTTTTGAATTAAGATCCTGTGGTTCTGGTTATCTGGGGCTGAAGAGTCAGCTGTGATTAACAAGATACCAACTACTAAAGTGAAACTTGGCTTTGCTGGGATACTTGATGCTGGTCGGCTGGAGCTAAGAAATTGGCAGTGATTAAGAAGAGACCAGCATCACTGAGGTGAAGTCTTCTGGGAAGTGTTTCCTGAGAGAACAGAGAAGCTGTGTTCCAGAGGCAACCACAGTTGTATATTGTGCTGGCAGCCGGATTTGGTAATGTGAAAACAGTCACTCACTGGTAGATTCTCTTAATTTTACCTGAAATGTTTTGACTTACCCTCTTTTTTTTTTTCAGTATTGGGATGGAACCCATGGATTACAACATACTGCGTGAGTGCCATACTTATCAGCTATATTCACAGCTCTGTCCTTGCTCTTTATTTTGAGACAGTCTTATTAAATTGCTCAGGCTTGAATTGATGGGCTCCCTGCCCGAGTCTGCCTAGTAGCTGGGATTACAGGTTTGTGTCAGCAGGTTCAACTTTACTTTCATCATCATCATTATTTTTTTTTGTAACCCTGGCTGTCCTGAAACTCGCTCTGTAGCTCAGGCTGGCCTCAAACTCACAGAGGTCTGCCTGCCTCTGCCTCCCGAGTGCTGGGATTAAAGGTGTGTGCCATCAATGCCCGGCTAACTCCCATTCTTAAAAGGGTCTGATATACTGGAATTGGTTGACAGGCGTCTTTCCAACATTCTATTTTGTTCTTTTGAGATAGGTCTCACTGCGCAGTCCTGACTGGCCTGGCATTTGCCAGGACCAGGTATATATTTGACCATGTTGTACCTAACTCTTGTTTCCTTTGAGTTTATTTTTGTGGGAGCTTAGAGAACTTTATAAAAATATAGTGTTGCTCACTAAAAAGAATTCCAGCCTTTTCCGGGTCCTTCTTCTGTCTCTGTCACTCTAGTGATGCATATAGGTGTTGTCACCTCACCCCATTTCTCTTCGTCTCTCGAGGATGTCTATCAATACTTGGTCCAGTCACTGAGTTTTCTCTGTCTTGGTTCCCGAATGAATAAACACTTACAGTTTCTAGTTATGCTGTGAGTTGGAAAAAAAAAAAAAAAACCCTTCCACTGATTGAAAGCATATTTCCTTTATGCCAGATATTACTGGCCTAGCAGTTGCTTTATGATTCAATGTTCTTTGTGTGTGCACCTGTGGTCACGTGTGTGCAGGGTATGTGATGGCCATTGGACAGCCTCAGGTGTTCCAAAGATAGTCTACCTTTTAAAAATACTTTAAAAAAAAATGTGTGTGTGTGTGTGTGTGTAGAGACACCTGTTTACATGTGTGTGTGTATTTATATGCAGGCCAGAGGACAACTTGAGGTTGTTGTTTTTTCAGGAATATTTGTTTGCTTTTGTGTGCATGCATGTATGTATGTGATCTGCACGTTTGTATGTGCAAATGCTCGGAGACCAGAGGACTTTGTGTCTGGGATGGGATCTGTCACTAAGCCTGGAGCTAGTCTGGCAGGCATCAAGCCCTAGTTATCCTCTCATCCAGTTTCCTCACAGCACTGCAGTTACAGGTGTTCACGGGCCATGCCTGGCTTTATTACATGGGTGCTGGGATCTGAACCTAGAATCTTATGCTTGCATAGTAAGCACTCTCGCCCACTGAGCTCTTTCAGCCTTTTTCTTTCTAAGGCAGAGTCAGCCTTTCACTCATCTGGAAAACGGTAAGCTAGGCTGACAGGCCTGTGAGTCCCAAGGATCTGCCTGTCTCCAATTCCCCAGCACTGGATTACAAATTGAGGTTTTTTTTTTAAATTAAAGAATTATTTATTTTGAGACAAAGTTTAACTATGTAGACCAGGTTGGCCTCAAACTCAGTGATCTACCTGCCTCTGTCTCTGGGTGTTGGGATTAAAGGTGTGCACCACTGTGTCCAGCTTAAGTTTTTTAAACTTTAACCTTTTTACACATGGTTGCTGGGGTCAAACTCTGGCCCTCATGATTGCAAGGCAAACATTTTACTATTCAGGCCATCTCCATAGCCCACAGCTGCTTTATAATCCTTACACCTCACTTTTGCTGAGAATGGATAATTTTTTGTTTAAATATTTTTTTCTGAGATTTTTTTTTTCTTTTCTGTGTAACAGTCCTGGCTGTCCTATAACTCACAGTGTAGACCAGGCTGTCTTTGAAATTGGAGATCCACTTGTCTCTGCCTCCCGAGTGTGGGGGTTCCAAGTGTGTCCTACTGTTTGGCCTTAAGATAGTATCTTGATACTGGTTCTTTTGGGGTCCTAGTGTGGACATTGTGACAGTCTGTACAACTGGGGCTTCTCTTCGAGTAACTGTTGGGTTTTGTTATCTGATGGCTGACTTGGGGACTGAGACCTAACTGCCCATCTGTCACTTGGTCAGCTGTTCACGTCCACTTTCAGCTGTCTTATTCTTAGCTGTGCTGGTTGGAATCTGCCCAGGACCTGGCTCTGAGTTCAACTGGAGATGGAGGCAATATTCCTGATTCTTATCTCCCCTCTCAAACCTTTTCTTTTCTAGGATGCCTGTACCTTCCAGAGGGTAATGACACCCAGCTCTGACATCCAGGTCTTTGGGCCAGGAAGACTTCAGGCCTTCAGTTTTTTTTTTTTTTTCCTGCCTACATGGCCTAGACCATGGTATGACCTTAGCAACTCACCTGGCACTGTTCCCTCTTCCTTTGTTGTTCCTTTACCAAAACCTGCATCTGAGGTCATGAGATCATGCTCTGGGGTCAGCCAGGCAAACGTTGTTATATCATGTCGCCCAGAGTTTGAGGTGTGACCCAAGGAAGAGTTAATTTTGCCATATGAGAAACACAGGCCAGCTTGTCAACTTCTGTGACCAATGATTTAAAAAAAAAAATTGGGGGTTTAAACTTAATTTTTCACCGAGTCTGTGGCTGATACTGAGGAGAAATAGTATTTTTAAATGCCAAGACTTGCCATTCTTTTAGTTTGGTATGTTCCTCTAGGTATCTACTGTGTGCAGTGTAAATGTTTGCACGTGTGTGCAGGTCCTAAAGTTCATGTCTCATGTTTTCCTCTACTGCTCCCAGTTTCCTCACTGAGGCAGGGTGTCTTGATGAACCCAGTGCTCAACCATTCCAATCTAGTTAGCCTTCTGAGTGCTGGGATTACAGGTGGTTGCCACACCTGCCTGACTTTTACCTGGGCTCTGGATTCTAGCCCTCAAACTTGCAAAGTAGCACCTTTTATTCACTGAGGCATCGCCCCAGCTCTTCTTCGTTTACAACTTTCTGATTATAGGTCTTGTGTTCTCATTAGTTTCGTGTTGAGGTGTTTGTTTTCATTTTATCTATGTACCACGTACATGTCTGGGGCCCACAGAGGCCGGAAGCATGCTGGGCCCCTTGGATCAGGAGTTCTAGGCAGTTGTGTGATGCCATGCGGGTGATGGAAATTGAACCTATGTTCTTTGCAAGAGCAGCCAGTGCTCTTAACCATTGGGCATCTCTCCAGCCCCAAGGCTCTAGTTTTTTTACTTTTTTTCCATAAATTTTTTAAAAATTATGTTCATTGGCATTTTTGCCTGCAGGTTATGTCTGTGTGAAGGTGTTACAGACAGGTGTAAGCTGCCATGTGGTTGCTAAGAATTGAACTCAGGTCCTCTGGAAGAGCAGTCAGTGCTCTTAATCTATGAGCCATCTCTCCAGCCCCTTTGTTACTCTTTTTTTTGGAGGCAGGGTTTCTCTGTGTAGCTTTGGAGCCTATCCTGGAACTAGCTCTTGAAAACCAGGCTGGTCTCGAATTCACAGAGATCCTTCTGCCTCTGCCTCCCCAGTGCTGGGATTAAAGGCTTGCGCCACCAACGCCCGGCTCCCTTTGTTACTCTTATAAATGGTGTTACTTAATTTTTGTAACAGTCCAGGCTAGCTTCAAATTCAACATCTTCTGTGTCAACCCCCGTGAAAGGGCTTAGTGGGTAAAGGTGCTTTCCATGCAAGCGTGGGGAAGTGAATTCAGTTCAGTCCTTGGAAGAAGAGAACTGACTTCACGGCTTCTTGCTGCCACACATGCTCCTCACGTATGACATATACACACAGACACAAGATATTTTTAAAGTGTTGTTTTGTTTTTGAAATAGTCTTATGTAGCCCATGTAGTGGAAGCATTTTACTTTTTTTGTTTTTTCTCTTCAAGACAGGTTTCTCTGTGTAGACCAGGCTGTCCTTGAACTCAACAGAGATCCACAGGCCTCTGCTTTAATCCCAGTGCTGGGATTAAAGGTGTGGGCCACCACTTCCTGGCTTGCACTTCTCATTCTAAGTGGTCAACCATTTGAATACCTGGTCCCTGGCTGGTGGTGCTGTTTGGGAGACTGTGGCACCTTTAGGGTGTGGTATCCAGCTGGATGAAGATGGATGCTTTAGGATGGGCTGTGAAGAGTTGCAGCCAGGCCCAGCTTGCTGTCTGGTGGGTTTCTGATGCTCCCAGATGTGCACAAGCAGGCTGAGGCTCCTGCTGCTGCGAGCCACGGGCTGCTCTGCTCTGCCATATTTTCTCCCGTGCTGGACCACATCCCCCTGACAACCATGAGCCACAACAGGATTTTCCTCATGCAGGCTCTTGTCACAGGAGGCAAGTGCCAGCCTCTTTTCAGGGTGCATCCCCAGTGATCTAACCATCTCACTAGTTCTTGGCACTTCCCAATATTGCCATGTAGGCCACTAAGCCGTTAACAAGTGCTTACTCAATATGTTTTCACGGACTAAGTTTTCAGGGACCCGAGTTGAGGTTTGGTTGTCATTTTTTGGAGGGGGGGCAGGGGTGGGGTAGACACAGTTTTACACAGCTGCTTTCAAAATTACTATGTAGCTGAGGCTGGCCTTGGACAACTCTGCCCTCACCTCTGCAGTGCTGGGATTACATGTATGTACTACTGTGCCCTGTTCCAAATTGAGGTTTGATTTTATAAACTGGACATGTGAGCTGAATGCGGGGCGAGTTGTTTCAAGAACTGACGCATACGAGAAACCCCGAGGAGCAGCCTGAGGGAGTTGAGCACCACACTCTTTTCCCTGGGGGGGTGGGGAAGGGTGTAAGGCTAATGCTGTGGCACTCAGGGGAGGTGGAGACTCTGGGGGAGGCTGTTGCAGGCATGCTGCCAGGCTGGGCTCCCTCACGCAGTCTGAGTAAGCTCCTCTGAGCTGAACTGTAAACCCGGTCACACAGCTATAGTTAGTCCTTTGTGGGAGTCACTGCTGTCCCTGAGTCATGCTAGACTTCTGCAGACAGCTGGCTCTGGAGACCTGGGTCAGTTTCAAAGGGAGAGGGCAGGACCAGGCATCAGACCCATGATGTCCATCTGTGTATGACATATGGACGGAAGGACAGTTAACCTCAGCACGAGAACAGTGCAGCCGGTGCCCAGACACTTCAGGGTCCAGCACTTGGCTCTCTGCCCTTACCGAGAGTGAGACCCAGGCCACGGACTAGCTTCTAACTTCAGCTCCTCCTCTGCCTTCAGCTCCTCCTCTGCCTTGGTCCCCAGGGCCGGTGGTTACCCAAACTGGGTCCCAAGCAAAGGAGTCTTGAGGAGGGAATTCAGGCCAGGGAGAGGACTCTGTTTCAGATGCTTCAAGCCACACACTGCTGTGTCCTATTCTAGCTGCCTCAGGTTTCTGTCCAGGCCAACAAGTGCCTCTGGGTTTTTCAAGGGTTTCTCTCCTTACATGGGGACACTGGTGTAGGGGGTTAAATAACGGCCCTTCCCCCAGTTCACATCTACCCAGAACGCAAATGAACTTATTGGAGGAGAAACTTTTGCAGATGTAATGGGTTAAAGACCTTTCCAAGTCATCTTGGATTTAGGTAGGTCCAAATCTTGGGCCTGGTGTCACTCTAAGATGAGAGGTGCCAGCTATGTGACAGGCTGATGTGATCCAAGGAGCCCAGGTACAAGGCTACACAAAGTACCAGGCACAGGCAACACAAGATACCGTCTCAAAACACAATAGAGAGGCCATAGCCAGGTGAGGCCAGAGATGACTGACACCACCACAAGGCAAGGATGCCTCGGAGCCAACAGTAGCTGGAGGCAGCAAGGGAGGCCTGTCTTCTCTAGGCCCCAGGATTACAACTCTACCCACACCGAATTCCAGCCTTCTGTCTTGAGAACCACAGGATATCTGTTGTTCAGACAGACATACATGGAGAGAAACACGCACCTGTGTCCACACAGCTGTTTGTGATCAGGACACAGTTCCTTGGCATATTTGAGGGTGTATCCCTCTGCGTTTGCACAGCCAAGGCCAGGTTGGCTCGGTAGTCACCCAGAAAGAGGGAACCAGGTTGAGGCCTCCAGCTACCATCCAGCTTTCTCTATGTGTTTGTGCATTTCTGGAGGTTATCTAACAAACGTTGAATTCTTTGCCCTCCTGCCTTCGTCTTCCAAGTGCTGGTATTACAGGTGTGTATGACCACACAAGCTTCCGGAAGACTCTTTTAAGGCAGGAAAGAAGAAAAAAAAAATCATTTACCACGGCAAACTCTCAACCCACAGGGCTGGATCGGTGCTGACTGTGGCAAGTCTCCTCAGAAGTGAAGATGACCCCGGGGGTGGGGTGGGTGGGGGTGACAGAGGGGAGGGTGTCACCTACAGCGAGGTTCCGAATAAGGAGCTTTGCCACCTGGAATTTGTTTCAAAAAAATGGAAAGAAGAAATCCTCTGGAAACGTCCAACCTTTTGGCTAAAAAAACAAGAAAAAAGAAAGAAAGGGGTGAAACAGTAAGCAAAATACTCCCACCAAGGGCTTGCAAACATCAGTTTAGAGGATTTATTGCCGCCCTCCCCCACACAAAAAAGTAAATACAGAACCAATCTGCTTCCGGATGACCAGCTTCGCCCGCGGTGCTCACCTCACCTCGTACCCACGGCCGTCAGTCAGAGGAGCCGGCCATCGCGTCCGCGGCGTCCTCCACACGGCGAAGGCGCCTTCGTGCCAGCACCCTGCTCCGCGCCGCGCCGCGCCGACCGCCCGGGCCTCGGGAGCGCCGCCCGCCCTGGCCGCAGCCATTTGGAACGGCGCAGACAAAGGGCGAGCCCCGCCGCCGCCGTCGCCGCGATCCACCCGGCGCCTCCCCGCCGCTCGCTCGCTCGCTCGCCCGGCCCGGTCAGCCATTCCCACCCGCGCGGAGAAGCCGAGCGGCGGCCGCCGGCTCGCCTGCTCCTCGGCCTCTGGCCGCTCGCAGCCATTGGCCGCGCCTTTTAAGAGGCGGCCGCAGCCAATCAGAGGCGACGAGGGCGCGGGGCGGGGGGCGCTGCACGGCGCCTGCGCGCTGCGCCGCCCTCCCGCCCCGCGCGCCGCGCCGGCGCCCCGCCCGCCCGCGCCCCGCCCCCGGCCCGCCCCGCGCCCCGCGGAACCTCCTCCTGCCCAGGGCGCCGCTCGGCCGACGCGCGGCGGCGGCGGCGAGGAGGAAAGATGGCGGCGGGCTCGGATCTGCTGGACGAGGTCTTCTTCAACAGCGAGGTGGACGAGAAAGTGGTGAGCGACCTGGTGGGCTCGCTCGAGTCGCAGCTGGCGGCCAGCGCGGCCCACCACCACCACCTCGCGCCGCGCACGCCCGAGCTCGGGCCGCGGCCGCCGGCGCCTTCGGAACATGTTGTGAGCGGCAGCCCGGCCGCGAGCCGCGCGCGCAGGCCGGCCGCCTTCCGCCGAGGGCGCGCCCGCAGCGGGCCCGGAGCCGCCCCCCGCAGTAGAGCGCGCGCCGGCGGGTGGGGCCCGCGGCACCGGGCTTCCGCTTCACCGCGCCGCTTGCTTGTCCCCGCAGGGCCCGCGCCGGCGCCGCCAAGCGAGCCGCCGCCCGAGGCCAGCGCGGGGCCCTGCCCGTGTCCCGCCCGCCGCCGCCGCCTGCCGGCTGGGCCGCCACCCACCCGCGCGGCTGCCGCCGCCGCTGCCGCCGCCGCCCCCCGCCGCCGCGGGGCCGGACCCTTCAGCCGCCGGCCGCCATCTCGCCGCCGCCGTCCCCCCCCCGCCCCCCCCCCCCGCCCCCACCACCCCCCCACCAAGGCCCCTCGGCGCCTCCAAGCCCGCCCCGCCCCGCCCGCCCGACCCCGGGCGCCGCGCAAACTTTGAATGGGACGCCGCGCCGCCCAGCCGCGCAGCACGCCGCACCTGCTGTCAGCCGGTCAACAACTGGCGCCCGCGCGCCGCCCGCCGCCGGCTCTGTCATCCAGCGGCCCCCCAGCGCCGCGCCCGCCGCCGCCCTCGCGCCCGCCGCGCCCGCGCCCGCCGCGCCCCCGCCGCCCGCGGCCCCCCGCGCCCGCCGCGCCAGCCCGGCCGCCCGGCACCCCGCCGCGCCCGCGCCCCCTGTGTCACCCGCCCGCCGCCGCCGCCGCGCCGCGCGCGCGCCGCCGCCGCCGCCTCGCAGAACGGGCCGCTCCTGCCCCCGCCGCGGCCTCCGGCGGGCGCCGCGGGGCTGGGGCCAGCCGGGCGCGGGCCGCGCAGCGCGCCAAGCGCCCGAAGGGCGCCCAAGCCCGTGCCCGGGCCGACCGCGGCGGCGGCACAGCCGGCGCGGCGCGCGCGGGGGTCGCGGGGGTCGCGGGGGGGGGCGCCGCGGGTGGCGTGCTGCTCGGCCCGCCATGCCGGGCGCGCTGCCGGGGCCCGCCCGGGACCCCCGCGGGGCTGGCCAAGGGCGCGGCCGCGGCGACCCCCAGCCTGCCTCGGACGCCGGCGGCCACCACCGGCGCTATCCGGGCCACGCTGACGCCCACCGTCCTGGCCCCGCGCCTGCCGCAGCCGCCGCAGAACCCGACCAACATCCAGAACTTCCAGCTGCCCCCAGGTGAGTGGCAGCGCGCGGCGGGGAGGCGAGGGCGGGTGCTTGGGGCGGCCCGGGCGTTCCAGGAAGTTCTGGGCTGCGTCCCGGGGCCGTGCCCTGGCCGGCTGGCTCGCCAGGCCGAGGGGCGGCCTCTGCCCAGGTGACCTGTCGGTCTGGAGGGCTTCCCGGTGCCGGAGTGCCCAGAGCCCTCGGGGAGCTCTGCTGCCCCGTCTCCTCGGGGGTGGGGGCATGGGCTACCAGCGTGTGCCAGAGGGACCCCTCTGTCTCCTCCCTCAGGTGAGGTCAAGAGAGGGCAAACTCCTCCGGGCCAGGTTGATGAAGTCTGGGTGGAAGACGCGGGCTTCCCTTGCTGCCAGGGGACTCCATGCTGGGCGCAGAGAGTGGTTCAGTGGTCGTCAGTGCCTACAGGGGCTCTGGGTGCTTTTGTTGTTGCCGTCCCTGGAGGTCAGCAGGACGCTGGCTGCGCAGGGGTCTCTGCGGATGTAGGAGATCACGGTGGTGTGGGTGCTTAGGCACAGAAACTGCCTCAGCGTGTGCAGGTTCCATACACCCCGTGGCTCTGTTGGCCTCGGATTCCTCAGGGCCCCATGGGTTCGATGAGTGGCTCCCTGCCCGGCTTGCAGACTGCTTTTGTTTGGGAGTCCTCTGCAGGAGTGTTCCCACTGAACCCTGGGCTAGAGCGCAGCGAGCCCTGAGCGCTCCTCCCGTGTTGCATAGTGACATGTGCAGCGGTAGTAGCCGCCCGCCGCGGTGGCAGTAGTAGAGAATTAGAAAACATGCTGCCGCTTATGCCCCTCCTGTTTTCTGAAAAGTGCTCTGGGTCACTTTGAAAGGGCTGCAGTGACCTGACAACCGAGTTTTGCTGTGGAAGTCTGTGAGGAACAGGAAGGCTCAAAACAGGTCCACAGGAATATGAATCCTCAAAGTATTTCTGAGGGTGTTGGAGGGGGGGGGCTCCCATGCTCTGAGGAGGAGCGCTGACACAGGACCTGGGACCTCATCTGTCCCTCGCCACACATCTGGGGTTCGCTGCAGGGTGTGTGAATGGAGGTCTTGTTCATTATGTTCATTCTGACCTTTGGGTGGAAAATATGGCTGATGTTTATAGTTTAAGAGGCAGTTTGTGGTTGTAATGTATTAGGGGAAATGCCATAGTACTTTGTACCTTTGTATTGGAGTCCTTTCCAGGGGTCCTTCAACAGTGCCTTCCCCATGGCAGGGATGTCCGCATGCTGTCCTTTTATCAGGAAAGCTGGCATGGTCAGGTGCCCATGGCACCCTTCCATAGCTGTCTTGGCTTACCTTGGCTCCTTTGCTTTTGAGAGCTGTATAAGTGAAGCCCTCCTCTCTGGGAGAAGAAAGATGCTATTTGAAAAGGACATTTGCTGCTGTCTCCATTATAACTGCCTTGGTTTCCAGGTGAGGTTCAGGGTTGGTGCATTTGAGCAGAAGGTAACTCCTTGGGGAAAAAAATGTAAACGGTTCATTATTTGCACTCCCCTGTGCTCTGCACAGACCCCATGCTTGTGTTGGAGGGTAGAGTAGCCAGAGCCTGTTGACGCCTGGGTGGCAAGCACCCAGGACTCTGCTTCAGAGTTGCTGCCTGCTTTCCGGAAAAGTGAAGACTCATACCCATTTTGTGCACCCTCTGGCTTTTGGTCATCTCTTGATAAGGAGTGCTGATTGATTAGTTTTAAAACACCCAAAGCTAAACTAATGTTTGGTGGTTAAAACTACCATTAGCCCTTTAGCTCTTTAAACAGGACAGGCAGCTACAGTTAGATGGTGTAATTAAACACTCTAGTTTAGTCCTGTAACTTAGTGATCAGAACTTTACCGAACTGATGTTCCTTCTTTGATGTATTTCATAGTAAAATACGTTAATAAGTGAAAGTAAGTTCTAATAAAACTCCTGTTCAGCCAATAGCAGTCTTTCATGGTGAGGAGGAGAGAGGCGGGGAGGGCACATAGGTGTCAAGTGGAATAGCATGCCATTGGCAGCTGAATGGAGTGTGAAAGAGGCTGAGTCCCTCCCAGTGCCCTCTTGGTAGAGGTCATGCTGGGAGAGGGGAGGGGCACAGGTTTCAACCTGAGGTCTTTGAGGTCAAGTTTCATCTTCACAGTTCAGCAAGAACTTCTAATAAGCATGTTGAGCTTGTTTTTGCACACTTGAGGCCTGACCTTCCTTGCCAGGATGGGCTGGTGAAGGGATTGGAATGTTACTGTGGTTGTGATTTGCTGGTTTACTGGTGCCAGAATCTAAGCCTGATCCACAGTAAGAGGTTTAGAGAGCCCCCAAGAGTGCTGGTTGGCTGGTGCACACCTCAGGAGTCAATAGAGGCAAGTCATAGCGTGATTACAGTTGGAGAAGAAGCAGGTGAGAGGACCTCAGAATTAGTGTGTGCTTTGGTGGCTTTGAAAGATCTGGGTCGAGGATGCTATCCTGCAGACTGTATTTTGACACAGCAAATTAGCATTTTCCTTTGTGTGTGTCTGCTCATTGTACCTTCGCATTGGATCTGCTCTCATGTTGCTCTAGAACTTGGCTTAAAGCATAGGTTCTTAGTCTGGGAAGAATATTTTTTCCATTGGCCTGGATGCCACGGCTCTGTGGCAAGGACAGGTGTCAGGTGCCTGTTCCCACATGTGGTGGGTGGGTTGTCGATTGTGGAGAAGGGGAACCCTGCTGTAGGCTTACTGCACTTGTGTCTGCCTGAGTTGGTGGGCTGACTCCCAGGCTCTCAGAGAGGGTGGAGAGCTGCCCATGGAGTTAGGGGACTGGGCTTCTGGAGGCCAACTTTGGCAACAGTAGCCAAAAGGGACATTCTTGGAATTTTAGCTTTTGTTACTGGCTGTCACATTTGCTGCTTGCCTCATGGAGCCTCAGTTTGTCTGACTGGAAAGTGAGGTTTGCAGCTTTGTGAAGAGGAAATTCTGTGAGGATGAGACCTGGGCACAGCTGCTCTTTATTCCTAGCTCTGTGGTCCTTTCCCTGTTTCAAGGATGATGTTGCTGTAGAAGTAGCAGTCTTTTAAGGTTAGTTTTATTGGAGTGAAAATTCTTGTCCAGGGTGGACAAGAAGATTGGGGCAGGACTGTCTTGCTCTCCGTACTCATCACAGGTGGAGCATGCTGGGGTGGCCACCATACACTTATCCACCCGCTACCGAATGTAGAGAGGACCTCACCAGGGGACTTGTTTTAGGCCAAACCTCCTTTGCTGGAGGAGGAACCTTTTGGTAACCATGAAGCATAGTGTAGGGCAGCTGTGCTTTACAAAGCCCTCAGGCAGCTGCGCCTTGGAAGACTAGGGGGTGTGTCTCCTCCCCTGTCCACTTCACTGCTGGCCTGTCATGATCATCTTTGGATAGTGTGGTAATGGGATGGATGGCTGTCATCGACCAGCCTGTGAACACTCCCGGTATGGTGGTCTCTGACATTTGATGCTGGATTTAGGAGAAGACTCTGAGCTTGAGGATAACCCATCTTATTAACTCTTTGGTTTTGGTTTTCATGAGGCAGGGTCTGTTACTAGATTGCCTGGACTCATTCTATAACATAGCATGTTGGCTCTTGTGTCCCAGCTGCCTGGATGTTACTGTGTCCACCATACTTGGCATACTCTTCTCCAGGTACTTGCCCTGCCACTTTTGGGCAGAGCCCTGTGTTCTAGGGCTGCTAGGAAAAGGACTCCTGGCCTGGGTAGCAGTGAATAACCCTGAAGGAAGCCAGCCACTGGGAATGCTGCAGGAAATTGCCTCTTGAACTTCTTCACAATTGCACCAGAGATGCCATTGGCTCAGAACCGTGCTCACCTTACTCTGCCCTGAATGGAGTGGCTTGGTGGGGTAGTGGCACTTTAGCACCTTGGTGCTGTCAAAGTCTGCCTCTGGTAAATGTGCACTTTCCACCATTTATGTTATAAGTTTGGAAACAGCTTTTATAAATAGCAGGTTATATCTGAGTTTATCAAATCATAATAGCTATTTTTTGCAAATCTTGAAGTAAAGATATAAGGCTCTGTAGAAACTGCCTGAGGTCTGAAGCAGTTTGTGGAGTGTGAAGAAGCAACTTTGCTTCTCTCCATGAGCCTCCATGAGCTTGCCTGGCCTGGGACGCAGTCGCTGCTTAGGGCTCTCATTGGCAGTCTTTTACTCAGGCCTCTGTTAGAAACAAACCTACAGAATTAAGAAAATGGGAGGGGGCTTTGTGCCTGCCTCGGGGCAGGGTTACCTGGGTGCCCGTGCTGTGAGTGCAGTTTGGAGCTGTTCTCTTCATGATTATTCTGTTCATCTTGGCAAGGTTGCTCTGTGAGACGAATCAGGCACTGCAAGGCTGTGTCTAAGAATCAGGAGTTTTATATTTTATGGTAGGGCTGTGAAAGTTTTGGTTTTTATATTCTTTTGAATATTTGCACCAAGGACTTAAAGCTTAAGAATCCTAGAGCCCTCATCCAGTGGCTGATGGAAGCAGAGGCAGACACCCACAGATATGCACTGAACTGAACTCTGGAACTTAGTTGCAGAGGGAGGAGTGATGGGCAAAGGGGTTGGTACCAGGCTGGTGAAACCCACAGAAACAGCTGACCTGTACAAGGGGGAGCACATGGACCCCAGACTGCTGTCTGGGAGGCCAGTACAGGACCGATCCAGACCCCTGAACATGGATGTCAATGAGAAGGCCTCTGTACTCTAGGGGACCCCTGGTAGAGGATCAGTATTTTCCCCTGGTGTAAGAAGGGACTTTGAGAGCCCACCCCACATGAAGGGATGCACTCTCGGCCTGGACACATGGGGAAGGGCCTAGGCCCAGCTCAGGATGATGTGGTGGACTTTAGGGAGCCCCCGGTAGAGGGCCCAACCTTGCCTGGGGAGTGGAGGGTGGATTGGTGGGGGGTAGGTCGAGGGTAGAGGGGAAGGGGTAGGAGGGAGGGAGGGGAGGGAGAGGGAGAAGGGATTGATATGTGAAACAAGCTTGTTCCTAATTTGAACTAATAAAAAAAAAATGACAAAGATAAAAAAGCTTAAGAACCTGTAGTCGATAAGATTGCCCACAGTTAGGATCCTAGTATCCTGACCAGCATCCACCCCTGCCCAGCTCTTTTGTTACTCTTGCTTGCCCAAGTACCTTGTTGCTGCTGTATGGGGGACACATGCTTCCTCCATGCTCAAGGCTTGGACAGGAGGAGCTGCTGGGAAGCTCTTTTGCCACTCTGAGAGTCTGCAAAGCTAGAAAGAACCTTGTCCTTCTTGAAGCTTTAAAAATGTTACTGTTGTGTGCGTGTTGTGGTATGTGTGGGTGCGTGTGCTGCAACACACGTCATGTAAGAGCAGATAATAGTGTATAGAGTCATATTTGGTCTTCCCACCTGCTGTGCATTTTGGGTTTGCTTAGCACAGTAAGTGCCTTTACTCACTCAGTCACCCCTATGACCCCTTCCTGAAGGTCTGAGAGAACTTTTTTCTTTTGGTGTGTTCTTTGTGTGTGGTAGGGTGGCTCTGGGGAAGGTACTTAACTGTTTTTTTGGCTCCCAGACTTTTGTTTGTTTGTTTGTTATCAAGACAGGGTTTATCTGTGTGTAGCCTTGGCTGTCCTGGAACTCACAGAGATCCACCTGCCTCTGCCTCCTGAGTGCTGGCCACCAGATTTTTGTGCATGCACAACATCCAGGTGATGGCTGGTGTTGATGACTTTGGGTCTTGGAGTCACTGCTTCTGAGGGACTTGTGACAGACTGGATGTCAGGTTTTCGTGTATGGTCTTTGTAGTGAGTCTGCTCTGTGTCCTCGAAGGGGTTTAATTTGAGGGTCTGAGTCTAAGTTGATGCTGAGGGGATGAGCAGGACAAGCAGCCGAAAGAGCTGAGCCCTGCCCTGTGAGGGCTACTGCCCAGAGCATCTTGCAGGGCTAAAGCTGGGGGGTGTGGTCCCGAGCAGCCACAGGGCAGAGGCTGAGCATCTCTTGATCTGGCTGAGCATTTTAGAGGTGCTGGCAGGGGTGAAGGGTCCTTGGTTGCTGGCCTTTCACAGAGGGTGAAGGAGGAGGAAAGAGTCCACATTTTGCTTTCTGTGTTAAAATACATTGGGGCAGTGGCTCAGGATTCTTTTTTCCCCCTGTGTATACTTGTTTATGTTTGCATGTGTGTGCACAGTATCTCCCCCCCCTCCCCTCCAAAAAAAAAAAAAAAAAAAAAAGACAAGGTTGCTCACTAATTTGGCCAAACTGGCTGACCAGCAAAGCTCAGGGGTCATCCTCCTTTGCCTCACTAGCTCTGGGATGCAGCCGGAGCTGCCATGCCTGATTTGTACTGGAGTGTTTGGATTTAACGCAGGTCTTAGTGTTTGCACAGCAAGCATTTTACTGACTGAACCATCTCCCCAGCCCCTTGCTTTTAAATTAACCTGTCCCCACTGTGTGTGTGTGTGTGTGTGTGTGTGTGTGTGTGTGTGTGTGCGCGCGCGCGCTCATGCTTGTGCGCTCCTGCGCCTATGTAGTCTTATGCCTTGATGTAGAGGCCAGAGGTCATTCTTGGGCGTTGTTTCTCAGGTGCTGACTGATTGGCCAGCAAGTCCTTGGAACCCACCCTCCTGCCAATGCTTATCTAGAGCCAAGATTACAAGTTCATGGGAAACTGGCTTTTTGTGGCTCAGATCCTCACACTTGTGCAACAAAGCACCTCAGCAGCCTGCAGGAGTAGTTTTTGAGAGACTTTGGGTCTTTCCCAGGGTAGGTCTGACTTGATGGTTGTTCCTATGACAGGTAGGGCCTGTGGAGAGGAAGTTTGGCGGTCACAGGGTGTGCCCACATAGTGCCCAGCTGAACCCTGTGAAATGATGAGAGTGCTGCCTCCTCACGGAGTAGCAGTGATTTGAAAGGGTTTAAAGGAAAGCTATCCCAGCGAGTTTATTCTTTTGACAGGGTCTCACCATGTAGTCCAGACTATCTGGGAGCTTGCTGTCCTCTGGTCTTAGCTTCCCAAGTGCTGTGGTTGTAGGTGTGTACCACTATACCTGGCTGTTTGTTTTTCCCCCCATGTGACATTGCAGGGTTTTCTATCCTGCCTTTTCTGATTATAGGCTTGTATTTACTATAGGAAGTTTTGAAAGTAATGGAATAGAAAAGAATATGAAGTTTCTTGGCATTACATCCTTGCCAGGCTTTGCCTTTTCTTTTGGTATTTCTGATTTTCATAAAGTTAGAACTATCCCCCCACCCTGCTGAGTGTATGGCTAGCTTTGCCCTGCCTGTTTTCTGTACTCTCCTGGCTCTCATTGGCTTTTGAGGGTTTGCTTTACCACCTGCACTCAGTCTCTGAAGACCCTGTGCTGAGGTCCCTTTGTCCACCCTTACTTGGAGATCTTCACACGTACCTGAGTGCCAAATGGGTTGAACATCTCCTAGGCCTTGATCCAAATTGCTTTGCAGGGGTCTAGGCCAGTTTACACTTTTATAATCATTGCCAAGATAACTTCTTGGGGATCAGTAACATCGTATAGGGCCTATATGATTGTACATTGATGGTATGTCTCTGACTCAGCTGGTATGGGTCTTGTTAGTCTGGATGGTGCAGGGGCTGTCTAGGTGACTTTACTTATGGCTCACTTTGCAGAACTGCAGTAAAAATACGTGCTGAGCAGAGAGTATGCTGAGCTGGATGCTAAGGCCTTCCCTGGAGTCTCACAGCTGCCGATCCCTGCCCTTTTGGCATGGCCCCTGTGTGGGTGGGGCCAGGTAGTGGACTGGATGGGTGCCTGTGGCTGAGGGGGATGCTAGGCAGGGAGGGCCTTCCTGGGAAGCCTGAGTGAAGTAGAAAGGCCAGACACATGTAGTGTGTCCAGGGAAGACTGTGGGACATGGGTGGGGTGGGGAAGAAGATAGGAGGTGAGGCTGTGCGGTTTGGTATAGGAATTGAGGCTTTTCTCACCGGGGAGCCGGCCACTGAGGGTTCATGCAGGGCAGTGACAGAATCAAAGTTGAGTTGTGGTCTTGGCGTCTGTGAGCTGTGGAATACGAAGGTGTTGGGGGCTGGGGAAGACTCAGGGCATGGGTGGTGGTAATCTGTGGACATTAATGGGTCTGTCTGCTCATGGCCTCAATTCTGAGGATTGGTTAGGGGGCCTTGTCAGTGAGTCTGAAATGGGGGCCATGCTGGTGTATGCCCATGCAGGGATTGGGGTGTAGGTTTTGATGTGTTATTTCTGGGTGGGAACATGGGGTAGAGACCATGAAGCAGGAACCTAGGATTTGATGGTCCTTCTGGTCATGACTGGAAGAGCTGTGGGTGCCTCCTTTCAGGACTGTCCTGCACCTGGAGGCAGTGGCCTGCTCCTGAAATGGGCTGTGGAGTCCCTCAAGCCTGAGAGTGGCTTGGAGAAAGGCCTGCTGTTAGGAGTGAAGAACCACCAACCCTCAGGAGAAAAAGATGTAATGTAGCCTCCGTGCTGGGACTTGTTTTGGAATGGGGACCAGTGCTTGGTGTTTGTCCCTGTGACTGGGCTCTGAGATACTGTATGTGGGGCTCAGGCCCAGCCAAGCTGCCAGGTGTCTCTCTTGCCTCAGCCTCCATGCTGTGTGCTGCTGTGTAGACTTTCAGTCTGTGGCCTGACTCAGTCTTGAAAATCCCACAATAGGACTCTTCCCTCTGCCAGGACGGTAGTGAGTACACAGGAAAATGCTCTGCCAGGAACCAATGGCCACTTGAAGGAGACTTGGCACTTCAGTGTGTTGGTAGCTCTGGGGGGCTGCGTGTGGCTTACTTTGAAGTCTGCTTGTGTGCTTCACACATCTGTGCAAGGAGTGTGCTTGCATAGGAGCACACAGGAGTGTCTGCATCTGCTTGGGGAATTGCTCACTGTGCCAATGGGATCAGGGAGCCTGTTTGGTGTGGACTCAGTGTGTTCTGTGGCTTTGACTTCTGTCATTCTGTGAGTGGCCTGGTGGGCTCTGTTCCACACGGCACCTTTAATTTGAGCTCCTTGAGTTCTGTTCTGCCTTGCAGCTCTAGCCTGTAGCTGATGCTCCCTGGCCAGTGCCTGTGCTGTAAGTCATCACAATCCTGCTGGCTGGAATGGAAAGGGGAAGGGAAGTTTGAGGGACAAGGAGCAGGTCCTAGGATGTGGCTAAGCAGGCAAGAGGCCTGGTGAGCGCAGATGCTCTTGTGCTGGAGGTGGAAGGGTGAGAGACTGTTGCTGGGTTGCATCTGAAGAGCAGAGCTCTGTAAGGAAGGACTGGAGTGCAGTTTAGTAGCAGTCTCTGTTCTCTTCATCTCTGGAGGCACTTTGTCAGTTGTGCTCCATACAGGACACTCCAGAATTGACCCTGGAGCTTCTGACAGGTGGGTGGGGCCACTTTGGTGCCATGTAGGGATGAATTTAGTACTGCAGGAGCTTGGTTCACAGAGTGTGTGGGATGCTTTAGGGCGACTCAGCAAGCTGTGAACCTGAGAGGAGCAGAAGGGAGCTCCTCACCAGGAGCTTATTGCTTGGTATGGTTCCAGGCATCCCCTGTCTTCTGGCCTTTGACCTCCTAAAGTGGTCATGCCAGGCTTTAACTGGCTCTAGGACAGGGAGTAGTTTAACTTTTCTCTTCTGGATTCTGTGACCCATATGGTCCTGTTGCCACAGTGTTTGTAAATCACTGTCTGGGAGCTATTTGAGGATCTTTGTCTAGAGATGGAGAGAGAGAGATGGCCAGGACTTTCATTTTGGGGTTGCTTTACAGACCACACTCAGCTCTGTGGGGTTCTGGAGGCTTGGTTGGGGGTCAGTGCTACCCAGTATCATGGCTCTGAGAACCCTAACTTCAGCCTGGTTCCCCCAGAATCCTAGCATCATTGTCCTCTGACTTTCTCATCCCAGACCTGGCTCCTGGGCTGGGAAGACCGCCCTGAGAAAGAAGGGTTACACTCTTGTCTAATGTGCGTGTGGACTATTGTGGGTTGTGTATCAGTGGTGCATGGGACACATGTAGTGCTGGGACATGTTTGAGCATCATTCTCAGGTGACAGAAATGCACTTGGACCAGGCCTGGTGTCACAGTTGTAATCCCAACTACTGGGAAGGCTGGTGTGGAAGGTTTACGAGTTCAAGGCTAGTCTGGGCTGCAGCATGAGGTTCAGGATGAGACCCTGACTGAAAATGCAAAGCAAAAAGAGGGCTAGGGCACAACTTTTGGGTCTCTTCCTAGCCTGTGCAAGGCCCTGGTTTCATTCCCTGGTAGTAGGTTGAAAAAGACAAAAAAGGTGCCCTGTTGTTGACATAGACAGTGGCCCTACTTGTCATGGCTCTGTTTCTGTGAAGAGTATTGTGCCTCTGCTAATGTAGAGACTTCTCACAGGCAACGCCTGCAGGGTGATGAGGATGAGGGTCACACACGCGACTCGGTAGTTCTCTTAAGGAGACCTGGAGCTGGAGCTGTTGCTGTGGCTTTTGACAGTCTTCTTTTTGGTGGCCCGCCTCATTCTCGTCTGTGTTTGTAGCTGCCTCAGCACTAGTAGGTGATTGTGTAGCAACTTTGGCAGGTACATTTCAGGCATGGTGACAGTGTGCGGTTACAGGTGTCTGATGGCTCCCCCTTGTGTCTCTCTCCCCACTGTTGGGACAACCCTTCAGATGCTCTTTGAGCATAAGGTGTGAAAGTTAGACGCAGTGAGTAGCCTCCCCAGAGGTCAGCCTGGCCTTCCTGCCAGCTTTGTGCTTGAAGCTGGGACCTTTTCCCAAGGCAGAGCTTCCTCCACTGTCTCTGGACCTGTTTGTCACTGCGGGCTGAGAGGTCCAGATGAGCAGAGTCCCTGTGGGGTGCCATCCCCAGGTGTATATTGCTCAAGCAAGCCCACCCACACCACTGGGGCTTCCCATTGGCTCAGTACTGGTCTTGCCTGCTGAGCAGGAGTACCCATGTACTCTTACAGCTTTGGCATCTCTCGTGGGGCTCCATGTGGCTGAGATGTCCCAGGTGTGATTCAGGGAGTCTCTAGGATGTGGTGTGGCTTGGCTAAGGTTGATGGCTGATGTTCAGGAGACTTTAATTAGCATGAGAAGCCGTACAAGGGATGAGGTATGTGGTTTGGAATCCAGGTTGCTTACAGTTCCTGTTACTTGTCTGGCTAGCTTTTGTCTGTATCATTTCACACTTAAATTTGGGACCTGTAGGAGAGCTACAACTGAGCCAGCATACCAGGTGAACGTGCATTGCACTTCTTGTCCTAGCCGGTGGTAGCTGCTTCTCTGTCCTTCTGTGCACCCTAACTGCCTCTTCAGTACATTGCCTGGCATGGGTACTTCATCTGATATTGATATTGTAGAGTTCTCTGTTACCAGTGGCTTTTGGGAGCAGGTCTGCTTATTGCCAGAGCTTTTCTTTTGTTGATGCCTCACTGGCCGTAGTCTGCGTGGCTGTGCGATACCTTCTGTATGTGGATATCACGGTTTCTTCTGTCGTAGCCATTTGTGTTTTTGTCTGTGTTAAGGAGCACACAACCCACCTCACAGGGCCTTGCTGTGTGATGGCTAAGTATGGCAGAATGGTGGCCTTGGGTATTGTTGGATTGTCTTTTGTGTGTCCAGTTATTGCTGTCCAGCAGCGAAGGTGGCCCTCTGAGAACAGGCTGTTTATTTACTTCCTGTGAATCTGGGAGTGCAGATTTTGAGAATCCAGCAGATACCAGGTGAATTAGTGCAGGGCAGGGGTTTCCAAAAGACGGGTGATTTTTTTTTTTGGGGGGGGTTCAAGACGGGGTTTCCCTGTCTTGCCCTGGCTGTCCTAGAACTCACTTTGTAGACCAGGTTGGCCTCCAACTCACAGATGTCCACCTACCTCTGCCTTCCACTGCCTGGCCACTCTACGTTTTTAACATGTGATCTCTGAAGTGATGAATGGGGAGCCATCCAGACTCCTCACTGAGGACTGAAGGACTGTTCCTGTGGCTGTGGGAACCACTGAATGTGTACAGAGAGACTGAGCCGGACACTGACAGGGCTGGGGCAGTCAGGTGTTTGGCACAGCTTCTCACACAGTGGTGGAAATGACTGTTGAGTTGTGGATGTGCTTCTCAGCACAGCAGAACTTCGGGGACACTGGGCCCCTGGCTACCAAGAGCTGGGCCTCCATCCTTTGGCTTTGTGGGGCCAGTGTCTGTGTCCTGGTTCTAGGCCAATAGGTGCAAGAGTTCTTGGCAGGAGTATTCTTGAGAGTGGGCTGACAGAAGCCTCTGTAGAGGGACCCTGTAGTATCAGTCTTAGGTTGGACAGTTTCTCACCCACCAGGAGCTTTTGTGAGTGTGAAAGGAGGTCATAGGTTATAGCTGAGCTGGACACATGCCAGTTGGATGCCGTGGACAGGCCAGGCCAGGCTACCTTGTCTTGTCATGGAGATACAGCCAGGGCCTTCAAAGAGCCCAGAACAGGCCTCTGACTACATCAGCCACTGTGCTTCCTCCCGAGCTACTCTCATGGCCCTGTGGAGGATATGAGGATGGTATGTGGCTGTGTATGCAGAGGCTACTTGTGCTCTGGCTTGCTCATGGTCATTTCTGGTATTGCTTCTATGGCAGCCCTTCCTTTTTGAGACTTCTCCATGGCTCCAGAGCAGTCTCTTAGTCTCAGATGTGTATTATTCTGTGTTCTGGTGCTTTCTCCCTCAACTGGAGTCATCCAGATGAGGACTTCCCTACCTGGATCCTCCCTCTGGGTCTTCCCTGCTTGGGTCCTCTTCATCTAGGTTCTCCTTCCTAGATCTGTATCTTCCACACCTCTCTTGGGTTCTCCCTCCTGTACTAGCGGGTCTCATGCTACATTGGAAAGAATTGCAGAACTGCCTGCTAGGTAGACAAGAGGCAGGGCCAAGACAGAGGACTGAGAAGCTCAGCTCAGCAGTAAGAGGGCTCTGTGGGACGAGTGTACTCACTGGAGTACAAGGCATGTGGCAGGGAGGACCACGGACAGCTCAGAGGCTTGCTCTGATTGCTGCTGTGTGCTGCTACCAAATGAGCAAGTGTGTGGTTTCCTTTCTCTTTCTTTCTTTCTTTCTTTCTTTCTTTCTTTCTTTCTTTCTTTCTTTCTTTCTTTCTGTTTTTTGAGACAGGGTTTCTCTGTGTAGCTTTGGAGCCTATCCTGGCACTCAGGCTGGCCTCGAACTCACAGAGATCCGCCTGCCTCTGCCTCCCGAGTGCTGGGATTAAAGGCGTGCGCCACCAATGCCCGGCTCTGTGGTTTCCTTTTGAAGTTACTCGTGTTTGTGACCACAGTCAGGGTGCAGCCAGTGGGAGAGCAGTGTTGCGGTGCCCTGTTATGACCTGAAAGCATGCACGGAGCCATGGGACGCTGTGGAGCCTGGCTAGTATTTCATACTCAGTACTGACATGACAGAGGAGGAGAGGAAGGGAGAGAGGAGAGAGGAGGGGAGAGGAGAGGAGCGAGCAGGAGCTCGTGGCCTTGTTGGTGGGGGCGGAGAAGGCCCACGTGGCCACCACTGCCCACAAGTCACAGGTGAACAGTTAGCTCAGAGACTGTGAGTGGTGGACATGGAAGACAGGTCTATGGGACATTGTGTGTGGAGATGCCACAGTAATTACAGGACTCTTTGGATGGTGCTGGCTGACAGGTGAGGGGGTGTGGAACCAGGAGTGGTACCACAGTAAGCCTGGAAACTATGCTGCTAGAGAGAGGTGTCCTTAAATGGGATGTGGCTTCCAAATAAAGACCTTGGAAGATGACATTCTAGAAAAGGTCTCACAGAGTGGATGAGCCTCTGTGAGAGAAGAAGGGCCTTGTGGGTGGTGGTGGTAGGTTCAGGGCTAGTGCTGGAGGGACCTGTTAGTGGCACTTCAATAGGTTTGTCTTACAGGGCCCCAAAGGGCTTAGTTTCACAGACAAGGTCCTAGCCATACCTGAATGGTCTCTAGGACATTGACAAGTACATGAGGCACCTGAGCTGTGCATGAGCCAGGGGTTTAAAGTAGTTTTTGTGCCACATCAGAACCTTTGTGTTGGTGCTCATGCAAGCAGATGCTGATGTGTTCTAGGTTAGGGGAACCTGGCTCAGCTCTGTGGCCCGTGGGTTATTTGGTCATTGATTGCTAGCAGACATGGTTTGCAGTTGGAAGGAACCCTCTCAGGTTGCAGCTCGTGGTGGGGACAGGCACTTTGTGTATGTTCACTGCCTCCCAGGCAGTGAACCTGGGAGGAAGAGGGACCTGAAGCAGCCCTCTATGAGAGGCTCCTTTGGAGCACAGTCACCAGTGAAGCCCCCTCTGTCTGTCCTCAGAGGAATTCCAGGTACTTATAAAATAGGTTGTTGGCTTCTGTGACTGTGACATTTTGGTGTAATTGAAACTTGATACTGCACATGTGGAAATCAGGGCAACATTTATCATGATGGAGCCTGGCTGTTCCCAAGTGGACTGAACTCCTTTGGTTTGTGGTAGTTGCTCACAGTTGGTGGAGGAGGGAGGAGCTGCCTGTCACTGTCTTGGGTAGGTGTCCTTTCTGCTGGAGCCGCCCTTGTATGTGACCTTCCTACTGGGAGTGTAGTAGGAAGTACAGTGAGCCTTCCCCCTCAAGGGTGAGTGGCCTCCTCCCTCCTAGTGCCTGTGAGGTAGACCTTGGTGACATTCCCAGAGGAAGAGGTTTCTAGAAGGATGCACTTGGAAGGATGCAATGTAGGGGGTGGTGTGGGCCTCAGGGGCATGTGAAGACTTAGGAAGATGTAGGAAATCACTGCCTATCTTCTGGCTGGGCTGAGGAAAGGCCTCAGGACAGAATAACCCGAAACGGAAAGATCAGCAAATTTGACTTTAGAATTAAAAGAAAGCAAAGTGGGTGCATAGGGTAGAGTGCTTTAGAAAGGGCTGGTGTAGTTTAGCGTGGAGACTAAAAGAAGGCAGCAAGAGTGTGAAGAGACATCTTCATCACCCCATCTAACGCCCTGGGGGCAAGGGCCTGTCCCTGTGTAGTGGTGATGGCAGGCCCACAGTGTTTGAGATCAGGAGAATAAGAGTGTGAGAGAGAGAGTGTGTGCCTGTTCACCACACCCTTCAGTTGACTCTGTGCAGCCCATTGGGAAAGAGTGGAGTCAGTGCCTCCTCCCCATACCATCAGTCCTTCATATGCCGCTCCTGTGGGACGACTGTGTTCTGACTAATGCAGCTGCATGGGTGGCCTCAAACTACTGTGCAAGATAAACTAGGCATTGCATGATATGATTCTGTTTGTATGGGGTTCCAGAAAAGCTGAACTAGGGACTGCTGACATAGCTTGTGCCCTTTCTAGGTTCAGTTCTCAACGCTGTCAACCTGTTCCCAAACAGAACAGAATCTAAAGTACACTGTAATGGTGGTGGTTGCTTAGAGCAGGCAGGGAGGTTGCAGTGTGTCTGGGGATGTCTGTATCAATGGTACATAGCTGCACATACTTTCCTAGATCATCAGACTGTGCCCTTAAGACAGTGAGTATTATTTTTGTGAGTTGTATTTCAGTGAAGTTACAGGAAAGTTCATGGTACCCTGTCTTTTCCTTCTTGGTGCTGCATATTATTGCAGGATCAGGAAAGGTGTTTGCATCTGGGGCCATGTTTGTGCATCTCATTGGGTAGAATCTCTGCTGCCTGCTACCTCTGAAAGCAGGGTGCAGCAGGGCTAAGGTTGGGCCAGCAGCTTAGGGCTCCATGGGATTAGCCTCATGCATGGCTGTTGGGACTGATGCTGTCTGTAGATTTTGCTCTTGTTTTTACAAGGACAGTATTTGAAGGAGTTTGTCCTGTTGTGGAGAAGAGTTACATGCATGGGTCAGCAAGCTTTCCATCTTTGTTTCATCTAGCAGAAGTATTTGTCTTTCACACCCAGGTTCCAGTAGTGACTGCTGTATGATTTCTACATAGCTCACACTTGCAAACAATGATAATGCATGTGTAGGGTTGTGTGTGGATGCAGACACAGCAGAGAAATCTAGAGGGGCTGCAGCCCTAGGTGCATGGTGATGGGGCCGGGACATGCCGATGGGTTGCACACAGCCCTACATTGCCTGTTTAGGTTTTGGACATGCTGCCTCTGCTACAGGTCCTTTTGAATTGTTCCCATCCTCTCTCACACAGGAAGCCCTGCGTCTGTATTGTCAGTGTGTTTACTTAACTGGCTTAATTTACCAGACCCTCGAAGCTCTGAAGTTCTGACGTTACAGCCAGAGTAGGCGAGGCTTCTTTGCAGGTCTCAAGGATGCTTATCAGGTCACCTGTCTTCTGCATGCTGTGTCTAGTCTGATGCACCAGCATTAGCCTCATTTGGTTTGGCTTGATTTCAATTTTAATTTCTATTTGTTTTCATTTTATGCATATTAAATTTGTAAAACACATGGGTCAGAAGGGAATTTCTGAGAGGTACTTTGATCTCTGCTCCTTCATCTCTTCTTCCCCAAGATAGGTGTTTATTTTTATTTTTGGTAGTTTCTAAGCCATCCCTCAGCGTTTCTTGGTAAAAACAAGCATGTGTATACATACATGCCTACGTATACAATGCACACAAACATTTGCAGACATGCAAGCATTGACATTTTTGTTTGTTTTAGTTTAGTTTTATTTTTGAGAGAGATCTTGCTCTGTAGCTCAGGCTGACTTTGAACTTTCCACTTCCACTTGAAGGAGGTGCTGAGATTGAAGGTGTACTCTGACGATAAATTTTCCGCCAAAAGCCACCTGAGTCCTACCGCCATGTGGGTGCTTTCTGCCAGCCACCCCGAGTTCTACCCACCAAGTTAGGGCCCCAACTAATACACAGAGACTTACATTAGGTACAAATGCTGCTTGGCCAAAGACTAGGATTTCTCATCTGTTAGCTCAGTCTTAATTATCATAAATCTATATATTTTATAAGACTTACCTTATAGAGGATGCCTTCTGCCGGCGCCCTCTCTTGCCAGTGGATAACATGGCGACTCCAGAGCAGAGACCAGGGGAAGAGAGAAGGGGCCCACTTCCTTCTTGCCCTTGTTTATATATGAGTCTCCCTGCCATGTCACTTCCTGCGTGGATCACCACTTCTTTACTACATTTCCCAGAATCATCCTTGACTCCCAGTCCCTCCTAACTTACTGCCTCATTGGCCAAACAGTACTTTATTTATCATCCAGTAAGACAAACACACACACAGAAGCACTTCCCCCATCAGTGTACCGCATGGTGTCTGATGTTGTGTTCTTTCTCTATCTTCTTGGTACCAAATAAGCTGATTTGTACCTTGGTCTTTTTCTTTTTTCTTTTTTTAAAGATTTTATTTATTTATTTAATTTATTTATTATGTATACAACATTCTGCTTCCATGTATATCTGCACACCAGAAGAGGGCACCAGATCTCATTACGGATGGTTGTGAGCCACCATGCGGTTGCTGGGAATTGAACTCAGGACCTCTGGAAGAACAGTCAGTGCTCTTAACCTCTGAGCCATCTCTCCAGCCCCCCACTTTTTTTTTCTTAACAGATACAGCCTAGAGATCATTGTGATCTCCCTCCCCTCCCCTCCCTCCCCCTCCTCTCCCCTCCTCCTCCCCCTCCCCCTCTCTTTCTTTCAGTTTTTGGAGACAGGATTTCTCTGTATAACAGCCCTGGCTGTCCTGGCACTAGCTCTGTAGACCAGGCTGGTCTCAAATGTACACAGATCTACCTGCCTCTGCCTCCCGAGTGACATTTTCTTCTTAAGATTTACTTATTTTTGTTCTATGCATATGAGTGTTTTGTCTGCATGTATGACTGTGCACCACATATATGCAGTGCCCTGGGATGCCAGAAGACGGCCTTGGATTTCCTGGAACTGGAGTTATCCTAGACCCGTGTCCTCGTAAGGGCAGCCAGTACTCTTAACTGTGGAGCTGTTTCTCTAGCCTGACATTTTCTTTTACTTGAAATACTTTAAAATTTGTATCTAATACACTCAGAGAAGAAATTGCTCTTGGTAGTGATGTCTTTCTGAATAATTCAGGCACTAAAACTTAAGACATAATTTCAGAAGGAAATAGTTCAAAAACACATTACACATTCCTTTGTAAAAAGCATGTAATAAGTCATTTAGTTCTGCCTGGGTGAATCTGAGAGTGGACATGATGGCCTTCTTGGCAGTGTGGGTGGTCAGTCGGTCTGTCTGGTAGTGGTGGGTCCCTCCTTTCTGACTTTCTATTCAGTTTAGTTTCTGTTAAACTAGCACAAACTAGAGTAACCTGGGAAGAGGGACCCTCAACTGAAGAGTTGCATTTATCAGATTGACACATAGGCAAGTTTGTGGAACACTTTTTTGATTAATGATTAATATGGGAGAACCCAGCCCACTGTGGGCATTGCTACCTGGGGTAGGTAGCCCTTGGTTATGTTAAAAAGCAGACTGGCTAGGCCATGTATAACAAGCTGGTAAGCTTTGTTTCCCCATGGTCTCTGCTTCAGAGCCTCTCTCCGGTTCCTGCTTTGAGTTTTTTGCCCTGACTTTCCATAGTGATGAGTGTGACCTGGTATATATAAGCCAAATAAGTCCTTTCTTCTCTCAGATTGGCTTTTGTCATTGTTTTATTACAGCAGCAGAAGCCAAATGAAAATAGTCACTGTGGACTTGTGGGCAGGTGGCATGGTGCCTGGAAGTTTGAGGGGGACACGCAAGGTCTTGCTTTGTAGCCCTGGTTGTCCCAAAACTTGATACATAGACCAGACTGGCTTTGAACTCCCATGCCGCTTCCTTCTAAGTGCTGGGATTAAAAGACAAGGGCCACCATGCCCAGCCTAGCTGCCATTTATTTATTTATTGCTGGTGATGGAACCTAAGGCCATGTGTGTGTGTCTCTGCAGGTCTGTTAGTAGACATGGTTACCCTTTTGGACTGCCACCTGGAGAGTACGTGAGGAGATCTGGGCCTCCTCGCTGGGTGTGGTCAGACCTTCTCATCCTGTGGGAGGGTGGGAAGGCCCTCTAATGTTGGCCCAGATGAACTTGTAATGACCGAAGCGTGGGGTATCTTTTCATGTGCTTGACTCTGCAAGTCTTTTGTGAAGCATCCGTTCAAATCTTCGGCCTCTGTTTTTAAAAATGTGTCTGATGGATTTAGAAAGTAAGGGCTTTTCCCATGTGCTATAAATCAAGTCGTCTTTTGTCAGGTAGGTTGGGGTTAGCAATACTTCTCTTAGCCTGTGTTTCCTCTGTATTTACTTCAATGTGTGTTCATCCAGATTACTGGTTTCTTTCCAAGTTGGTTATGTCCTAGTAGTTTGTGCCTAAATTCAAAGCACAAAATTTCTCTGAGTTTTCTTTTAGAATGTCTTTGGTTTTGCTCTCCCAGGATCTGGTTTGAAAGAATTTGTTAGAGTTGTAAGGTAGGGGTTGGGTTGCACTTTCTTCATAGTGTGTCCACTTTCAGCCCTGAGTGTATAGAACGGCTTCTTCCCCTTAATGGCCCATTGGCTGCAGAGGCGGGATACTTTTTTTTTCTCCTTGGTTTTTTGAGACAGGGTTTCTCTGAAACTGTCCTGCTGTCCTGGAACTTGCTTTGTAGACCAGGCTGGCCTTAGATTCACTGAGATCCACCTGCCTCTGCCTCCCAAGTCCTGGGGTTAAAGGTGTGTGCCACCACTGCCTGGCTGAGGGGGGGGGCACTTCTCTCCAGGACCCTACACCTTCTCTGCTCTGCTTTTCCAGACCATGTGGAGCTGTTCTGGTTCTTTGCCCCCATGTAAACTCTAGAACTAAAATTGGTTTCTGCAGATGCACTTTTTGATACATTGCTCAGGGCCCTGTTGCACCTTTAGATCAGTTTGATAATTGGTATCTTAATATCGAAGCTTGTGATCCATGAGCATGCGTCTTGTTGAGCGCTTACCTCCAGCTATTCAGGTCTTTCAAAGGCCAAAGCACGGTGGCACATGTCTGTCATGCCAGTGCTCTACAACCGAACTGTAGCTGTCAGCCTTTAATAGTACTTTCTGTACCCTCAGTTGTGTTCTCCAATTCAAACTTTTTTTCTGACAGGGAAGGGGCTGGTGCATGTTAAGCAAGAACTCTTATCCCACTGAACACATAACCAGTCCTTGTTTCTGGTATGTGTGGATTTGTTTGTATTTTTGACACAGGCCCTCACTCTGTAGTCTAGGATGGTCTGTAATTTACTATTTATGCAGTCCAGGCTAGCTTTGAACTCTTGGTAGTCCTCTTGCCTCAGCCTCTGAGTGTTGGGTTTATACATTGCTGATTTTCTTTTTTGAGATATATGTGTGTATAGGTGCGCATGACACAGTGTGCAGGAACTTGGGTTGATCCTGACTGGTCTTCTGCTGTACATTTCACTTGACTTTGAGACAAGGTCTCTAACTAAACCTGGAGCTCACAGGTTCATCTAGAATGGCTGCTAGCCAGCAAGCTTCAGGATCCTGTCTCCACTTCCTCGGTGCCGGGATTACAGATGCATACTGCCACGAGCCTGCTTAGTTTCCTGTCAACTTAATACACATTAACAATCATTGTTAAAGAGGGAACCTCAGTTGAGAAAATTACCCCCCAAGATTGGTCTGGAGGCAAGCCTATGGGAATGTTTTCCCAATAAGTGATTGATGTGGGAGGACCCAGCCCATGTGAGTGTTGCCACCCCTGGGCAGTTGGTCCTAGAGAGTGTAAGAAAGTAGGCGAGGCCGTTCCTCTATGGCCTCTGCTTCTTCAGTTCCTTCTTCCAGTTTCCTGCCTTGAATCCTTGCCCTGATTTCCCTCAGTGATGGAGTATGACCTGAAAGTTGTAAGCCAAAGTAAGCCGAAATAAACTGTTTTCTCTCCAAAGTGCTTTTGGTTGTGGCATTTTATCACAACAATAGACATCTAACTAAGAAACTGGCATTTTACATAGGTACTGGAAATCCTAAACTAGAGGTTTGTATGGTAAACACTTTACTGAATCATTGCTAATATTTTAGAGCTTTTTTTGGGTGTGAGTTGGTGTGGGGGACAGGGGAATGTTTTTGCGTGTTTGTCACGAGTGGTCGTTGGGTTTTATGGGCTCCTTTGAAGAGTCTAATAATGCCCTTGTGAACTCCTTGTGAACTTCTGCCCACCTCTGTATGCTGGCTTTTGGCTTTGCCCCACATTCTGTTTTTGCTCCAGGAGACGGCTGGAGCTGAGGCTGTGGTGTAGATTAGTTGTGGGTGGGGTGAGGGGTGATGTGCCTCTTTGGTTCCCTGTATTATTTCCAGGCTATTCTTCTGATGTGCCCTTTACTTCATCTGTGTCTGGTTGCTTCTCCTACAACAAGAGGTCTGGACAGTTCCTTTTATTCTACAGAGTGGCTGTCCTTCCTGATGCAGACAGAGAAGATATGACCCATGGCATCCTCTGGCCAGCCATATTGGTTGGGTACAGTGGGAACTTTAGAAGGGTCAGCCTCATGTGTGTGGGTTTCTGATGGTTGATGGAATCTGGCTATTGAGTGTGCAAGGTGGCACAGAGCAGGTGCTTTGTGAGTATGGTGGCGCATGGTGGGTGTTTTGTGAGTGTGTAAGGCGCATGGTGGGTGCTTTGTGAGGTAACAGCATGTGTCAGTGTTTGTGCTGGCTGTCAAATGATGGAGAGTTGAAGTTTGACTGCTCATGGCTTCAGATGCATTTTACTCCCACCTGACCCTACTTCCTTGTCAGTGTTGTGGACGTTACACCAGTTGAAAGCGTTTTTGCCACAAGCAGAACATGGGTCCAGGCCCTGGCATTCTACCTGGTCCAGTCTTTTCCTGTGCAGATGGCACTGTGCTTTCATTGTTCTGGCTGCTGATACTCAGATTGCTTCCCCTTTGTAGCATCTTTGGGTAGAGGCTACTTTAAAAAGCTCATCATGCAGAAGGTCTCCATCTAGAACACCTTTTGTCTCTCATGCTGGAGATAGGCAAGTGTTTGCCACTGAGATGCATCCTGCCCCATGGCCTCTAGCTGGAGGCTGTAGCTGTAGATGGTCTGAGACATCAGAGGGTAGAAGTTGCTGAATTGAAGTAGTCTAGGGACCTCAGAGGCTGTCGCTCAGTCTCTCCATGAGAACTGGTGTGTGAGTGGCATCCAAACTATGACAGTTTGGCTGCTTTCTTTAAGTTGCAAGTAAGACCTATCAAGACATGTTAAGTCCTAAGTGATACAGTGGTTTCTGGAAGGATGGAGAAGAATGGCAGCGGGGAATAGTGTAGGTGTTCTCTACACGGAGAGGGGCAGCCTATGTGTCTACCTGTTCTGTTTGTAAGCCCCAGCAGAGATGGCTCTCCGACACTGCCCTGTGCTGTGCACTTGAGTATCCTGGCCGAGTTCTTTGGGGCTTTAATTCTTATTTCTATTGACATACTCCTTGCTTTAGTCAGAATGCAAAGTGAGTAATACAAATATAATACCAGGAGTTAAAGTTAATGGGAAAGTCAGAGGAAAGGGAAGATGTGGAGTTAGAAATTTCCCTGACCAACAAGGACAGCCAGAGTGCCAACTGGATGAGTTCTGACTCTTTGGAGGAAAGAACAAGAGCTAAGATAGGTTCTGCAGCGGTGTGGACACCCAGCAGGCAGAGTTCTGGGCATCATGGATGCAGGATAAGCTGAAATGCTTTCCCAAGGACTCAGTGGTGGTTCTGTGGACTCAAGACTGCCGAGCATAGCCTGTTTGTGCAGATTCCAGGCCAGAAGTGGTGGTGCTGCCTGGGATGAGGGTCCTGTAATTTCCTGTTGCTGTATATAGTAAGTACAGATGAGGCTTGAGCTAGTGAATTAATTGCACATGGAGAAGTAAGAGAGTGATGAAGTCTGAGAATTTGGCCAGATCTCGTACCTGGTCAATGCCACTCCTAGCTGAGTTCTGTGTGCAGGGCCTTAGGGGAGGCGAGAACCTGGCTCTTGGTTACTGGGACTTTCTGCATCTGGTATGAATACTGTTATGCCTTTCCCTGGCTTCCAGAAAATGGGTGAGATCCACTAGACACTTAGAGCTGCAAATTTCTTGGCACATGGAGCAGGGCCATTCTGCCCTTCATTCTGCCCAGGCACGTGGGGTCAAGCAGCCCATGTGGTGGAAAAGAAGCTGGGTGGGAGGGAGGGCAAACCACAGGTGGCTTGATGGTTGCTGTGATGGGGCAGCCATAGGCCTTGCAGGGGCAGGGTGTGGTTGGGAGGAAGAAGAACGGAGTGCATAGCTCCCCTGCAGAACGTTTTGTTTTGGAGCAGGACTTGACTGTGTTGCTCTAGCTAACTGTAATCCAGGCTGTCCTTGAGGCTGGAACATGTGTCACCATGCCTGTCTTCATTATCTGCTCTAAATACTGGCTAGCCATGCAGTGACACACACCTTTAATCCCAGCACTTGGTACACAAAGGCCGGCAGATCTTTCTGAGTTTGAGGCCAGCCAGGGTTACACATGGAGACCTTGTTGCAAAAAACAAGTGAGTAAAGAAATAAATGATGGTCTTCATGCAGTTTCAAGGAGATAAAAACTGTACAAACATATCATATAAAGCTAATGTGTGAATCCCGTGACCTCCAAAGGTGACCATCCTGCCAGTGGAAGCCCTGTTAGGTGGTTTAGTTGTCTGTCACTCTGCTCATGTGCACATGTGACACTTTCCCATCAGATGGTTCTGTGTGGAGACAGTTGCTGGTGCTGTGTAGAGGGCAAGTGTGTCTGCTGTAAAGAGTTGAGCTGAAGTCACTGGGTCAGAGGATAAGCACTTGGGTCTACTTCTTTTTGTGTGTGCTCTGTATCCATTTATTGTCAGTAGTGGATACTAGAAATTAAATGAAGTTTCTGCTAGCGTGGTAGGTAAAATTGTCATCTCTCTCTTCCCCTCCCCTCTTTTTTTGAGGCAGGGTTTCTCTTATAACAGTCTTGGCTGTCTGAACTTGTTCTGTAGACTAGGCTGGTCTTGAACTCATAGAGATCCATCTGCCTCTGCCTCCTGAGTAGGATTAAAGGTGCGTGCCACCAGCACCTGGTGCTGTCTCATTTTAATTTGCTTTTTCTTGCTTGTTAGTAACACAGAACATCTTGGCTGTTTCTCCTTGTGTTGTTTTTGTGGGTCACCTGGTACTCTTTAGCCTGCTTATCAAAGTGGGCCCTTCCTTCCTTCCTTCCTTCCTTCCTTCCTTCCTTCCTTCCTTCCTTCCTTCCTTCCTTCCTTCCTTCCATCCACAGGGTAGCCCTGACTGTCCTGGAACTGGCTTTCTAGACCATGCTGGCCTTGAACTCATAGAGATCCACCTGTCTCTGCCTCCTCAGTGCTGGGATTACAGGCATGCACCACCACAGCTGGCACAAAGTGGGTTATTTTGTGTGTACAAACACATGTGTAGCTGTGTGTGCACCTGTAGGTAAGTGTTGGGTGTCTTCCTCAGTTGCTCTCAACTTTGTGTTTTGAGACAGGGTCACATTGAATCTGAAACTCACAGATTTGGCTAGGCTGGCCGGTGAGCCCCAGTCTGTCTGTCTGTCTGTCTGTCTGTCTGTCTGTCTGTCTGTCTGTCTGTCTGTCTGCTCCAGTGCTGGGTTGCAGGTGTACACTGCTGCACCTGACCTTTTTACATAGATGTTAGGGATCTAACTCAGGCCCTTGTACTTGCATGAAACTTTATTGACTGGTCTGTCTTCTAGTTCCTGTAGTAAAATTTTTGAGTAAAAATTTTTATTTTAAAAAGTTGTTACTTTGACCTGGGTGTGGTCATATACTTGTTTTCCTGTATACCTGTAATCCTAGCACTGGGGAGGCTGAGGCAGAAGGATCACACGTTTGAAATGAACTTGATTTATGTTATGAGACTATTTTTAAAAAGTCATTGTAAGTGTCATTGGAAACTTTGATCCTGAATGGACATATGATGTGAGGAGAGACATCCAGCCATCCAATGGGTTTGCATTGCTTAAGCTCAGAGAGTGCTAGGGACAGTGTGCCGCATTAAGACTCATTGAGGTTTAAACACTTGCTGGATGAAACAAATGGTTTTCAGAGTGCGTTGTGCTTGGTCAGGGCCCAGGCTGTTTTCTGCTGTGGCCTGGAGGGCATTTGTGTGTGTACTTGAGTAGGTGTGGTGGAGGACTTGAGCTGGTGTGGTGGAGGACTTGAGCAGGTGTGGTGGAGGACTTGAGCAGGTGTGGTGGAGGACTTGAGCAGGTGTGGTGGAGGACTTGAGCAGGTGTGGTGGAGGACTTGAGCTGGTGTGGTGGAGGACTTGAGCAGGTGTGGTGGAGGACTTGAGCTGGTGTGGTGGAGGACTTGAGCAGGTGTGGTGGAGGACTTGAGCTGGTGTGGTGGAGGACTTGAGCAGGTGTGGTGGAGGACTTGAGCAGGTGTGGTGGAGGACTTGAGCAGGTGTGGTGGAGGACTTGAGCTGGTGTGGTGGAGGACTTGAGCAGGTGTGGTGGAGGACTTGAGCTGGTGTGGTGGAGGACTTGAGCAGGTGTGGTGGAGGACTTGAGCTGGTGTGGTGGAGGACTTGAGCAGGTGTGGTGGAGGACTTGAGCTGGTGTGGTGGAGGACTTGAGCAGGTGTGGTGGAGGACTTGAGCTGGTGTGGTGGAGGACTTGAGCAGGTGTGGTGGAGGACTTGAGTAGGTGTGGTGGAGGACTTGAGCAGGTGTGGTGGAGGACTTGAGCAGGTGTGGTGGAGGACTTGAGCTGGTGTGGTGGAGGACTTGAGCTGGTGTGGTGGAGGACTTGAGCTGGTGTGGTGGAGGACTTGAGCAGGTGTGGTGGAGGACTTGAGCAGGTGTGGTGGAGGACTTGAGCAGGTGTGGTGGAGGACTTGAGCTGGTGTGGTGGAGGACTTGAGCAGGTGTGGTGGAGGACTTGAGCAGGTGTGGTGGAGGACTTGAGCAGGTGTGGTGGAGGACTTGAGCAGGTGTGGTGGAGGACTTGAGCTGGTGTGGTGGAGGACTTGAGCTGGTGTGGTGGAGGACTTGAGCTGGTGTGGTGGAGGACTTGAGCTGGTGTGGTGGAGGACTTGAGCTGGTGTGGTGGAGGACTTGAGCTGGTGTGGTGGAGGACTTGAGCTGGTGTGGTGGAGGACTTGAGCTGGTGTGGTGGAGGACTTGAGCTGGTGTGGTGGAGGACTTGAGCAGGTGTGGTGGAGGACTTGAGTTGGTGTGGTGGAAGACTTGAACTGGTGTGGTGGAGGATTTGAGCAGGTATGGAGGGCGGCCTGTGCTTTCAGAAAGCAGAAATCTATGGTGTTGTCTTGTACTGACAATGTGACTGCGTCAGGCAGGGTGGCTTTGGCTGCTTGGCCTTGTCGGCCTTTGCCTTGCCTGGTTGATCTTGCTTTCAGGCTGGCCTAGGGGTGAGTTTGAAACAACCTCCTTGAATACAAAAAAAGTTCTGCTCTGTGTAGTTGGGCACATTTTGAGAAGAGGTTAAGGGAAAGCCAGAATGGATGCTCTGGGTATAGGAGGTGTAGACCCTGCCTCCACAGAGCCATGAGGTGCACATTAAAGCCAGGTGTGGTCCTGTGGGGAAGGCTCTTCGCTGCCCATCCTAACTGGCACACCTGGATGGCTAGATGTCATTTGGCAGCCATTGTGTTGGTGTCTTCTCACCAGTGTCTGTTTTGTTTTGAGACAGTATCTTGCTACATAGCCTAAGCTGGCCTCAAGTTCATCATGACTTCCTGCCTCAGCCTTCCCAGGGCTGGGACTTGAGATGTTTGCTGCCTGCTCAGGTGTGGAGGTTGGCCTCTCCTGTCTTCTCTTGAGACTCTGGCTCCCTGGCCTTACTGCTGTCTACTCAGACCCTTCCCTCTACCTGGCCAGCTCCTGACACTTAATGTTGGGTGGCTTCACTGTGCCCGTTCTCCATGGCGCTGAGCTCTTGTCCAGGCCCAGGGCTGTGCCTGAGTCTTCTTGCTCACCTCTCCCACAACATAGCTGCTGAGTGCCAGGAAGTGGGTAGAGGGAGGAGGACAGGAGGCAGAGCATGGACTGTGATGGGGCTGGGGGAAAGCCTGTGGTAAGTGTCCCTGAGATTCAGGGGTTCTAAGATATGTAGACTTCCTAGTAGGGCCTGGGTCAGTCAGGGGTCTCCAGCCAGGCTTCTGCTGGTCTGTGCTCTGAACTAGCTCATTTCATCACGTTGGCGTCTCCACATCACAAGACAGAGTTTGCTTCCAGATGTTTATTTTTCATAGAAAGGAAGGAGCCACTCTTCCCCTAGATCCAGCACCTTCTAACAGTCGCATGAGTCACTGCTGATCTGTAGCTGATGGGCTGGGCATTTGCGGACACATGCCTGTGCTTTTTAAAATATTGTTCAAGATTTAGGTAAAGTACTTAATGACTTAGTCTTGAATATACAGCTGTCTGTAGGGGAAGATGCCTTTTTAAAAAATTCTCTCATATATTACTCCCAACTCTCATCCCAGGTCCTCCCCCCTCCCCTCCCCCATGCACCCCTCCTCTGTTTCCCTTCAGAGAAGGGCAGGCCTCCCAGGGATAGCAACCAAACATGGCCTATCAAGCTGCAGTAAGACTGGGCACCTCCCCTCATATTAAGGCTGGATGAGGCAACCCAGTAGGAGGAAAAGAGTCCCCAAAGCAGGCAAATGTATTGAGTGTTAGGAGTCCCACAAAAACACCAAGGTACACAACCCCAGCATGTAAGCAGAGGTCTGCAAGATGTGCTGGGGGTTGAGGGTCACAGAAGATGCCGCTTAACCAGACTCCAAAGGACATTAGGTTACAGGCGGTGTTAGTGCTCAGGCATCTGTACTGGCCTGTCCCTGTGGTCCTGACAGGATTCGCCCTCAGCTTCAGCCACTAAAAGCACTGCCTGTGCACATTCACTGTGTTTCCTTTGAAAAGGGCCCTGCCCACCTCCGTCCTTCTCTGTCTGCTTCTCTTATCTGCTTCTCTGCCTGTCTGTCTGTCGTCACCCCCCCCCCCCCCCCCCCGCAGTCTCCTTCTCCCCTGCCCCCTTCCCATTCACTTCCCATGACATCTCCTCCACCCAAGCTCTGCTGCATGGCTACTTCTCTCATGCACCACGTTTTAAAATTACAGCAGTTGATAGTCAAGCCCCGCACACTACTTACATGCATCTGCTTGTGAAAACACACAAGTTAATCTCTGAAAGCCATATCACCAAAATTTAGGGTCTAATGTTTTGAAGGGTTTAGGGAACCCTAGTATGGAGACTGGGTCGAAGTACTGTGGGCCTGTGGGTACTGAACTGACCATGTGGCCTTATTTGTTTCCTCCTGTGGAGCAGCCCCTTCTCTGGGGCTGTAGGTGCCTCCTCAGATCTGAGGGAGGCCTCGGCTGTAGTCATGGAGTATGCTGGGCAGAGGTAACAGTGGCCTGCCACCAACCCCTGGCCAGTTTTGTGGCTTACAAGATACATGGATGGGCACTTCAGGAGGGCCACTCCCAACTAGGAGTGTAGAAGGTACTGCCCTCTCCCCAACTCGCTCACTCCCCCCCCCCCCCGCCCCCCATTTTTCGAATCAGGGTCTCATGAATGTGGGACTGGCCTCTAACTTCTGGTCTTCCTGCCCACCTCCTGTGTGCTGGGATTGCAGGTTATGTGGTGTTGGAGATGGAACCCAGGGTTTCATATATGCTAGGTACACTCACCTGCAGCCCAGCTCAGGCCCCTTCTGAGGTCTATTTTGTGCCCAGTGCATTCAGATAGAATTTATGATAAACATTTGTTGAGCAGTGTATAATTTAGATGTTTGTGAAGATGATATTGATGATTTTTGTGTCTGTTTTTTTTTGGGGGGGGGATGCAAGAAGCAACTTATTGTTAACTCTATTTTATCCTGCTCTGAAAAGAGATAGATTACACATTTCCAGTGACTAGGATTTGTGGTGGGAAAGAGGAGAAATGTAGATGAACAGAAGTGACTAATTTCAGGGAGCAAAGGCTTCTGTAGGTTGACTTCTGCCCCCAGGGACCTGGTGTGGAGGACAGGCGTTATCTGGTGTCTGAGAGGAACTGTCTGAAGAGCCTGTTGCTGCCACTGTGTGGGGAAGCTGCTCTGCTTGGCAGCTACAAGGGACTTAGAGGTCCTGTGTCTGCAGTGCTCTGGCCTGTGAGTGAGTGGGTAGAGGCTGCCAGCGGGAAAGAAGGCATAGGATCACCTCAGCTCTCAGCAACTGAAGTCAGTCCTGCCATGGCATGGAGGTGTTGGAGACCTGCTGCTGACTAGGTGGCAGCAGTCACAGCTCAGGCAGGCGTGGAGGAGCAAGGGGGCTTGGAATAGTCTGGAAATTGGGTGGGTGCAGCTATGTAGTGGGTAAGCTGGGGATGAGGAATGTGGTTCCAGTGGGAAGTGAGGGCTGGGGAGAATTCTCTGGGAGTGAGCAGAGAGGGAGTGGTTTGCAGGTGAGTAACCAGTAAAGTAGCCTGTAGAGTAGAGCTACAGTTGTGGGAAGAGCCAGAACAGCATGTCCCCCAAGTGACAGGAAGATCTGAGGTGGCAGTTGAGGGGCTTGTTCAGCTGCAGTGTTTTCTTGTGGGATTCTGTCACACACCTCTAAGCACAAAGCTGGATTCCTCTCCACCCCCACCTCAGGAAAGAGGACTGGCACTCAGATACTCACTCTGTGAGCCGGCACGCAATGGGGCTTCATGGGGAATCCTGAGTGGGCAGACTGCGTATAACTGCTTCTCAGTTCTCAGGTGACCCCAGAACCAATGCCTAAGGAGAGTGCAGGCTGGAAAGACACAGAGGCCTGGCTGGGCTCCCCCAGCACCTAGTGTATGGGCTGCTGGGGTCAACAGATGCCTGCAGTGGTGACTGTAAACCACTTCCCGGGCTCTTGTACCAGCTTCTGAAGGGAAGAGAGGCACATGAGTTTTCCTGTGAGGGTCAAACAGGGCCCTCTCACCCTGTATGACTTTACTCTGAAGCTTGACCACACTTCCTCCTGTGGCATTTCTGGGGTCTCTGTCCATCAGAGGACTCCAGTGCCATTTCGCACTTTGGCTTGAAGTCTGACGCTGAGGTTCTTAGCATCCTCCTCCCTGGACTGCTTACTGTCTGAGCTGTACTGCAAGAGGTGCTATGTAAAGGAGCTGGGAGGTGCAGGCTCAGCTTCCAGTTAGGTAACACTCATGGCTGTGTGTGTGTGTGTGTGTGTGTGTGTGTATGTGTGTGTGTGACTGATGGCTGTGTGTGTCTGTGTGTGTCTCTGTCCCCTGGTGACTGGATATGCTAATCAAGACTACCTTATCTTTAGATCATAGCTGGTTCTTGCATTGCGTGCCCTTGTATTCATGTGTGCGAGTGCATATGTGTGCATGTGTGTGCATGTGCGCACACACATAGGTCTTTCATCATGTTTTTGGTGTAGTTTGCTAGCCTGACACACACAGACCTGAAGACCCCACTGGTCAGGATAGTGAGCTTCCTATCATCTCAGCACTTTGGCTGTTCTCCCATTCTCTAGCCTTACCTGTTGTCAGCTTGGAGTTGGGTCCTGGAACATAGAAGTGTATAGTGTGAATTCAGTGTTGTCATTTGAGGATCACCTGTATTGTATCCATAGTTCATTTCTTTATGTCTGACTGCTTTCCCATTATGTAGATAACTTAGATGGGTCCCTTTATTGGTGTGTTTTGTTGTTCCCAGTTTTGGGTTGTCAGAAATAAGACTGCTTCAGTTAGCTCAGGTCCAAGTGTCTACAAGGTAGGCGGGTGTGGAGGACTGCACCCCATCATGGGGCTTGTCATTTCCTAAGATTGTGGGATGGCGTTCCTGAGTGCACCTCATGCTATTGGAGTTCTCTGCTCACATCACCAGTTATGCCTGGTCTCCCTTCTGTTGCAGTAGTGGGTGTGGATAGCTCCACATTGTGCATTTAATTTGCACGTTCCACGTTGGCCTGTGACACCGAGCTAATTTGTTGCTTTGGGCTGTATGTCTTTCATCTCTGGGAAATGTCTGCTTGGATCTGTTGCCTACTTGTGTTGTAATTGTCTTGCTGAGATGTGGGAGGGCCGTAGTCTGTGTGTGTTTTGTACGCCAGCCCTCTGTCTGTGCTCCCTGAGCTGGTGACAAGCATTTCCTCTTAGCTTCTGGAGAAGGGTGGCACCTGGATTTGGGGGAGGGGGGCTGTGAGTTGCCGATGTGTTTCTTTATGGACCATGCTTCTGGAATGATTTCTAGAATAACGGCATTCTTTTCTATCCTGGAGCCCTGGTCTTGTGTGTAGAGGGTGGATCCAAGTCTTTTGCCTGCACCTGTCCTGTTGTCCTTGCTCTCTTAGGTTTCTGTCCATCTGTGTAGGCCTGTCTCTGCACTCTGGGCTGTGTTGATGCAAGATGAGATACTGTGTGGTCTCTGGAGATTTGTAGGTCACCCATGTTCATGTCTAGTGTCATTGTATTTCTTCAGAACACACGTGTTTAAGACAGAGCATCTGAAATGCTTTCCTTCCTGTTGCAATGATGTGGCTGGGTATTGCCTTCCAGGTGGCAGGTGGCAGGCACATCAGGTCTGTTGTCTGCTGTAGAGCCCCCAGTTGTGCCAGCTTAATGTGAGTTCTGGGCTTCTTTCCCTGAAGTGATCAGTGGTGTAGGAGTCCTGTGTGGTCTGGAGGGCAACATCTCACTTCCTGATTGACATGGCAGAGATCTGCTGCCGGTGCCAGGGGACCTCTCCAGGACATGCCATCGTTCGTGGTTGCTTACCTTTTCTTTCTCACACTTGTCGGAGCTTCTGAATGACACCCTCAATTTTATCACACCCCTTCTACCAAGTCTCTACTTTTCCTTTCTGCACTGTCTTCTGTATGGTGCTGAATGCCCTCATCTGTCCATCCTGTGGGTACTGGATGTTCAGGTAACATTGAAGGGCCTTCTGATTAATACTTACTGCTGTTAAAATAGATGTTTTCTAAAGAGGGCTTCTACATTTGTCTGTTTAGGTCTATGGAGACACACTGGCCACCATTGTGCTGATGTGGTTGTATGAGGTAGTTCTGGGGGATCATTCATTTCTTTAATCCCAACAACAGGGCTTTCTGGATTAAGAATTTACTGAGTACACCCGGGGGTGGTGGCGAATACCTTTAATCCCAGTGCCAGCCTGGTCTACAAAGTGAGTTCCAGAACAGCCAGAGCTACACAGAGAAACCCTGTCTCCAAAAACAACAAACATTTTTTTGTAACTGAGTTAAAAGGGGCCTTGCTGCTGTTCTGATAAACTCAGAGCTTGACAGTATCAAAGACTCTTCCTGTATGATTGATTGCTCTGGCTTATTCCTCACAGAGGGGAAGCTCAGGGTTTGCTGGGTTTATAGCTTATAGGAGGTTCTAGTCTCAACACCTCCCTCCCACCTCCCCCTCTCTGGTGGGTGTGTTACTTTGGAACTGTGTCCTGCTGGGCTGGGCTGAGGGTGTCTGTAACTCTGCTGTGGACATTAAATTTAAGACAAGTGTGATACTGTTGCTTCTAGAGCTTAGGGTACAATTGGTTGCTGGTTTGAAGTCAAAAGTAGTCAAACTTCACTGGTAGAATATGCTTTCCCAGAGTTTCAGGAATTTTGCTGGGTGAGAGACTGTACTGTACCTTGCCTGTTGCTGTGGACAGTGCCTCTGTGCATCCTGGTCAGGTGGGGTGGTGGTGTCAGGGAAGCCCAGCCCCCACGTCTGACTAGAGTGGTATTCCTGTGAAGAATAGAGGACCACACTTTTTGGTTTGGTTTGGACATTCTGGGACATCAAGCTGGAGAGACTTGGGCTATGAACCATAGAGGTGATGGTGTCCAAATTGTGAGCACATTTCAGTGTGTTGGGCAGAGAAATGTGGAGGAGGGTACAGAACTACCCAGGGCCTCATAGGACTTATAGGTGTTGTAAGCCTGCAGGGAGGGGTACCCACCACTTTGTGAGTGTAGACAAGGCACTGTGCTTCGGCTCCCACATCTGAAGAGGCTGTAGGGCACACATCTGGTCTGAAGCTGTGTCCACTAGCTTGGCTTTGCCACTTAGGTTCCTTGTGAAAGGAGATGCAGTGTGGTCTTAGTGTGTTTGGACAGTCCTCCACCATCCTGTGCTGTCTCCCTTGAGGGACCACCTGCTCTGCAGCTGCTCATGCTCATATATTCCTCCAGTAGTAATTAGTCCCTTGGCCAGGGTCTTCCTTGTGCTGGAGTAGGGAGTGCTTCCTGATGCCAAGTCTCATTTGTCCCCCAGGAATGGTCCTCGTGCGGAGTGAGAATGGGCAGTTGTTAATGATCCCTCAACAGGCCCTGGCTCAGATGCAGGCCCATGCCCAGGCCCAGCCTCAGAGCACCATGGCACCCCGTCCTGCAACCCCCACAGGTGCTCCACCTGTCCAGATCTCCACCGTGCAGGTGAGTGCATGCATGGTGAGTAGGCTAGTGTGGGGTGGCCCCAGCTCAGCCTGTCCCTCACCCATCCCCACCCTGCACACTGGGGATGTTGGCAGAGTAAAGGTGTGTCCTGTGTGAGTGGACGCTGAGGCATGCAGGGGTTTTCAAACTCTTCCATCAGGCTGGGTGCAGGACAGCTCTGGTCTCCCAGTCTCCTAGCTGAGACCATATGCTCTTGGAGGAGCCAGGTCTTGTGGCCAGTGCTCAGCTTGCTGACTGAGTTGGGTCACAGTAGACACTTGGTCAGCTACCTTGGCTGAGCCCTGGTCTTTCTCTTGCCACCAGTAGGTTCACTTTCTGTGTCCCAGTGTCTTTCTCTGTAAAGTGCGGATCTAGTAGTGCATAGGCTGTGGGACTGTGGTGAAGACTGAGGATGCTTGAAGTATCAAGAGCGAGCAGTGGAAAGGAGTAGAGGCCACACAGATGGACCCTGCTCCTAAGCCTGGAGGTCATAGAGCTTGATGCCAGGCTGTGTCGTCCCAGTGTACATTTCCCCACCACCCCAGCACTACGGCCCCCCCCCCCCCCCGGTCTGTGCCAGCACACTCTGTTGTATGCTTTGTGTGGCCTTGCTCTTGTCTGGTGCCTCACTAGATAGCTGGCAGCTAAAGAGATGATGGGAGTAACCGTCTTAACTCTGAGCTCCCTCTGGAGCTGTGCCTCATCCTGTGGACGGGGCCTATGTGCTGGAGGTAGCCGAGCCCCCATAGGAACAACACAGAGCAGCACTTTTGAGGTCTGAGTGCTGTTTCCTGAGGAGGAAGCCTGTGGACTGTGTTGATGGTTTTCTGTGGTGGCACCCTGCGCTTCTGCATCCCACCTTTGCGTCTCCTATCACACAACTCTTCTGTAGCCACCTCAGGACTCCACGTGTCTCCATCCTAGTTGACCCCAGCTTTCCTGTGGCATCTCCTCCATTTTGAGTGCAGGCTAGCGTCATTCTAAGAGCAGTGCCACCACTGGGTTTCCAGGTGTCTGTTTTAAAAAATGGCATTTTGTAGACGTCACTAAAAAAGTCTGTTTTCAGAATTTTCTGTGAAAAGTTTCTGATCATACATTTTTTCTTTGGCTAGAAAGTTTTGGGTTTAGGATGACTTCCTTGTAGGTAAGTAGTAAGCTGTGGATTACTTGAGTGCACTAGTATGTATTCAGGAGTGTAACCTACTGTAGTTCATTTTAGATGACTCCTAACTTATTTTTTCAGGCTCCAGGAACACCTATTATTGCACGGCAGGTGACTCCAACTACCATAATTAAGCAAGTGTCTCAGGCCCAGACGACGGTACAGCCCACTACAACCCTACAGCGGTCTCCTGGGGTACAGGTGAGAGGATTCAGGCTGGGTGTTCTTTCTCCTTGGTGTTGCTTTCCCAGCAGGGAAACCACACCAGCTTTGCATGGCTTCCAGACCACACTGCCCCCCTGTGGCCCGTTGCTGTGATTACAGCACAACCCTAGAAGTGATCATCTTTCTCTTTCTTCATGTCCCCTCTCTTCATCTTTGCCTTCTTCTGTCTCCTCTTCCTCTCCTCTGAGCTAGGGTCTCAGGAGGTAACCGCTATTTGGTTTGGGACTTGCTGTGTGGACCACACTGGCAATACACTTGGAATGCTTTTCCTGCCTCTGCCTCCTAGAGTTGTTTGTAAAATAGTGTCCTAGGTGGTGGTGGGGAGAGTGTCCTGCAGTACTGGTCATACATGACACATGCTGATGCTCCTGAGGTGCAGCTTCTAGCACAGAGAGCCAAGGGGAGGGGCTTACATCCCAGGTGCTCCTCTGTTGCAGAGGGCAAAGCAGATGTGAAGAGTTGGGAGGGGCTGGTCAGGGAGGACATAACACGATTGGAGAGATGTACCTGGCTCTGGAAGAAACTCCTAGTCAGAGAAAACATGTGGTCAGGGAGACACTGGCCTTGGAAGACATCCTTGTCTGGGAGGGCAGACTTGATTAGGGAAGCAAAGTGCCTCAACTGCTCCTGATACTGAGTTTATGAGGTGCCATACTGTGTCAGGCTCTGGGCTCTGCAGTGAAGCGCCTGCCACACTGCGCCTAGGTGCTGTGTTCCTGCATAAGCTGCACCTCCATTGCAGTGGGAGTCTGAGCTAGGTGATGGGCTGCAGTGCAGCTCCACACATGAGCCTTCTGAACTCTCTTCTCTTGGAGCTCAGCTCCATCTTCTTTGATAGCTGTGGGGAGTACGAACAGCTTGAAGAGTAGTTTTGTCCCAGGTGTGGTAAGCCAGCAGAGACGTCTTTGTGTTTCAGAAGCTGGAGTTTCCTGAGAGGAACTCCTTCCTAGTGCTGTCTGTATCTCACTAAAGTATTCACTCTTCGGATGCAGAGGGGCTCTAGGAGGTGGTGAGGTCATGGCAAGCTGTGTGTCACATTTAGTGAGAACAGGTGCTTTGAAGTAGGTAGATGGGGTCTCCAGTTGGCTGCGGTTCATAGCAGTCAGGTAGGAAATAAGTTTTAAAGTGAAAGAGTGACAAGGGTCCCTGGTTTTCCGGCTGCCCCTGGCTTGTTGAGTCAGCCTCTTGGTTTGTTCCTGCATAGTGTTGTCACAGGACATTTTATTTGGTGATTTCCAGTCACAAGGGTAATGCATGCTTATGGCATGGAGACACTTATCACTCCTGAATCCATGGCCAGCTGTAGGGTAATGTGGGGAGGGAGACACAAGAGACCTGAGGTAACTGAGCACTGGTGCAGCACCTTCATCAGCACTGTGGCCCGAGTACTCCCAAGGGCTTCTCCAAGGGCACCAAGGACCTGCCTCATGCTGCTCCACAGCTGTCCTGGCTGTGGCTGTGGGCTGTCACCCTGCTCTCAGCCTTCAGGTGTGGGGGGTGGGGCAGTGCTCAATGCCCTGGAGTGAGGGAATGTGGGCCGCTAGATTTATCGTTGGAGAGGCACTAATTTAAAAACCAGTAAATATTTCATTGTGATTACTCAAGAAAAGCAGAAATCTAAGTGAGACTAAGAGCCAGTGGTTTGGAGTGTGAGTCATTTGAAGTCTAGGTGTCCGTTTGCTTGCAAATGTTCTTATGCTTGGCCAAGCAACACCTTTCCACAGTCAGTATGGCCAGTACCAGCAACCCAGCTCTTGTACCTCAACTTGCTGTGGCTTCTTGACAAGACTCACTTTTGGAAAGTGGAGGACATTAGTGCAGGTAGTTGTGGAGAGGGGAGGCCTTTCCCCTGTCTTGGTTCTGTATGGACCTCGAAGGTCGAAGCTACTTTTTAGCCAAGTCTCTGTGTGAACAGATGAGAGGGTTCTCAGGAGTAGCCTCTGAGATGGGAGCTCATTGGGTTCTCCGGTCCTTGGTGCTTGTCTCTGTGACAGCGGTCAGACTCTGACGTGGATTCTCAGTGATGGCTTCAAGCTCATTAGGTTTTATTACAGATGCAAATACATCTCCCTATCATTATCATTTGGTCCTCAGGGGTCGTCTGCTGTGGGTGCCCTTGGCTACCTCAAGTAGCTGCAGGAAGTGTGGCCACCCGCTATTTGGGCTCCCTACTTTCCCGAAGCTGGTTTACTCGCTGGGCGTCTGTTGCTTTTGAGAGATGCATTTACCTTGTGTTTTGAACTCTTCTAGCCTCAGCTGGTTCTCGGCGGTTCTGCACAGACAGCCTCACTCGGAACAGCCACAGCTGTTCAGACAGGGACACCTCAACGAACAGTCCCCGGGGCCAGCACCACCTCCACAGCTGCCACGGTAAGAACTCCCTTCAGGACCCCTAGGGGTAACACCAGCCCATGGTAGTAGTGGGGTGATGGGGAATGTACTGTGCATGTTTATCTTATTGATTGTTGAATAAAATACTGTTTGGCCAATGAGACAGCAAGTTAGACGGAACTGGGAGTCAAGAGGATTCTGGGAGATGTAGTAGAGAAGTGGTGATCCAGGCAGGAAGTGACATAGCAAGGAGACTCATATTTAAGTGAAGGAGAAACAGGAAGGGTCCCCTTTTCCCCTCCGCTCCTGCTCCAGCGGCAGGATGTGATCCCAGCAAGGAGGGACGCCAATAAGGTGTCCGATAAGATAAATCTTATAAAATATATAGGTTTATGATAGTTAAGACTGAGTTAGCAGATGAGAATCCTAGTCATTGGCCAAGCAGCTTTGAACCTAATACAAGTTTCTGTGTATTCATTTGGGCCTAATTCAGGCGGGCGTCTGGCGTAAAGCTCACACGTGGTGGTGGGGCTCAGCGGCTTTTGGTGGAAAGATTTATCATAACGGGGGATGTGGAGCTGGTGTACAGAGGGGCTTGAGAGTGTTTCAGGACCATAGCCGACCGAGCACTTGGGGGGGGGGATAGAGGGCCCATGTAAGTTCTTCTATGGGGTGACCTGAGGGGCCCTGAGAAGCCACACACATAGAACTGCTCTGGTCTGGGTGTCAGTGTGTCTGTCTCTTTTCACCCCGCTGCTTTTCCTATATGAACCTGGAGCTTTGGACAAGCCGGGGCCATACTTTGCAACTTCTTCTTGTATTCTTTCACAAGTACTTTAACTGTTTCCCAGAGCTGTTCAGGACTTAGCCTGCTGTGCACATTTAGGCAGCAGCCTCTGCTCTTGAAGTTAGAGCTTTGTCTTGGTAGATACATTCTTCCCTATCCTTCCCTACAAGGGGGTTGCTGGGTTGAGAGCTGCAGGCTTGGTGGCCTTCAGAGTGGCTGGTTGCCCCACTGAGAAGCTTCTGGCTCGTGCAAGAGGTAGTGTGTTCCTGGACAGAAGTTTAAACACTGTGTTTACATGTCTTTCAGACAGGTACACATTTCACTGTATTGCGATGCTGTGCTGAAATCTCCTATAACTTACACCCCCACTTTTTTTTTTTAATACAGGAAACTATGGAAAATGTGAAGAAATGTAAAAGTTTTCTATCTACTTTAATAAAACTGGCTTCCTCTGGCAAACAGTCTACAGAAACAGCAGCTAATGTGAAAGAATTAGTACAGAACTTGCTGGTAAGTTGTTCAGGTGAAACTCTGTGCCTCAGAGCATGGTGTGTGACCTGCAGCCCGTGCTCAGCCTGCCAGGGCGACCTGGGAGAGCTTGTGAAAGGTCCTGGAGAGGGAGGGTCAGGGCGTATAGACAGACTTGCTTGTTCGAGTGTTCTGGGGACTGGACTGGAGTCCCCTGAGGAGACCTGCTAGCACTAGGAAAGAAGGGCTTACAGCACCCCTTAGCCTGACGGCCAGTGCTGCTCAAGGTGGCACCATGCCTTCTCTTTTCCTTCCCCCTTTAAAACTAAGGAAACAGGGAGGGACCTTAACTCCAGTTTGTAGGCAGGTGGTCTCCACTGTGCCTGCCCTTGCCAGTTCCTCTTCCCACACCTGGAGCATTTGGTGTGCTGGTCTCTAACTGGGGCCTGTGCTGCTGCTGTGCAGGACCGGCCTCTGCCATTGGCTGGTGCTCGTCAGGGTTTGAACTGGGTTCCTTGCCTGTGCTGCAGTGAAGTCTGTCCTTCCTAGCCTAAGCACCCCCTCCTTGCTCTCTTCTCTTTCTTTCCTGTTTCTTTGATTGGGAAACAGGGATCTTGGAGAGCATTGTGCTCTCTGCTGCTGGGGTTCATTGGTTCAGCTCCGTACTCCTGATCCTTTGCCTCCCCCAGCAACTTGCAGGCCAGGCAGGGGTGGTCCTCATTACCCTGATGCCTGGGAGGCCCCATCTTTTGTCCAGAGCTGTCTTCCCCTCCTGCTGGTCCTGTTCACTGCTTAGCTGTCCACAAGATGTTGCACCTTTCATCAGGGTCCCTGGCTCCCAGCTCATTCTTATGTGACTGCTGTGTGGCCTTGGGTTTCATCAGTCAGACTGAGGCTCAGCTGCTCGTAGTCCATACCATTCCCAGGATCAGAAATATTGCCAGCCTGTGCATTTTACCCGGCCACTTCTGCCCTCCTCAGAGCCCAGTGAGGGTGGTTGTTCATCACGGCATAGACCAGCTGCTGATGCTTTGTGCTCCCTCCTCCCCTCAGCTTGAAGTCTGGCTTTGTGTTACTCACAGGCCTCTGTTACTCTCAGGACACAGGTGCTGCCATACCCTGTTCTCAGCAGTCCACCATTGCTCTGTGCGCTGCAGCCTTCCTCAGGTTTTATAAGCCCTGGGCGAATGTTACAGTAGTCTGTGGTGCCTCTCTTCATGGCAGCATGGCTAGGCCTCTGCCCACTTCTGGTGTCTAGTCCATGCAGAAAGCTATTCTAATTCTCACCTTACAGGGTTTTCCAGCCTTCACACTGAGCCCCCAAATGTCTAACACAACCATATGTGCCTTGCTTGTGAACTCTAAGATTTCCGCTTTGGTGCTGTATAGGCCCAAGTATGGGCGCCATGGTCTCCTGACTGGGCTGGGCTAAAGCGTTGCCCTTGCACTCTGTACCATAGCTTGTTGGTTTCCTGGGTAGGTGCCTGCTGGGTCCCAAGTGAAGAGACATTGCGTGAGAAACCTGTGGGAGGGTGGAGATGTGAACCAGTAAGTGGCCAGCGAGAGACGTGTTCATCAGTCAGCTGCTGCTCAGTGTCCAAGGGACCCCTGACACATGTGCACCTGGGGTCTGCATCTGTTACACGGGGCAGTGGCATGTAGACACAGTCTGCTGTCACAAGGGCCGGAGCAGTGTGATGCTGCGGTTTGTAGTGTGTGCCATGAAGTTGTGTGAAGATGTGCCATAGCAATGCCACTGTGGGTTATCTTTCAGGATGGGAAAATCGAAGCAGAGGATTTCACTAGCAGGTTATATCGAGAATTGAACTCTTCACCTCAACCTTACCTTGTGCCTTTCCTGAAGGTAATTGACAGCTTGTACTGCAGCAGTGTGGTCCAGTCATGTGGGAGTCACATGCCGCCTGAGTTGCCTGGGACAGCATGTCAGGGTTATTGTTGAGAACAGGCTTTCTTGCTGCTGAGCCCCCAGTTGCAGCTCTGGCACACTTGGGGAAGGGTCTGCTTCAGAATAAGCTTGGGGACCCTGACAGTATTGATACCCTTTGGAGATGCAGTTGGTTTCTGAAATGCATTTTAGCCAGTTTTTGCTAAGGATGTCCTATTTAATGAATGTGGTTGGAGCCGAGTGGCAGATAGGATTAATACTTGACACTGGTGGGGCGTTGGTGGCGTAAGCCTTTAATTCCTTTAATAACTCTGGAGGCAGAGGCAGGCAGATCTCTGTGAGTTCGAGGCCAGCCTGGTCTCTAGAGCGAGTAGTGCCAGGATAGGCTCCAAAGCTACACAGAGAAACCCTGTCTCGAAAAACCAAAACCAAACCAAAACAAAAAACAAAAAACTTGACACTGTAGATGCTCAAAGATGTTATTAGCTGAGAGACTCTTTTGAAGGTTTATGCTTCTGAACTGTTAAGACAATAGAAGCACTTACGCCCCTGCTGTGCCTAACTCCACATGTCTATCTGTCCTCAGAGGAGCTTACCTGCCTTGAGACAGCTGACCCCAGACTCCGCGGCCTTCATCCAGCAGAGCCAGCAGCAGCAGCCACCCGCCTCACAAGCCACCACTGCACTCACAGCTGTGGTGCTGAGCAGCTCCGTGCAGCGCACAGCTGGGAAACCGGCTGCCTCGGTGACCAGCGCCCTCCAGCCCCCGGTCATCAGCCTCACGCAGCCCACACAGGTTGGCGTTGGCAAGCAGGCACCACCCACACCACTGGTATGAAGGCGCGAGCCTGGCATGGTGCTCTTGCCAGCCGCCATGCCACTTAAGTCACCAGCCCTGGCTCGGAGCCTCTTTCTGGAAAGAGCAGGCAAGGAAGCTCCTGCTGGAAGGCCTGTGGTTTTCCTAAGCAGTTAAATGTGAGCTGGAGGTTGAGGCCCACGACTTTGTGTTATATTTTTCAGAGAATTAAGTGAACTTGTTGGCTCACTTACTGGCAGGCCCCTCATCTTGTTGGGGTTTCCTGTACAGGAGCACAGTGTGTTTAGTGAGCCTCCCAGGAGGATGCTCTCTGGTCTTTGAGTGATGCCCGAATGTTCAAACTGTTGGGATTGGGGTAGGAGATGGGTAGGTCTGGGTTTTGCCTTTGGAGTAGAGCCTGCTGGTGGGAATAGTGCGGCCTGGCCGATGGCTTGGGCTGAGGGCTGCTGGCAGGTGGATCTGGCTTTTGTCTGGTGTGGATTCTTTGATGGGGACGGGATGGCTTTTTGCTGTGATTACATTCAGAGTGTACACCTGCCATCAACAGCACAGGCTCACCTTACCTGCAAAGGTGAACTTCAGAAGGGGGCTGGCTATGTGGTACAGTGTTGCAGAGCAGTTATTTATGAGGTTTCAGGGTTAATTTCCAGCTCTGGGTGGTGTTGGGCAGAGAGGTTGGAGTTGTAAATGCCAGTGCTGTAAGGGGGTGGGTGCTGAGGAGGCCAGGCTCCTCAGGGTTCTGGCTCCTCTGCTCTGTTAGCTCTTGCCTTTGTCTTCACTCTCTTGGTAGTGAGGACAGCATGGGTGGGCATCGGGCTGGAGGTCTACACACAGGAGTAGGGTTTCCTCCTGGGGCAGGATTACGGTGTCCTTCGCTTTCACATAGTTTAAGTAGGGAACTGTGCTGTTGAGCACTCAGCACATTGATTTACCTAGAAGGCAGTTCTGTGGAAGGACTTGCTCTCTTTGAGGGTCTAGCCTGTGCTGCTTGGTTTTGTCAGTTATATGGTCAGTTGTGGCCTTAGTGCCCGGATTACACGCAGACCCACCGTTTCCATTGTGTTGGTTTTAACTAGAGTCTTATCTGGGAAAAGAGCTCTTAATGAGGAATCATCTAGATCAGAATGGCCTGTATTGTCTTCCCTTTTGATTCATGTGGGATGATTCACCCTGAATGTGGGTAGCACCGCTTCAGGGACTGGGCCCTGAATTACAGTAGTGAAGAAAGCTAGCTGAACAAAAGAGAGTAGTCAGGCAGTATGGCTGCATTTGTTTCTGTCTCTTGACTGTGGATGTGGTGTGATCAGTTGTCTCTCTTTCTGCCCCTGTGACTTCTCTGCAATGATAGACTGTGACCTGGAACTTTAAGCCAAATAAGTCTCCTCTATCAATTGCTTTTGGTCAAGGTGTTGGACCACAGGGTTAGAAATGAAGCTAGAACAGTGCTTTTCAGTGTGTTCAGTGACCTGGTCATTGCTGTGTGCTGTCCTGATCCCCCATCTTCCACCCCAGACTACTTGTGCCTGTGTGTGTAGCTGAGGCAGATAGGTTGGCTTTATGGAAACCTGGGCCGGAGGCCAGAGGATCTCAGAACCCATACAAGTGGAAATGGGTGACTTTTCCTGTGTTTGCATTTAGCGGCTTCTCAGTGGAAAGCCTGGCCTGAGCTGCCCTGGGTTCATCTGTGCTGTGAGTGCCATGTTTTGTTGCAGAAGCAGCTCTGATGCAGGCTCAACCTTCATCCGTTGCAGGGTCCTCTGACATGTGGTGTCCATTGATGGCACACCTTCAATGTGTTTTTTTTTTTTTTTTTTTAAAGCAGAGTTGGGGCTCAAATGCTAGAAGGACTTAAGAATCAGATGCAGACACGGTGCTGCTGTGTTACACTACCAGCCACACAAAAAGACTCCTTCACAAAAACTACATTTTTACTGAAAGCTCTTAGCCCAGAGATTTATGGTTAGGCCATCAGGGGCTTCCTGGGGGCCAGACCCAGGGCACAGGCAGGACAGCAGACCTGAACAGGTCCTGAAGTATGGGGGCTTGGCCCAAGGGTTCTTGGTCTAATCATGGTTCAGAGAGTGATGAAGGGGACAGGCTGTGTTGGGACAGAGGACCAAGTTTAGGGCAAGACTTGGAGATCATCTGAATTCACTCCAATAGGAAAGTGACCTGATCCTATAGAAAACTTCAAGTGGAAATAAGTCGTGGGAATGTGGCCACCAGGCAGCACTCTGCTGACAGCTTGGGAGAGGCCCATGCCCCTTGTGGGGTTTGAGCTCAGCAATTTTGCTGTGCCTAGGATCCAGTACAGGTCCTAAGAGCCGTGTGTTCCAAGCACTTGCTCTGCTGTGCATGGCCTGGTGTGGCACCATTCTGTCTTTGTCTCAGTCTTTTGAGGCTGTGTGTAGGGCTTGTAGTAGGGCTTGTTGAGCCAGGCTTTTAGACCTGGAATGAGGTGTATGTATATCTAGCTTTCCTGGAGCTTCTGGCAGGGGAAGGTTGGGGTAGGGCTGATGAAGCAAATAGCTGGCTTCATGGGTCAGTGTGGGGGCCCCTAGGGTGTGCGTGTGTGCTCATGCACTATGCTGGCTGTGCCCCAGGTGATCCAGCAGCCCCCGAAGCCTGGAGCCTTGATCCGGCCCCCGCAGGTGACCCTGACGCAGACACCCATGGTCGCATTGCGGCAGCCTCACAGCCGGATCATGCTCACCACGCCACAGCAGATACAGCTGAACCAGTTGCAGCCAGGTGAGGCCCGGGCTGCTGCCACACAGGACTGGCTAAAAGTCCTGGAAATGGCCAGTTGTGGGATAGTACTTGATTTCATTTAATCATTGTGATAAAATTCATCTAACAGACAACTCAGCATTTACATCATTTTATGCATACCACACAGCAACTTCATTTACGAGGTTATGTAACCATTGCCCTGTCAACGTGGGTTTAAATGACCTGAATTATATATGATCTTCTAGCTGCCATTCTCCCTTTCCTAGCAATCAGGCCACGCCTCCTGCAGCACTCACAGCCTCTCACACCTTGTGCTAGTGATCTGAATGTTCTCACCACCCCCTCTGTCTAACTTCTCTCTCTGCCCCTCACCCCCTCTTTCCCACAGTTGACAGAAAGTATGCTGTGTAGTAGTATCCTTGCAGTGCCTCCCTGTGGAGACCTCAAGGCATGCTAGTCTAGATTGTGTGGTGTGAACGTTGTTCCTACCCTCTAAAACCCATAAAACCCCCAGAAACTGCAGGGTGTTGGTGGCGCACGCCTTTAATCCCGGCAGAAGCAGGCAGATCTCTGAGTTGGAGGCTAGCTTGGTCTACAGAGGGAGTTCTAGGACAGGCTCCAAAGCCACAGAGAAATCCTGTCTCGAAAAACCAAAAAGAAAAAAAAAAAAAAAAAAAAGCAAAACCCAGAAACCCACTTGCTCCTTGGGGTTTGATGGCAAGGTCTTTTCTCCCTTGTAGGCCCCATTATGCTGCCTATGGTGTATGACTCTGCCTCTTCTAAAGCTTGGCTATGGCCCCCTCCCAATAAAGTTCATTCTGAAGTGTAATTCTGTGTCTCTTCGTTTCCACTGAACTTGGGCCTCCCCCGTTTTGTTCCCAAGGCAGCCTCACTGTGTTGCCCTGGCCCTAAACTCCTGGACTCTAGTAATTCTCCTGCTTCGATTCAGTCTCCTAGCTGAAACTGAAACTGTAGACACTTACCATGTGTCTGCTTACTGTTACTCTCTTTGTCAGAAATCATTCCTGTACTTAAGAGTTTGAGGGAGCCTAGTGGTGGTGGTGCTCACCTTTAGTTTCAGCAATCAGGAGGCAGAGGCAGGTGGATCTCTGAGTTCAAGGCCAGCCTGGTCTACGGAGTGAGCTCCAGGACAGCCAAGGGTACACAGAGAAACCCTGTCTCAACCCCTCCCCCCAAAAAAACAATTTGAGGAAATACAGGAGAGTAGACATTTGAAATATGCAATTAAACCTTTTTTTTTTTAAACTTAGGGTTTAAATGTCATTTAAATTTTGAACTTTTATGTTTAACCTTGTTGTAAATTATATCCTTGAGAATTTTACTTAGAAAGCCACAGGTGCACCCTTCTCTGGAGTTGATGCTGTGGAGGAAGCGAACTGCAGACAGACAGGGCATGGGGGGATGGTCTGCAGACAGACAGGGCATGGGGGGATGGTCTGCAGACAGACAGGGCATGGGGGGATGGTCTGCAGACAGACAGGGTATGGGGGGTGGTCAGCAATGATCAGTGCTTTGGATATCCCTCCCCTCCCCAATGTTCCTAAACTTGTCTCTCTTTCTTTACCCTCATGCTTAGGCATGTATTCTTCTTTTTAATTTGAGATTGCACACGTGTATACAGGATGTTTTGATAAAATCCACCCTCCTCCTTACTCAACTCCTCCCAGATGTCCCCATCTCCTTCCCAACTTTTATGTACATTAAAAAAGAATCCTCTGAGTCCTCTTAGGGTTTAAATGTCATTTAAATTTTCACTGTTCACTGGAGCATCCTGGGAGAAAACTGACACCCCCTTCCCCAGTTGCCCAGTTCCCCAGTTCCCCAGTCAATTCCCAGGAGCTCTCAGTTAGGAGTCCCTCCCAATCCATATTAAAATTTAAAAAAACAAAAACAAAAACAGCAATGCTTGTGTGTGTGATTGTTTTGCCTTCATGTATATCTGTGTACCATGTGCATGCCCATTGTCCTTGAAGGCCGAAAGAGGGTGTTAGATCTCCTGGAACTGATGTCAGCCATTGTGTGGGTGCTAGGAATCGAACCTGGGTCCTCTGGAAGAGGAAGTGCTTTAACCACTGAGCCATCTCTCCCTCCTTTCATGTTGGAATTTTAATGGGCTTGATCTTATCGTGTGTTGTATAAGCAGCCAGACACAGCTGCTTTGTGCCTGTATGTGCAAGGGCCTGCCATGTTTAAAAACACTGCTTCCCAGCAGTCTTCCTCAGCCTCTTGCAGTCTTGCCACCCACTCCTTCTGTGATGATCCCCAAACCCTGAGGGGAGAGGATATGATGCTAGGGTCTGACACAGGTGCTGGGAGCCCAGCTTGGGCCCTCTGAGCAGTACAAGTGCTTAACCACTGAGCAGTCCAGCCCTGGGATTTAACTCTGTGTAGCATTTTAGAGCTACGGATGCAGAGTTTGGAGAATTTTACTGTGATGAGTAAGAAGACAGTTTCTCCCTGGGGCTTATAAAGCTAGCAGAGTCAGGCCTCTGGTAACAGCCTCTGGTCTCCATTGTGTCTTTGACTTTGCAGTCCCTGTGGTGAAACCCACCGTATTACCTGGAACCAAAGCCCTCTCAACTGTATCTGCACAAGCAGCTGCTGCACAGAAAAACAAGCTCAAGGAGCCAGGGGGAGGCTCCTTTCGGTAAGGACTGACACACTGGGTACCTTAGGGAGAGCCTGGGGGGAGCTCTGTTCACTTCACCGTGGGGTCTTTCCTACTGGTTCTTGGCACTGGTGGCCTCAGGATCGTGCCTTGTAATTGGTTCTGACTGCACATCTGTGTCAGTGTGTGCTTCTGACACGGGCAGAGCAGTGAAAGCTTCATGCCCTGTGCAGGAATGGAGAACAAGTCAGCTGACTGGAACCAACACAGTGCATCAAGGTCACTACCACTTGTAACACAGATGGCCCTCACCACCCTGTCGAATGGTGGGCATGGACATTGTTATATCCTAAGGTTCTTGTGTGGATGCACCAGAGGCCATAGCACAACCTTCGCTGTGACTTAACAATTGGCGGTGTTTGAATTTCAGGGAGACTCTTCATCCCCACAGCTAGCACATGGGGCTGGATAGAGTTGGGAGCTGTAGTAGCTCTGAAGGGTAAGGAGCAGTCAGGCAGAGCATGGCGGTGACTTGAGTGGAGGGGAGAGAGGCGAGCTGTATACATATCAGGAAAGCCTATACTGTAGGCTTCTAGATGCTGTGACTAATAGTTGAGGAAGAGAGCTGGAGCTAGGACATGGGGGTAAGCTAGAGTTAGCAGCAGCCTTGGGTCTCAGGCTGGGCATGGCAGGAATGTTCAGGGACCATAGTGGAGGCTAGGGCTCCGAGCTGGTCTGCTGGAAGAGCTTAGGCACACTCATTCCCAGCACTTACACCTAGTCTACAAGAAGCTGTTTTCCAGTGTAAGGCCAGTGGAGCTCTTCAGAGAAGAGTGGCCTTTAGAGAAGGAACAGGCAAAAGACAGTGTGAGCTGTGTCTGCCTCCTCATGTCAGGACAGGACTGAGGTAGTGAAGTGAGAGTTGGATTGGCTCCTTCCCGTAGCCCAGGCTGGGATATGACATACAGATGGACAGCAGCAAGCAGGGCAGGACCCCAGCTCCTTCTGAGCAGAAATGAAGTACTGATTAACTTGTGAGCAGTAGGAAGGTTGAGTGTGTTCCTAGCTTCAGGATGCCTCCAAAATACCAGTCACCACAGTGGGGGTGTGGGGAGAAGTCACTCAGAGTACACACAGTAGCAGGTAGCAGGGTGGGATGGGTTGTATGGCCCAGTGGAGCCTTGCCAAGGGTCAGTCTGCAAGGAGGGCATTCTGTTGTCATCCTATGACTGACTTTGTCATGTGTCAAAGGGCATGTGTCAAAGACAGGCTGAGGGGTGTTCAGTGAGGGACGCTGGAAGGGACTTATTGCTGGATGTAGACCTCCCCACTGAAGAGGGTGGTCCTGAGACAGTGGCCACATGCTGACAGGTCTCTATGCTGGTCACTCCATTTTCACATGGAGCCTCTATCCAGGAAGCACAAGCAGAAGTCTGCCTGAGATCTGGCTGGCAGTGTTCCTGGTGGCTCAGCTTCCTCCACCTCCTCTGAGAGCTTGTGACTGATGATGAAGAAATTAATGCTGGCTGAATTTTTTTTTTTTTTCCTGAGAAGTTTTCAGGTGACATAGTCTTCAAAGCAACAGATGGTGTTCTGGGTTCGTTTTCTCTGGACACACCATCTGACAGTGGGTCATCACCAGTGCAGGACCTGGGAGAGCTCAGTGCCTGCAGCAGTTCCCTGCTGCTTGCTTGCTGCCAGCGACTTGGAACCACCTTAGTGAGCTGTAATTTCCTCGTACGACAGAATAATCTGTTCCTTGCATCTCCAGGGATGACGATGACATCAATGATGTTGCTTCAATGGCTGGAGTGAACCTGTCTGAAGAGAGTGCAAGAATATTGGCCACAAACTCTGAGTTGGTGGGGACGCTGACTCGGTCCTGCAAAGACGACACCTTCCTCCTCCCCGCGCCGTTGCAGAGGAGGATACTGGAGATAGGTATGTTTGCACCCGACGATGCCACTGGGATGCCCAGTGTCCACATCTGTGTCAGATGTGCTCCGTGACCCTGATGAGACTCAGCACAGCCCTTCTGCAGTAGCTCCACTGGGTGTGGGGGCTGTAGGTGAGCGTGCCTTCTGTCTGGGTTTGGGCTCACCCCATGGTAGCTCCACTGGTGGCTGACAGGTAGTGGAAGGGCGGGCACTGGCTGCTGTCATGCTTAGGCTGCCCTTGACTGTAGAGCATTAACTAGTGGGTGAGAAAAGCCACTGTAAGTACCGTAAAGTGCTCTTTTTCTGCATGGCCTGCAGGTAAAAAGCACGGCATCACGGAACTGCATCCAGATGTAGTGAGTTACGTGTCTCATGCCACACAGCAAAGGCTGCAGAATCTTGTAGAAAAAATATCTGAAACAGCTCAGCAGAAAAACTTCTCTTACAAGGTAATGGGGCTGTTTTCCTGGGGAATGTCCATGTTCTCAGCTCCTCATCTAGGGCTGGCTGTCTGGAAGGAAGGCTTGGAGTCCTGGTTGTTCCTGTGCTTGCTCTCTTAGCCACAGGCACACACACAGTCCCTGTAAGGGCTTCCAGGTGCTCTTGCATCTTCGTCCTGCAGGAGTGCTCTGCAGGGATCCTGCTTTGGAAGACGAGCCTGTCAGCTTAGAACATTATGGGCTCTTCCACTCTTATTCTGTCCAAATTGCCCAGCACCTGTTGCTGACCCTTCTTGAGCCATGAGCTAAACCTGCAGGCTCTCATTCAACTGTGGCCCTGTTTATAAGGTGAATTTTCAGGCAAAATATGTTTTGAGCAGTTGCACAGATGTTATCTGTAATCACCGTGCCTTCAGGGCAGCTTGTAGTGAATTGTCAGATTTAAAAACACTTTTACAAGCCCGGTGTGGTGGCACACACCTTTAATCCCAGTTCTCAAAAGACAGAGGCAGGCTGATCTCTGTGAGTTTGAGGCCAGCTTGGTCTACAAAGCAAGTTCCAGGACAACCAAGGCTACACAGAGAAACCCTGTCTTGAAAAACCAAACCAAACCAAACCAACCAACCAACCAAACAAACAAAAAATAGCACTTCTACAAAGGAGGACTTAAAAGTCCCTTAAGAACTATCAGATTGTATCAGCTGGACACTGGGACTCCTGGCACTCGATGAGACTCCCCTCTTTGTGAGAGCATGACTGGAGCAGTGAGGTGTGAGCAGCCACCACCACCCATGGGAGCTGTGTGCAGACCAGACTGCCCAGCAGTGCAAGATATGTTCATGCTTTCAGTGTTTTTGTTATTTTTTTGTAGGATGATGACAGGTATGAGCAAGCAAGTGATGTCCGGGCTCAGCTCAAATTCTTTGAACAGCTTGATCAAATTGAAAAGCAGAGGAAGGATGAGCAGGAGAGGGAGATCTTGATGCGGGCAGCAAAGGTGAGTGAAACACTCACCTCTCCCAGCCCTGGGGGCTCAGGCTTGCAGCTGTCCTCTCCTGAGACCCTCACCAGGCACATTGGGTTCCCATGCTCAGAACCATGTTTCTGGCTGGTGTGGAGGAATGGGTGCAGTGACGCATAGGTTGGGGAAGCCTGGCTCCCTTGGTGAGCTTCAAGTTCTGGAGGCTGCATTTGAGATTGGTGATTTGATATGACAAAAGTGGACTCCGTCCGTCCGTCCGTCTGTCCGCCCCTCCCTCTCTCCCTCCCTTCCTCCCTCCCTCCCTCCCAGTTATATAGTCCTGGCTGACCTAGAACTCAGTAGACCAGGTTGACCCCAAACTCACGACATCCTTCTGCCTGTGTGTTCTAAGTGCTGGTATTAAAGGTGCGCACCATCATACCTAATGGTGTGGGCTTTTTTTTTTTTTTCTCTTCGAGACAGGGTTTCTCTGTGGCTTTGGAGTCTATCCTGGAACTTGCTTTTGTAGACCAGACTGGTCTCGAACTCACAGAGATCCACCTGCCTCTGCCTTCCAAGTGCTGGAATTAAAGGCGTGCGCCACCACCGCCCGGCCCGGTGTGGGCTTAAGATGTCTCTGACACCTTACCTTCCACATGTTGCAGACTGTGGCTGTGGGATCACATTGCCCTTCATTCTAGAACATTCAGAGCTAAGTGTAGGAACCTCGTTTATTCATTATTAGAGTCATCTAGCAATATTAATCCTAGTGTTGAGCCTTTTGTGCAGTGGGAGGGGTGACAGCTGTGAATGCCAGTCCTCACTAGGCCCTGAGCCTCTGGAAGTCCTGTCCTGGCTCTCTCTCCTCAGACTATACTGAGTCAGAGGCGTATGACAAACCTTTAACCATATGCCCAAGACACTGTGTTACCACATCTGGATAGTAGTGCTGACTTTTTTTTTTTTCTTTCTTTTTTCATGGTGTATAACCTAGATTTTCATCTTTTAGATATATAAACATTTATAAAATTATCAGCAATTCTTTATCCGTTTGGATGCTGTTGTAGGGTGAATACGGCAGCATTGTGTCAGTGTTGCTCAAGGAAGGTATGACTCTTCCTTTTCTCCTTCTTTCAAAAATAGTCTCGATCCAGACAAGAAGACCCGGAGCAATTAAGGTTGAAGCAGAAAGCAAAAGAGGTGAGCTTCCCAGTCATGGATTCTTCAGAGCATTTGCAGCTCACATTCATGCCTAACGCCCAGTAGAAAAGAGAATAGTTAGGAAAACCTGGTGTTTCCGAATGTGGGTGTGGGTGATTGGTGCCATCACAGGCCTCTCCTGTGCAGCTGGCATTGGCTGGAGGTTTCATGGTAACTTCTGAGGGTTGGGCCCCTTAAACTTGTCCTTCTCACTTTCTGAGCATTTTATTTTAAGGTAAGCTTCTGTTTTAAAAAGTGTTAATATTTTTGGTTACAGACATGTTCTTAGTTTTAAAAACCTCAGCTTTAAAGAAGTTGTGACTTAGGAAACTTCAGAAAGTTCTTGATCGCTGTTGCTGTGTTTGTAGTAAGAACTCTGAAGCAGCGATAGATAGATAGCTCTTGTTTCCTTCCCGCCATGAAGATGCAGCAGCAGGAGCTGGCACAGATGCGACAGCGAGATGCCAACCTCACAGCATTGGCGGCGATCGGGCCCAGGAAAAAGAGGAAAGTGGACTGTGCCGGGCCGGGACCAGGAGCAGAGGTATGGCAGAGCTCGGGGACTGAGGTCTGGAAGGCACGGGAGAGGCTTTCAAGTCCCTTCCTCAGTAGCCAGCAGAAGCTCCTGAGATTTGTTATACGTTTGAAACTTACTTGTGCATGTCACATGAGCTAAACACATGCTCACATGGTTGGCTCTGAGGAGGTTCAGACCAGCTTTTGAAAGCTTGGGACAGAACTCAGAACAGTGTGAGGCAACCTGTAGGGCATGTGACTTGGAGTTCTCAACTGTTTCCTTGAGCCCAAAGTCTGAGTGTCTTACCTTTTCCCTTAATGGCTGTCATTTGAATGTTAGGAAGGGCAGTAGCAGCCCTCTGTGTCTACACTCAGTTGTCATCACTGCTGCCCTTTGTCCTACAGAAGATCCAGGGTCTGTCCATTGCTAGTCCCGGTGGCTTAGAGGCTGGCTGGGCTGGTGTGTGCTTCTGGTCCACCTCACTGCTGGTGTTGGCTTGAACTGATCATGCTTCATCCTCATCTGTGGGCTTTTTTTCACTGGTTATAAAACTCTAGGTGTTAATGCGTATTGTCACTACCTGAAGGCCTGTTGTAATTCCTCCCCTTGCCTTTGTGTGTGATCTGTCTTGTCTGACTGCTGTGACACTTTGGGGACCTTTCCCTATGACTTTTTCTTTGTGTTAGTTAAGTCTCTGGGTGTTGAGCTTGCTTCCATTTGCTTAGCTGCTTAGATCCACCTGTGGATCTGTTCTTTAAGAGTGCATTAGGTGTGGTTCTGTTCCCATCTGTCTTCTTGGTCTCCAGTTACACGTGCACCAGACTGTGGTATGGCCTGTGTTTGTTTGCATCAGTAGTTTTCCTCTCCACCCTTCAGGTTGGGTCATGTTCCTTGGCCTGATGGGAACTGTGCCAGCCCCTGTTGGTTGTTAAGCTCCAATGAAGTCTCATTTACTAATGTAGATTTCAGTTCAGAGCATCTAGCAGCAGTTCTCAACCTGTGTGTTGTGACCTCAAAAGACCATCAGAAAACACAGGTGTTTACATAACAGTTGCATAATTACAGTTATGAAGTGGCAATGGAATAATTTTATGGTGGGGCGTCACTATAACACGAGGAACTGCATGAGAGGGTTTCAGTATTAGGGAAGTTGAGAACCATTGGTCTGCTTGCTCTTTGGAAGTGTCTGTCTAGTGAGCGGCACAGGTGGGAGTCTGGATGCGGGTTGAGGCTTGTGTCCCAGCCTCAGTTTCTGCTCACTGCTCTCTCTCTCAATTGTGGACTACTTTATGGTTTTGTTGCATATCTAGGGACTGTTGAGTGATTGCTGGGCTTCCCGGGTGGTTTTCCTCTGAAGACTGTGGGCTGAACTCTTGTTTTAGCAGTTACTTGAGTCAGTGGCTCATTTGCTTTTTGCTCTGCTAGTAAAGCTCTGTCCAGCACAGCACAGCACCGCACCCCTGATTGTGTGTGTGTGGCTTTTGGCTATTTGAGGATGAGTCTTAATGGACTATTGACCCTTAATCCCAGGGAGGGGCTTCTCTGTCGTTTCAGCTGAACCCTTCTGGTGCCACCTGACCTCTTTCTCCATTTTGCCTTATCCCCATAGCAGCTGCTGTCTGTTATGCTTGGACAGTGCAGATAGACTCTGGGACAGCACATAGTAACTTGAACAGGGCAGGCTGTCCCTGCCAAGGACTGTTGACCCATTCCCAGCCCTAGTGCTAGCAGGGACTCTGGAGCCAAGCTCTTTTGGTGTGGGGACTGTGCTTGAGCAAGGAGTACCCTGGAGGCAGAGATGCCTCTCTCAGGGTGTGAGATAGGAGGAAAACCTAGGCTGGAGTCTTAGTTAGGGAAGCGTGTTGTCTGAGCTGTGTGTGTAGTCAGGCTGCTTCCCAAGTGAGTGAGAAAGAAGAAAGCATAGTTCCTGCCCCATTCAGGGTGCTGACTGGCATAAAGACTAAAGTGGTTGTCTGCAGGACCCTGGCAGCGAGAGCCTGACGGGGGGGGGGGGGGGCAGGTGTGGTGATCAAGTGTGCAGGCCTGCAAAGCCCACACCAGAATTGAGGCGAAGAAGTGAGTTTGCTTGGGTAGCAGCAGCACCTCCAGAAGGCTAGGGAGGGTAAAAGACGTTAATGATTTTTTTTTTTTTCTGTTGGGTGTTTTCATGGCCTGCTAATTATTATTCTAAGATATAAATCCTTGTAACCTACCACTGGGTAGAGGTGCTAGGACATTGTCAATTGCTTGAGAAGTCCCTATGTGTCTGGCTGGCCCCTCCCTCAACTTCCTGACAATCATGTCTTGAAGAAATCAAGTCCATGATGCTTCTTCCATTGTGCAGCTAAGACCCCGTGGCCTCCCTGGCCTGTTTTTCTTAAGTGTTTTTAGGTCTGCTGGGTCACACACATACATGTGCACACATGGATGTGTATGTTTTTTTTCTCTGGTAAGGTGAGACTGGATTGTTGGATTTAATGTTCCTGCAATGGAGTCCTGGATGTTCTAGGCCTGCCAGACTGGGGAAAGAACCCGTTTTTTCTCTAGAGGAGTCACGTTTGAAGGTCACAAAGTGGGACTGGAGTGCTAGAGTCCTTGGAGGTTAGAGAATTCAAATTCAGAGGGACAGGATTTAACTCACTCTCTGTCTTTCTCATAGTAATGAGACTGGTCCTGGGATCTACAGGGTTGGAGTCCAGAGAGGGGAGAGCAAAGGAGTCTTGGCTCTCACTGGCCAAAGTTAGCAGAGAACTGAGTAATGCTACCCCAGCAGTTGCCATGGCTGTGGATGGCAGGAGGTGTTTCTGTGGAAGTCTGTTTTGCCCATTTTCAATGTGCTGTCGTCACCTTGTCTATACCTGGTCCTGTGTGGTGATGTCCCCTCTTCACCATTCTCCTGCCTTACCTCTGAGTGAGGCTTTGTTTAATGCTCCAGTACTGGTGTGCTGAGTCTACACTCTTTGGGCTTTTGTGGTAGTTCCCAGAGCAGTGCTCCCCAGCCTTACCAAGAGGCAGCAGCCTTCAGTGCCCTGCTGCAGGTTTTCCCTGGTACAGCATTCTGTCAGAGGATGGTAATCTCCCTTCGTGTCCTTTGCATGTTTCTCCACAGAAACTGTCACCTTAGATGGTTTTCCTGAGTGGGTGTTATTTCTGTGGCAGCTTCAGGTCTGTATTTAACAGTCTTTGTCAGAGGTCTTGGCCGTTTGTGTGTCTCTTACTGCTTTCTTCTTAACCCCTTTAATCTCTGTGTAAAAGGAAAGTCTATCTAGGGAGGTAGCCCAGCAGTAATACACTTGCCACACAGGCAGGAGGCAAGCCAATGGTCCAGGTGTGTTTCTGTAGTCCAGTGCATTGAAGCCCATGGTCCAGGTGTGTTTCTGTCTCTACCTCTCCTTGGAGGTTTTGCTCTAGGGGTTGTGTCATTTGTGGTACAAAAGGATCCATAAGTGACACCTATGATGCAGGCTGCCAGTGAGTATTGAGAACACGGCTTAGATCAGTGTGCTGCACTAGGCTGGACTCTTTTCCCTGCTTCAGTTTTCCATTAGCCCGGGTTTCCTGTCCTTGTTGCTTTGAACCCTCCTGATGTGTTGTGATTTTGGTGTGGCTGTGTTATGTTGTTGGGCTTTCTGGTGGGGGTAGAGTTTGAGATAGGGTATCCCACGTCACCCAGGCTGATCATGAATCCTGTGTGAAGTTGAAACTGGCCTAGAACTCCTCCTATCGGTCCTGCCTCCACCTCCCGAGGGCTGGGATTGCATGTGTTTACCTGCCAGACTCAAACTGAAAATTTCCTGGCAGCCAGGTTAAGCTCATTAGGCCTAACATGAGTGACATGTTTAGTGTCTACTCATAATATTGTATACAATCATGTGCATTTTTATTTTCTGTGTTCTTTTATTATTTAGATTTTTTGTGTGTATATGTGTTGCTTTGGTTTTTGGTATGTGTCATGCGTCTGTGTGTGGTGCTTGAACACACAGTGTTCAAGTCTTGAGTGTGTTGGTATATATGACTTAATGTATGCAGAGGCTGTAGAAGGAACCAGACTTGCTATTTCGGTAAGGCTGGCTGGCTAGCCAGAAGGTTCCTGGGATCTGCCTGCCTCCTCCCAGTGCTCCAGGTGCAAGCATGTACAGCCATGACTGGCTTTTTACATGGGTGCTGGGAGCTTGTACAGCAAGTGCTCTTACCCACTGAGTCATCACTCCCTAACATGCTGTCTTAGTCAGGGTCTCTGTTGCTGTGAAGGGACACTATTACCTTGGCAAGTCTATAAAGGAAAGCATTTAATTGGGCCCTGGCTTACAGTTCAGAGGCTTAGTCCACTATCAGCATGGCAGGGAACATGGCGGCATGCAAGCAGACATGGACCTGAGCATTCTACATCTGGATCAGCAGGCAACAAAGCCACACCTCCTAATAGTGCCACTCCCTGTGGGCCTGTGGGGCCATTTTCATTCAAGCCACCACTCGTACATTCTTAAAAGTTTTTCTTTCATCATCATCATCATCATCATCATCATCATCATCATCATCATCATCGTGGGTCCCCCCCCCCCACTCCCCAGGGTCTCAATGTGTAGCTGTCCTGGAAATCATTATGTAGACCAGGCTGGCCTCAAACTCACACAGATCACCTTCACTGTGCTACAAGCCTTAGTCTTTCTGTTTCTATAGTTCCAGAGCTGTGACTTTGGATGACTGCTTTTCTGACCCTCGTCACTCTTTTTTCTTTCTCTTTTCTGATTTTCTCCTTTTCCTGGGTGCATTCCTTATTATGTGTTCAAGTTGGCCCCTTCTCCCTGAGATGGGTTTTGTCTCTCCTCTCTCTGAGATCAGTGCTTCTGATTTCTGAGCCTCTGGGACCCTGTTGCTCATTGCTTAGAGGCATAGTGCTGCCCTGGTGTCCTCACTTGACCAGGAACTAACTAGTCTAGCTGTGCTGTGCGTCCCAAATGTGGCACCTGGGTGTTTTGAATCGTGGGCTGATGGCGCCCTCTCCTGGAAGTGCTGGGAACTCTCTCGAGCTTGTACCTCCCTTGTTTCTTCCCCTTCCTTCCATGTGTGAAAGATTGGGTTTTGCCATCTGAGGACCCATGCAGCCTTACAAGGGATGCTTCCTCACTGCCTGTGTTTGGGCCACTTGGACACGTGTCCTAGTACTTCCCATTTTCCTGTCTCCTTTGTGTCTCTACCTGTTGTGAGGGAAGTGTGATCATGCCCTAGGGGTGGGATCCTCTCTTTGTGTGTGGGCAGTTTCTCTGAGGGGTTTCATCAGAGCTTTGTGTTGGCCAGGCAGCTCTGGTGCTGAGCCTCTTAGCATTGATGTCATTTCTTAGTGGCATTCTGGGTGTTTGTTCCTGCTCTTCAGATGTTGTGCAGGTAAGCAGGGCTCATCTGGGATAGTTGACAGAAGTGAAGGCAGAGATACCATCAATGGGTCTGGTACTGTGAAAGCTGCTCTCCTAAATGCTACTCGGACCTACTTGCTTGCCATTGTCTAGCTGGGCAGGAGACAGTGGTCTTAGGGTCTCCCAGGAACCCTCATACTGTTCTGGGGTACAGAGCTGCAGTCTATTGCTGGAGTGTGGGACCCCTTGGTGAAGAAAAGAATCAGATTGCATCAGTGTAGCCTTGGGGAGCCCAGCACTTCCCTTGGGATATAGGACTACTTTTTGCTGCACAGGCCCTGCATGTAGCGGGGTGGCCTTAATAGAGCAAGTTAGATAGCCAAGATCAGACATCCCTTTTATTTAGCCTTTTCAATAGCTTTGGATGGGCTAGGTGGGTAGTCACAGCAGTATAAGCCAGGAGGCCCAATTCACGTACCAGGGAGAGTTTCCCTGATATTGCTGCTGTGTGTCTGTGTCTGTGTGTGTCTCCGTCAGTCCGTCCGTCCGTCCGTCTCCATGTCCACCCTTGAAACACCTCAGAGAGTTCTTTGAACTGTAGTTACCATGTTAAGGTTCAGCTTTTTCTCATGGGTCCCTCTATAGGGCTCTCATCAGAAGCGTCAGTCCCAGTGGGCAGGGATACATTCACTCCATCCAAGACCCTCCCTGGACTTCCAGCCAAGCCTCTCCAGGGGCCTCTGAGACTTCACAGGCTGGATGACCTGTATGTACTCATAGCCCTTGAGTGCTTTGGATATACTTGAGTGCCAACACAGCCTTCTCTGTCAGGCCAGCTGGTTGCAGTCGTGAGGCTGAGGGTTCGGCTCTTCCTTGCTGTGGCTATTACCCCTGTACTTGTTCAGAAATGGGTATAGCATCCAGTGTTCTGTGCCTCGGCCTGCACCTATGGTTTTACAACCCAAGCCCCACCCTGTTGCTTGTGAGGCCCCTGGAACACAAGTAAGAATCTGCTGACCCCTCAGGTTGAGTGGTTCCTCCAGTGACAGCTATACTACCAGGCTGGAGGCCCAGGTTGGATGTCACTGCATGAAAATTAGAGAGCCTCATCAGTGTCAACACTTGCTTGCCAGCAAGTTTGGGGCACCAGTTTGATCCACTTTGTCTCAATCCTTACCTTTAGCCCTTCTTAACTGTTGTGCCTGAGATGAGTGCTTCCCCCTTAGCCCAGCCCTGGTGTTGGCTGTTGAACTTGAAAGTAGAGGCACGAACTACAACTTGGACAGTCACTGATGTGTTCTGGTGCCCAGACAGGGTCTCTATGAGCCTGGGCACCACACCATCATCGCCTGGGTGTCTATCTTGGGTCTGTAGTCAGTGATTTGGATCAGGTATAGCAAGTGCAGCAAGAGTGGAACTCATATCTGGAAATGGAGAGGCATTTTGGATTTCAACCTGCTGCCAGGCTCCAGGACTGTGGACTCTGCCCATCTCAGCAGTCCCCTCCTTTTGTTCTTCCTGTCCAGTTCACCAAGACCCCCCCTTGAAGGAAGCTCACTTATGTGCCTACTGGCCCAACTGTAGCCTGAGGTGGCTTTGGGAGGTGGATTGTTTTCCTCATTCCTTTCTAACTGCTTGCTATGCTGTGGCCCTCTAAGAGGCTCTAGTAATCTCACGATGCAACACTACTTGGGGACTGTTACTGGCAAAAAAAAATATATGGAGATTGTTTACCCAAAAGGATATGGATACCAAGATGATGGTAGAGACTGAGGCCAAAGGAGGACAGTGGTGGCTTCCCAGCCACTATCTTCAGTTGGGCTGTCATATGCATGAAGAAACTGGTCAGGTCATGCAGGCACACGTTCACCTAGCCTGCCTGCCAGCTTCCTGTGACTGCCACCTGCTGGCGTCTGGGCCTCTGTGGCCACATGGGTAGACCGTGATACTTCCAGTTTCTTGAGCTTGGACAGTGGAAGCACAGTAAGGATGGCGCAGCATATTCAGTAGACTTGAATATGTATGTGCAGTTTGACAGTAGGACACACCCCCACACTGGTTCTCACCTGAGCAGAAGAAGAGAGTGGCCCACTAGGATCTGTGGTTTGAGCCCAGCCGGGGTCAGATGGAGGCAGTGATGTCATAAACAACTGCTTAGTGGCCACAGGCCAGCCCTAGTGCACCTGCATCAGGGCCCAGCCAGGGGAGCAGCCCCCCCCTTTCCCTTGGCCAAGGATCACCATGACCGCTGAGCAGTCAGCCTTTCCAGTTGACCAGCAGTCCGCCCAGCCCAAGAATTCAGGCCTAGTGCCTTTCATCAGCCAAGCAGGGGTGGCACAGTCCCAGGTGTGGCATCAGGTGTGAGCTTTGGTCCCCTCACCTGAGCCTCTTGGGCAGTGTTGCTGTGGTGATACAGACACTGGGGGCTGTGTGCCTCAGAGCCTCTGGATGGAGCCACTGCGTTTGTGTGCCCTCCCACCCCCCCACCCAGGGCCAGGGCGTTGAGGGGTGGGTGGTGTCCTGAGTATTGTAGAGTGGGGAATGGGGCCTCTGCCCTAGGTAGGGACTTAAACAGCAGCTCAGCTCCAGCCCTAGGACATGGAAGGGACGCTGCTGTGGCTGTTTCTTTCAGAACCAGGGTCCTTGGGATACTTAGGGGACACTTGAGTCTCGCCCCCTCCCTCCTAACTGTTCTGCAGCCACTAATGCACCTATCTTCTTCCTTCTCATCACCAGGGCTCAGGCCCAGGCGCAGCAGTCCCAGGCAGCTCCGGCGTGGGAACCCCCAGACAGTTCACACGGCAAAGAATCACGCGGGTCAACCTCAGGGACCTCATATTTTGTTTAGAAAATGAGCGTGAGACAAGCCATTCACTGTTGCTCTACAAAGCATTCCTTAAGTGACAGGAGGAGCCGGCGTTTCTGAAGGGACGCATGCCTGCGGACTTTTTATATATTTGCAGATTACGCCTTTTTGTAACAAGCAAACGGGATATTGTTTAAAAACAGCCACCTCTTTACAATGGAGCAGTTTTATACTCCTGTTTCTAAATCAGCTCTTCAGTGCGGCAGAAACCATGTCTGCAGCAGAGAGAATACAAAGGCCTGTGGATGCTCTTACAGGACAGCTGACCCGAGCTCATCCTCGACTGAGTGGCCTTCTTGCCAAACAAGCCATATTTAAAGACTGATGGAAGCGCTTAGCAAATAATTAGCAGTTGCTCATCCTGTGTGCGTTTTGGTTCAGTTCACTCTGACTCACCCGCTAGGTGTGCGTCTACAGCCGATGACCTCATTTCTGTTACTTTACTGTCGTAGCAGTCAGTTGGCGAAGCAAACTGATTTTTAGACTATTTATCACCCCATCCCACCCTGTCTCCCCCCCCTGGAG